>NC_058140.1:14167444-14504944 GCF_011075055.1 Mangifera indica
ATCTGGATCTCTTCATCGATGATAGTCCATATCTCTTTCTCGTCAACAAAGAGATTCATTTCAAATTTATCTATGTGCATCAACCAATGGTGTTTAGGGTTGGATTAGTGAAGAACTTCGTTGAGTCGGTAGATTGTGGTCGGATAGGTGAAAAAAAATTTAAGAGAAAAATGTGACTCTTCAAAGTTAGAAAACTTTAGATAATGGTGGAAATTGTTAGTTTTTAATCTAATGAATTTTATATTTTTTTAATATTATTAGTAAATTAACGATTTTTACCCTTGTTTCTAACTAGAAATTTTAATTAATAGTTATATCATGGTAAGACTTCGAATTTTTCAAATTTTCATGAGCGTGGACGTTGGGATTGCACCTAAACTTGGGGGGGAAATAGTCCTTTGGCCTTGTTTGCCCTATGTTTTGTGCTACAGATTTCCCACCCAAGCTATAGGCTAGAAGTTTTCCATCTTTGGATAAATAAATAATTTTTTTTAACCCAAAATCAAAACATTAATGGTATAATAGTAAAATAATAATTTATCATCCATAAATTTAAAAAAGTTAATTGTTTTACATTTTTAAATCCAAACGTAAACATGACATTTAACCTTTAAAATGTTTGAAAATTTGCAAATCAGTTTTGGAATTTTTTCTGGAAATCTTAATAATGTCGGGGACACTTCTTCACTGCTACACCACCACACCACCATCACCAGGATTTCACCATGGTCATCCTTATTATTAAAATATTATAATGACACCCTTCTAAACTAAACTGTGAACAGAAAATTAGGGATATAAATGTTTTTTGTACAACTCTCAAGGGACAAATGAATAATTTCCCATTTTTTTTGTTTCAGAAATTATATATTCTCCCGTATATTTGAAAACATTATTACCGTCCTAACAGTTCGTAATATAGTATTTTTTTTTCCATATTTTAATAAATTTTATCGTTTTACAGAGGGTGATTAATTAAAAAGAAAAAATAACGGTGGTTTTTAATAAGTATACGGTTGCTCTTTACCTTACAATTTTGGGTTCTGAACCACTAATTATTGGTGCAACGTACAATTTGAGAGCCATTAAATTTCTGAAGCTATACCGATGAATAGAAAGTAGTTGTAGTTCAGCTACATGCACGCAAAAGGAAAGAAATTTGGTTTCTATTGTCTGATTAGCATATATCTGAAAGCACTTACGAAAGTACGTGCGGATGTTTTTGGCATTGACCTATCTGCTGTAACTACTTGTCGGCCATTTCACCTTCTAGTCTAGCAAAAACTTCATTACTTTTTGCCTTTATTAAGGCGCCCTAGAAAGTTTCTTCTTATTCTTCTTCTAATATATGTATTGCATAAATGACGGCAGCATGGACGAACATTATTGTTACAGAATACTGGACAATCCACGATCAATATTAGCTAGCTTTAAATGCGAAAGCGCTCTCTCCACAACAAAAATTCACCGTCTACCTAATTTTCAATGATGGTTAATTGCAACTTTCCATAAGACATATATAATTAGATTAACAGGCAAGAAATTTAGTGATTAATTGAAATTAATGGACTGACATCAATGCTGATGCAGATAATTATGTTAAATAGCGGGCTACAACATTCAGTTGACGGTTGTAGTCTATTGGCCTCTGTTTAATTTATCTTCCAAATTGACTTTGCCATTCTAAACGAACTTTCATAAGCAAAGTTAGCTAGCTGAAGCTGATAGTCATATCTTCCCAGAAATCACCCTTTGAATATGAGATATATTCATATCGTATATATTTGCCCGCTTGCCTTGTTTCTCTTACCATTCAACAATAATCACACTAATCATTTCTCTTTTCACATTTCTTCCTCTATTTCTTTCTAGCTATTTGAAAGAGGATTCAGGAGTGAAGAGAAAGAAAATGGGTTCTGAATCACTTGTTCATGTGTTTCTTGTTTCCTTCCCGGCCAAGGCCATGTAAACCCTCTTCTTCGACTTGGCAAGCGCCTTGCTTCTAAAGGTTTGCTTGTCACCTTCACCACTCCTGAAAGCATTGGCAAACAAATGAGAAAAGCAAGCAATCTCACTGACGAGCCCACGCCAATCGGAGATGGCTTCATTCGGTTTGAATTCTTCGAAGATGGCTGGGACGAGGACGAGCCAAGGCGCCAAGACCTCGACCAATACCTGCCCCAACTTGAGCTTGTTGGAAAAGAATTGATTCCTAAAATGATCCAGAAAAACGCTGAACAAAACCGTCCCGTTTCTTGCCTCATCAATAATCCTTTCATTCCTGGGTGTCAGATGTTGCGGAGAGTTTAGGCCTTCCTTCCGCAATGCTTTGGGTCCAATCCTGTGCTTGTTTTGCCGCTTATTATCATTATTGTCACGGGTTGGTCCCTTTCCCTGATGAAAAAAATCCTGAAATTGACGTTCAGTTGCCATTTATGCCACTCCTCAAGTATGATGAAGTGCCTAGTTTTCTGCATCCAACAACTCCTTATCCTTTCTTGAGGAGGGCCATTCTTGGTCAGTATAAAAACCTCGACAAGCCTTTCTGCATTTTGATGGACACTTTCCAGGAGCTTGAGCACGAAATAATTGAATACATGTCGACAATTTCCCCTATCAAGACTGTTGGCCCGCTGTTTAAAAACCCAAGGCACCATCTTCAACCGTCCGTGGTGACTTCATGAAGGCAGACGACTGTATAGAGTGGCTCGACACAAAACCGGCATCATCCGTCGTTTACATCTCTTTCGGAAGTGTAGTTTACTTGAAGCAGGAACAAGTAGACGAAATTGCTCACGGTTTGTTAAACTCTGGGGTCTCATTTTTGTGGGTGATGAAGCCGCCGCACAAGGATGCAGGCCTCGAACTCCTTGTTCTTCCTGATGGGTTCTTGGAGAAAGTTGGAGACAACGGCAGGGTAGTGCAGTGGAGTCCGCAAGAGAAAGTGTTGTCTCACCCGAGTGTAGCTTGCTTTGTAACACACTGCGGCTGGAACTCAACAATGGAGTCGTTAACATCAGGTATGCCGGTTGTGGCTTTCCCGCAATGGGGAGATCAAGTCACCGACGCGGTGTACCTAGTGGACGTGTTCAAGACTGGAATAAGAATGTGCCGAGGAGAGGCTGAAGACAGGATAATCCCTCGTGAGGAGATTGAGAAATGCTTGCTAGAGGCGACGTCCGGGCCGAAGGCTGCAGAAATGAAACAAAACGCATTGAAGTGGAAGAAAGCGGCGGAGGAAGCGGTGGCAGAAGGTGGCTCCTCTGACAGGAACATTCAAGCCTTTGTCGATGAGGTGAGAAGGAGGAGTGTTGAGATCATGACCAGCAATTCAAAGGCCGTTAAGCCAGCCGCCATTAATGGAGGTGTTGCAGAGTTGGTCGAGAAGGCTGAAGTCAATGGGAAGGTAGACTTGGTGGAGAAGGTTGAAGCCAACGGGAAAGTAGTAGGATTGGCGGAGTCATAAGAAATAAAGTGACAGGTGGCGAATGATGATTGGGTATTGTTAGGAAATAAATAATTTCATGAAACTCTCTTCATGAGCTCTATCTATGTAATATTATTTACTTTCTGTTTCGGGGCTTTTTGATTGTACTTCCCCTTTGTTTGGTTGTTTTCACACATGTTGTAAGTGGTTTGTGTCAGAAATTAACTTAAATTTCTTTTTCATTTATTTTTTTCACAATAATATTTATCAATTATAAAGGTTTCATTCTAAAATCTATAGAAACAGAATTTGTTTTTGTAGGTTTATTAATACTATTTCATCTACTTACTTTTTTTTAATTAATAAATTATATTTACCAACTTTTAATTTTAAAAAAATAACATTTAATTATGTAATTGTATATATATATTTATATATTTTGAAATAGGTACATATAATATTACTCTTTCATAATTCTCCTAATGTCAACCCTCATACTATGACAACAAAATACGGTTGTCATAAAAGTATTTGTTAATGTATTTACCAATCAATAACATCTCAAATGTGACTTGGTCAAATTGAACTATTGTAGATTAAAACTTAACTAGTTTTCAGTAAAATTATTTTTCGTGATATTTTTATTTTTTATAATTACTAATCATAAAATTAATATAAATCAAATCTACAAATACATTTAATAGAAGGTATTTTTATTTTTCTCCCAGCAGTTGTACCATATCAGTTAACATATCCCAAATGATAAATGGAAAAATGTATGTTCAGGGCTTGATGGGTGAAAAAAAGGCCACTGAAACAAACTTTTGAATGGAATATTGTTCAGCCCCTAGCTATGGGTCCCAAATTTGCAACTGTAATTTCGAAGGTGACATTATCATCCTTAAATTGAATGGCGGTTAAACCAAATTATTAGCTGACAGTATCAATCGCTCTCAGAGGCTGTCCCCAAAACTCTTGTTTTGTCTTCTTACTAGACTTGAACGGCCATATGTATCTGTCTGACTGGTTGCTAGAATTCTATTGTTCACCATTTCAAAGTTAAAATCCAAAGTTCCCCTCAAAATGTTTCATGAAACTTAACTACACCCATAAGTTTCAAAATGTAACAATTAACGCTAAAAAAAATTGAGGGTTGTTTTTTCAAATCAAAGGTTACTTTAATGGCGTATTCTTGGCTCAATGAATCGGATGCCTTGAGTTGACTTGATGCAAATCAAAGCCCCGTACGTTTCCAAGATTAGGTTAGTGGTCACTCTCAAGATACGTCCCACTGCGAATACGATTGACTTAGTTACAGAGTCCCTGATGCAAGCACGTAGTCAAGTAGGTGGCAAAAAATTAATAATTTATAAATTCTTACAAAATTATATATACGTCAGAATTTTTTTTTAAATACAATCAATATACTTCTCAAAATAATATTATATACAGTAAGAAAATTTGCGTAAATAATAATTTACTAGTGATAAAAAGGCCAAAAGACTTATTCTCAACCAAGTTTTAGTCAACTTTAAATTTCATAAACTCAATTACTCACTCATCATTCAATTTTTATTAAATTTTGTTATTAGTGTAAAAAATAAAAACGTTATTTAAAATTTTATTTTAAAAATTAAAATTTATCTCTTTTTTTTATCTTAGTTTTAAAAATTAATAATTTTCTCTCTAACGTAATTTTAAAAAATTACTTTTACCCACCATCTAGGATTTTCATATTTTAGAGTTAAAGTTATCCCCTCAGAGTTAAAAACATTACAATACACTTTTATAAAATGAATTTTCTTTCTAATGACTGTTGTTTTTATGATTTACTCTAACATGTCATTAACTCCACCATTAGTATCCTCTCCCTCTCCAATAGTTTTCCAATGCGAAAACCATCAAAAAAGGTCAATTGAAATTTACAAATCAGTCTCACAGACCTATACATCAACTAACACGAAGTCTTTAGTGCCATGTGGCTTCTCCGCAATTCCAGAGGAAGTTGATCTTCAAGCAAACTTCTTACTCTTGTCAAAATGATTTGCTTCATCTTGCATCCTAGATGCACAATTGACTAGATTGAAGATAATCTAGCTTTTATCTTCAATAAAGGTAATTAACGGAACAATAATAAAACAATTTTCCCTCCTAAACATCTTTATCTTGATTGATTAAAAAGAGAACAAATGTGACCTACAATATATACATACAGATAATCAGTTGAATACATTGAGAATTATAATCACATATCATATAAAGCAATCATTTCAGAACTACTGGACTTTCCCAAAGACCTGAAAAACCCAATCATATGGCTGTGAAAATCTTCCTTTGCTTTTATGCTCAAGATAAAGTCCATGTGACCATAGTTTTCGAGATAAAGCAATTCTGGTGTTGACTGCAATTCCTTTATAGTATGCTGTACATCTGTCACGTCTGCTAAAGCATCATTTCCACCATAACACATCCATAATGGCAAAGACTTGGGAATGTGGCTAAGATCAAATGCTGGGGGTTTTGTCTGACCATATAGCTTCAAGTTTTTGAAGAATCCATAATCGTACAGCGAAAAAGTACCCTTACGGATCACTGACAAACGTAAGAAAAGAACAAACAGATTTTGAGTATCCTAATAAAACCATAGTGACTTTTTATAATTCTCTTGAACAAGAAATAAAGAGATCCACTTTCTGAACACCTAGTTATTTGCCACCATTGAATTTGTTTAGGTAACTGCAAAATATGTAATGTAAAATTAAAAAAAAAATTAGAGCTTTAAAGAAATAATGGAGTTTGTTCGCAGAATTACTGTAAGACTGAATGTTATTCATGCATTAAAAACTATCCACTGAACTTATAACAGAATATATAGAGGAACAACAGGATGTCTATAATAAGGTGCAGGTAATATCGTTTATTAGGTGTAGCAAAAATCAGAAAGCCGCTTCCGACTATAAAGCTTGTTGCATGAAAAATAACCAAATTTGTAAATGAAATAAAAATAATAATTAATAGAGCAAAGAAGTTTCCTAGAGAGAAATTGTATGAAGCATACTCTGGAACAGATGGCGCATGTTTTTTGCTGAAGAAGGATGAGGTTCATATTCCAGATAGAAGTCCACTCTTGAGTTATTAAAGCAACAGTTTTTCCCTGCAAAGTTAACAACTCCCTCTTATTTTGATAAATGTGCATCAGCATGAACCATTTTAGATTGCATAACAGACAGCACTGCAGTGAATTTTGTTGAAGAAGAATATCAGCATTTATAAAGCCCTTAAATGAGAACTGATTAACTGCTATGTAAGCCCATTGATTTGGATCTTTATGAACAGGTGTGGCAGAGTGAGATTGTTGTATGCTTAATTTCCTTTAGAAAAAAGATATACAATTATCCTTTCTCTCATTCATTTCTTACTGTGTTGTTGATTGCTTCTATTGCAAATTGATTAATTGGGTTACTTGTTGGTTGGAACCTTACAGAACGGAAGTGGCCAAGAGCAGGAAGGGTATTTATGTGTCACAAAGAAAATACATTTTGGATCTGCTGCAGGAGACAAGAATGTTAGGGTGTAAACCTAGTGATACACCTATTGAGCACAATCTAAATTTTGATAGTAATGATGGGGATACACCAATGGAGAGAGGTAGGTATCAAAGACTTGTTGGCAAGTTAATCAATCTATATACCATACAAGATTGAACATAGCTGCTGTTGCAATTGTAATAAGTCAACACATGCATAGCCCCAAGAAAAGCACTTCGAGGCTGTGTATTGAATATTAAGGTACCTTAAGATGACTCCTGGTAAAGGTCTGTTTTTTGGGAAAAATACTGATAGAAAAATTGAAGTATTCACTAATGCAGATTGGGTAGGGACTGTGAATGATAGAAGGTCTATTTCAGACTATCATATGTTTGTGTGGGAGAATTTGGTCACAAGGAGGAGTTAAAAATGAAATTATGGTGGCTAGAAGCAATGTTGAGGCTGAATTTAAAGACATGGCACAGGAAATTTGTGAATTAATATGGCTTAAGAGACTTCTAACTGAGATAAAAATTGAGTGAGGAGCTTGTAAAGCTTTATTGTGATAACAAAGTTGTCATAAGCATAGCACATAATCCTGTGCATCATGACTGGACTAAGTTGAAATAGACGGACACTTTATCAAGGAAAAAATAAAAAATAGACTAGAAGATTGTGTTGATTATCCACCTTCCTACAAGTCAACAGGCAAATGATATCCTTACAAAAGGACTATTTAGACACAGGCTTGAGCAGCAAAATTCCAAGCTTGGAATGTTGTATTTATTCACCAGCTTGAGGGGTTGTGTAGGAATCATTCGGTTAAGTTGTTGATAGGATTAAACTAGGAATCATCTAGGAAGTTTTAAAATGTTTTAGCTTTTTCCTATTCTATATAAGGCAATGTAAAATAAACAATATACAGAATTAAAAACACAAAATAATGGAATTCACTGGTTTTTACTTTGTATGTCTTTTTTTCTTTCTTTCTTTCCTCCCTACAACTTTGCTACAAACTGCAACAACCACTTCCAAACCAGATATCTACAGTAAGAAAAATGAATCTCAACTTAGGAAATCTTCAATTGTAATTACTTGGGATCCGATTCTTCTTTGTTTAAGGTGAAAAGCATGATCAAACAAACTTGGAATTTGCTTATTATATCCTAAAATTATGGATTGCTATTGAGATTTATATAACAATTAATGGAAACTGAGAGCCTAAAGTAGATGAATATCATAATCGGTCAAGTGTTTAAGAAACACCTTCAGTTGTTGCTTAAGAAAAGACAAAAGAAACTATTTGCTAAAACAGTATTCCAAGAACAACAGATAAGAAACAGAAAATGAATAAGGTTGTGTGAGTGAGAGAGAGCATGCAAACCTGTTATGGTTGTTAGTAAATCATTGCAATCTAAATGGCCATCGCATAGGGAATCAACAAGACCAATTAACACATTACTGAAGATTAAAAAAACAGTGTAAAATTAATAAAAGAAAACAACAAAATTTTCACTTGCTCGTAAAAAAATGAAATGAAAAAATGATTTGAAGCATAACAAAACCTTCTAAAGTTCAGTTCACGCAAGCCCATAGCAAAAACCATCTGCTGGAAAGAATTCACAATCATTTTCATCACCATAAAACATTTCCACAAAGATAAAGGGTAACAAAGGACTACCTGATCAAGATGCACGCCAACCATTCTTAGTACAAGAGGAGCACTAATATGTTCCAAGTACGTTATTGGCGACAGAAGAGCAGCAGCCTCTACCATTTCCACTACATCCGGTTGGGTGAGAGCAGCCAAGGTTATGATTGTTCCCTGTGATGTGTGCAGATAAAATAAGCACATAGGCAAGGAGCTAAAGCAGGCAAACTTTTATGAGAAAAGAAATGTGGTAGGAACCTGTGAATGTCCAACAATGAAGATTTTTGAGCTTGTGATTATATTTATGTTGTGTATCATTTCTGCAGCATCGTACAGAGCCAATTCCTGCCAACTCCAATCCCAAAAATCCTGCAAGAAAAATATGTGCTCACTATATTCATACCGTGCAGAGAGTATTCCAACTTTAATCTCCCTCCATTCTCCGTTTCTATCCTCTTCAACATTGTTAAAGCTCAACCTTCCTATACAAGATAAACTAGGACAAACCAGTCTCCATATGCAATTTAAGTGGACCTCAACCATGGGTATAGCAGGGCTACAGGCAACCATTAAACAACCAGAAGATCATTAAATGACAAAATTTGAAGCATAAACTTCAAGTACCTTGTCATTCTCAGATAATGATATATGGCCATGACTCCAACGTGTTCCACGGACATTTCCAACCCATACGTCAAAACCATGATCTGCAAGGACAAAGCCCAATGACTCCTCAGGAGAATCCAAAAACATGCATCACCTCCCTGTACAGAAAAATTAGTAGGTTTTACCAAATTGCATTAAAAGATCACATCATTGAAAACTTATCCCACTAAGAAACTAACTGCTAAACATTTGTAATATGTAAATATAAGGTACACCATATTCTCAGTATCATCGTTTATCCAGAAATTACTATAAACATCAAGAATATGGTTATAAGAGATGTACTACATGGAAAGTCAGGTTGTATTGTTTAGAGCATACATCTTTGTGCTAAAATGCAGAAGGGGGCACACAAAAAAAGATCCTACCATCTGAGCTTTAAGTATTAAAAAAAATGAACATATGAAATCAACAATGCAACACTATTTTTTATATTGGTAGTGGCAGTACAGTGAGATGCTCACCATAAAGAGACCATGCAACAGCAAAACAGGAGGACCTCGCTGAACTTTTAGATTAGCATTGCTAGATGACACACGTTGGAGACCCAATAAGTAGCCATCCTTTGTTTGAATCTATCAAAAAAAAGAGAAAAAACATATTTAAGTGTCCAATAGACAACTCAAGTTACAAATAATCATATCGGCAGAATCTCTCACTAGCAATTTATATCAACTAAAAGACGGGGATTAACTAATAGTGTAGTTGGAAGTGCTTTAGCTATCATTCACGACCTTTCAAATAGTTACATGTGTCTATTTTGCAGTATTCAGCTCAAATGGAGAAGCACTCGATATGTGATTTCCTAGAAACTCCTTTTTAATTGAAAAGGCAATTATTTCTTTCTATAGAAGCACTAAATGGGTGCTTTTCCAGAAACTTCTTTTACTATTTTTACAAAAACACTCACAAAGCACCATAAGACTTTATTTGGCAGCTTCAGAAACTTCAAAAGAAAGAAAGTGTATTAATATGCAGCTATTGCCTTATCAATTCATCAATTTCCTCAGATTCATCAAAAATTCCTCCGCTCTCTCACAAATTATGACACAAGATCGAGATAAATCAAGGTTTTGTTAGTTTGCCTACAAAACCAGTAAATTTAATTTAATTCATTAAATCCCGCATTAACGATAACAATTTACAATAATAATAATAATAATAACCATATTTGACTGTTAGCTCAACCCATAAGATTTTGCCTTGCCCCTGAAGAAGTTAAATAAAGTGCAAAAAACTATAAGAATCGGGTAGTAAGTAATTAGAGAGAGACGGTACAGTATGTTCAGTGCAGGGATAGCCGTTGGGTTGGATGAGCTGAGCACAGAGGGAGAGAGCGCCATTGTCCGGTGATCGGCGCCGCGAAATTGAATGCGAAGGTTGGACGATGGAGATATCTAGAATGGATAGAGCGAGGACGGTGGAAATCACCAGGAATGAAAGCGACCTCTGCATCTGCCTCTGAAATTACTAAGATAACGAGAACGGGAAACGATACGTTGCTGCATTCCCTCCCCTCCGTTATTCGGGTTTTAAAAAAGCAAATATCTCAAGTGTTAATTTCAAACATAAAATATTGTGCGTTATATATATATATATAGGTCAAAAGAGTACTTCTCACCTAGCAAAATCTCAAAACTTTTATTTTTTATTTTTTTAAAATCTAAATATTCATTTATAATAAAATATTAGTTAAAATTTTCAATTAAAGTTAAAAGTTATTTATTAAAAAATTAAAGTTTTATCATTTTTCCCCCTCTATATTTAAAATTTTACATTTCTCTTAATCTAAAGTTTAAAAAGTGACAAAAATCTCTCTAGGATTTGTTACTCTTCATTCAATGCTAATTTTTTCTTTATCATGATAATTGAACCAAATATATATATATATGGGCCAAAGACTATTTCCCACCCAAGGTATAGTAAAATTCCAAATTTCTATCGTTCAATTTTTAAAAACTCAAACATCTACTAATAATTAAATTTTTATTAAAAATTTCAATTAAGATTAAGGATAAAATCATTATTTATTAAACAATTAAAGTTTTAATATATTTTTCTCTCTCATATTTAAAAGCTTACATGGTAAAGAGAGATAATATACACTATCAATGATATTATTTAAAAATTTATTAAAGATAAATGTATATTTCTCTTATGTTATCTAAAGAATTATTATATTTACTATTTATATTTTTAAAATATAATATAGTTCTATAATTTATAATATAAAATTTATACATCTCATTTATTGTATATTTATTTAAGGATGCAATTAACAATTTTAAAATTATTAAAAGATATATTGAAATTTTAAAATTCTTAAAATATTTAAAAACATTTTCATATTTACTCATATATTTACCTCTAATATTTTCAAAAAGCAAATTTATCTTATACATGAAATCATATTTCATTGATAATCCTATTTATATTTGTATTAATATTTTTTTATTGTTTTTAATTAAAATTAATATAAATTTTATTTTATTGATAAATTTTCTTCTAGAAATTGTAATATCCTACTAATTTTATTTTATTTTATTATTGTTACTTAGATTTTATAGATAACAGTAATGAAAAGTTTTACCATTTACCACCTAAGTTTTCATGCAACTTACGACTATTTTGGTCAAAATATTAATTATATCCTCTAAAGTCGGAATGTTTCTTGTCGTCCATTTAACCATGCAAAGACTTCCAGTTATTTTTTTCTGTTTAGCAAAACTCTCTATTAAAACCTTGTATGTCCAAAACTAGAAATACCAATTGGAAGACCATAATTATCGACCATAATATGAAATTAAAATAGAGAATATTATGAAGATACAAAAGTGAGGGAGATAACATGTAAGATTATACGCTTTCACCGGTGGCATCTTCGACTTCTTTTTACTAGCTATTATAATCTTCACATACCGTGTACTAAGAAATTAACCTTCACATATTTTGAGTATTTCTAGTGATTCGTTTACTAAGAAGCTATCTTCACATGTTGAGAAGTTTAATTTTTGTATGCTCTACATATTGAGAAGTTAAGTTAGTTAATCTTCACATACTTTGCGTCTTGAAAAGTTAACCTTCACATACACTACATAATTTACCTACTAAGAGATTATTTTTTACATACTCCACATACTTCAGATACTAAAAAGTGACATTTCATATTTTGTAAACTGAGAAGTTACCCTTCGTATACTGAGAAGTCTTAAAAAAGGTTAAGTTGGTAGAAAGGTTCGAAACTGTAAACAAAAGGCAGAAAGGATCGAAACCAATGATATAAGGCAGCCTCGGCCAGTTGGACACATCATGCTTCACCCAATTTAAAGCAATGTGAAAGAATCGGATTCTTCTTTCACATTACACAACCATAATCACGCCGCACCAATAAAATAAAACCAATTACTCATTATCCTCTTTCGATGGGAGAATAACTGCTTCCCACCCCTTTTTTTAAAGATAAATTTCTTGCTCTTCAACTTTAGAAATGACATATTTTTCATCTTCAGTCTTATTTTTTTGTCATCTTTAATTAGCACTTAATTAATTTATCCAATTTTGAATCTTAATTATATTTTATTAAAAAAATATATTTTTATATTCTTTTTAATTCAATATCTTCTTCTTCACACCCCACCATCCCTAATTATCCCACTACAACTCTTCTTTATATTTTAATCTTCGTCTCATCACATTTTTCAATACTTCTCAATCATGATTCTTTTTTCATCTACAAATTTTAATCTTAAAATTAATAATCAAACCTCTAATGACTAGTCATTCTTTAGCTAGAATCATACAATTCAGTAAGATACTACTCATAATTGAAAAAAAAATTCAACCAAAACACGTCTTAGTAAGGAAGGAATTTGTCCTATATCCTTAAAAATTTTTAGGTTAAAAGCCTTAATCAATCTATATCCAAAATTATCCCTTAAAGAAGTTTGAGTCTAATTTTGTTAGAAGGGGACTCAATCTCCTCATCAAGGTTTCAGTCAAAATCTTTAGAAGCTAAAGCTAACTCATTCCCATTTCATTTTCCTCACTCTTTTTCCCCTGCCTCTTCCCTAAACTCTAGGACTTCTTTCTCATCGTCCTCCACGACCTCACTATTTGTATGGTAGTCTTCACCTACCACATTGCCTCCTCCACCTCCAATCGGTGGTATGCAGCCACAAGATGGTCATTGTGGTGATTGCCCTATTTGAGGTTCAATCTTTGTGCTCATGATCTTTACTAGCACTAGCACACTGACTTTTTGGTAAACTTGAAGTCTTATGTGATTTTTGAAGTTCAAGGGTGGGAAAATGTTATTCATGCAAAAGAAGGGGGTGGGAAAACCGGTCACCCTCTTCTAAATTTATAAAACCGTCCACATTCGATGTACTACCAGTGAAAACAACTTTTCTTTTCTCCGTGAAAATCTCAAACTCCACCTGCAACATCTCTCTCTCTTAAGCCACGCTGCGGAGAAGCTTGGGTTCCAATAGCCACTGCACAGATGGCATTCACGGAATATAGGCGACTTGACGAGGACTCTTTAATAGAGTACATCAAAGCGACGCCTTCTTTGTCCTCCAAGATTGGTAACAAGTTCGATGACTTGACCATCAAAGAAGTCGGAGATGGAAACCTTAATTTCGTCTATATCGTTATTGGCACTTCTGGTTCTTTTGTCATCAAGCAGGTACCTAGATTTATTTTTTCAATAGGATTAATATATCTTTATTTACAAATAGTAAGCTTACTAAGAAAGCTTCTTGATGAAATGTTTTTGGATACAGTTTTCAATTGTAATTCTATGGACGATGGTATAACTGCTTTAAATTTGCTGTAATTATTTGGAATTATACTTATTTTAATTTTTGGAAGAAAATTTTCATTTACTTTGCGAGCTTGAGAAAAACAACCTAGATTTCCCTGTTAAAACTTGTTCCCCAATTAGTGAGCCAATGTTGCCTTAATATGTTTTCCTTTTGGGTTTTTTTTCTTTAGAATCATCTAATTAACATGCAACTAAAGCTCAATCGATATACACATTTGAATTGTCTTTTAGAATCTCAGGCATTTTACATTCCAGCTGGATTTGAGCTTTCAGACTTTCAGAGCATTACTTTCCTTAATTTGTCAAGTTAAATTGACCATGCAATTAATCTAGGTACTAGGTAGTGTATTATAAAAGTATGTCATACTGCTTACAACTTTTATTAAAAGATCAGCACGCTAATGTTCCTGTGGTAGAACAGATTTCGGTGTCTATGTGCTTAGAAATGACATTGTTTGACTAACAATTGGTGACATTAAAAGGAATAAAAGAACATTATCAATCTAGTTAGACATTGAGCTTTTGGCTTTTTTGCATTAACTCTATTTTCAGGTGCTTTATTTGTATAATTTTTATGGACTAAGGCGGTGCTTCCATCCTTATTTAAGGGTTTTTTTGTTATTAATATACATATGGATATAATGTGAAAGTGTTGAGATGAGTTTCTTAATTTGATTGGGTTTAGGCTCTTCCATACATACGGTGTATTGGTGAATCATGGCCCATGACAAAGGAGCGAGCATATTTTGAGGCAATGGCATTGAAAGAGCATGGACAGCTGTGCCCAGGTCATGTTCCCGAAGTCTATCATTTTGACCATACTATGGCGTTGATTGGTATGCGATACTTGGAGCCTCCACATATTATCCTAAGAAAAGGGTTGATTGCTGGAATTGAGTATCCATTGCTTGCGGAACACATGTCAGAATACATGGCAAGGACTCTTTTCTGCACATCTCTTCTTTATCGTACTACCATGGAGCACAAACGTGCTGGTAAAAGTTTTTCCATTCTTTGTATTTTGTTTGTATGTTCCTTTGTTTTTCCTAGTGTGTATATTCCATTTATTCAGTTAAAAAGTTGGGCTTCTAATATACCTGATATTTATTGCATAATACATTTCAGGCATATGTAACTTGTAGGTTATGAGATGTTTCTATGCTTGAAATTTTGTTCTTGTTTTTTGAATTGTTGCTGCAGTGATGTATACATTTTGATTTTTTTCTCCTAATTTTAATCATTTTTTAATTTCTAAATAATTTTTGGCTCTGAAGCTGTAGTTCTATACTACGTTGAAGTTTTTGTTGAAACATGACCAATATGCTTTTCACTATTGATGATGCAGTTGCTGACTTTTGTGGAAATGTGGAGCTATGCAGGCTTACTGAGCAGGTTGTTTTTTCGGACCCCTATAAAGTATCTCAATATAACCGTTGCACATCTCCTTTTCTTGACCGTGATGCTGAGGCTGTGCGGGGGGACAACATTTTAAAGCTTGAAGTAGCTGAGTTGAAATCCAAGTACTATTACTTCCGCAATACTGATTTCTTTCCATAATGTATGGAAGCTCTTTATTTGGAAAAGAACATTTATATTAACCAGATATGCAATTTGTATAGGTTCTGTGAAAGAGCACAAGCTCTGATACATGGGGATCTCCACACTGGGTCTGTCATGGTTACTCATGATTCAACTCAGATTATAGATCCAGAATTTGCATTTTATGGACCAATGGGTTTTGATATTGGAGCTTTTCTTGGAAACTTAATTTTGGCTTATTTTGCTCAAGATGGACATGCTGATCAAGGGAATGATCGGAAAGTATGTCTCAGTTTTTTGATTGCTTTGCCTTCATTATATATTTTTGTTATGTGGAGATGTTATTTTGTGCATGTCCTGATCCTTTCTACCTAATGCATTATGCGTTTTAAAATCTTCCCCTCCCCTTCCAACCTGTTTTTTTATACTTAATGAAGTAGCTACTCTTAATTATTTAACTAATTAATTTTTTTGGGGGGTGGGGGAGAGATGGGACACTTCTATATTTTTCTTCTGTGTGGTGTTGTCTTTGTGCCACTTTTTTCTTCTCTTTTTTTAGGAAAAGAAAAAGTTGGTGCATGCCTTGGTACTGCATGTAACAACTAGTTTGTTTCGTGCCCTGTTTAATAAATTTCAGGACTTGTGTTCTAACATCACAATTTATATGTACCTTTATATATCTGCATGCCTTCTTTGTTAATTATTTTTGGCTTTTAACTGTGTTAGTTTTGGCTCTCATCTGTGTGACTAGCATTTAAAATTTCTCAACTGTCACCCCTTGAGGGATTTTATGGTATGGAACTCGTGGTACTAGCTCTAGGAGGATCAGGTATGTTAGCAGCAGTCCAAGAAGGCAAACAAATGAATAAGTGAAGTAATTAAAAACGAACTAATGAGTGCTCAGTTGCTGCTGGTAGACATTTAACTTGAAGCATTGTTGATTCTAGTGTAACATTGGGTTTAGAATTTGGTGCTTTAGAAATAAATGATAATGGGATACTTAACAATGCCGATGTAAATGAGTATTAGATGTGTAACATTATGATTATGTGATTGTGTTCTTTCTTTTGCTTTTTTCTATCCTTTTTTTGTTTCTAAGTGGGGAAAAAGGAGGGGTAAATTTAGGACAATTCAAGGGACTGCTTTGCAGTGTTTGATTTTACTTTTAGGGTTTTTGCCTAAAGTTAATTTCTTCTTGCAGACATATAAAAAATGGATTTTGAAAACAATTGAAGAGACTTGGACTCTATTCCACGATAAGTTCACAGCACTTTGGCATCAACACAAGGATGGGTCGGGTGAGGCATACCTTCCAGAAATTTATAATAACCCTGATCTTCAGCTGCTTATACAAGAAAAATATATGAAAGAATTATTCCATGACACCCTTGGATTTGGTGCTGCCAAAATGATAAGGTGAGATGGAAGATTTTTATTCTTCATTTACATTTTTTTATTTACTTTCATAGCTCCCAGGCTAGCTTTTGTAGACTTTTACGGTTTAGTATTGCTGTTGTGGAAGCTATCTTGACCCTTTTTTTCATCGGTTATGGTCTTGTTTGTTTGGCTTGCTATCATGATTTTGGTTTTCCCTCATAAATTTAGTGTTTTTACCTGATCTAGTTTGTGAATGTGGACTGACCCTTGACTAAAATTTTGAGTTTCCACTGATCTAGATTGTTGGATTTAGTAGTTATTACTCTGGTGATAATTTTTTCTAAACTGAAATAAATTCAAGCTTGGAATGGTCATGAGTTTAATTATGTATCCATTATGCTTACCCCAATCTTGTTCTTGTTATCTTAACAGTAAAAATTGTCAGCTTATTGAAGTTTAATAATGAATTATGGTTGATCGATACCAGAAATAATAACAGAATTGTGATGTTGTGTAACAACTTATGCTTGATAAGTTATTGCTCCTATTAATTAATTAATGATAAAAATCATGACTACATAAATTTGGATCCACACAATAAGTCCATTATTAGCTTAAATTTCTGAGGTTATTGGTCTCAGCATTTGTTGAGTTTTCTTCTTTCCACATTATCTTGTTTTTGTTACCTTTCCAGTAAAAAATTGTCAGCTTATTTAAGTTGTATAATGAATGATGGTTGATCGATACCAGAAAATAATAACAGAGTTGTGATGTCACATATCAACTTAAGCTTGACAGGTTATGTTAGAATCCTGAAATATTCCCCCCTTCTATTAATCCATTAATGATACAAATCAAGACTTACATAAATTTGGATCCATCCCATAAGAAGTCCATTAATTAAATGCTGTCGTAAATATGAGGGAGACCCCATTCCTATTAGCTTAAATTTTGTAGGTAATTGGTTGCAGCATTTGTTAAGTTTTCTTGTTTCCTATAACTTAGCAGTTTTCTCCAATATATAGATTTAGGAGTTTGTAAATCCATGATGATGATGTTTTCACCATTTGATGGATAGGAGGATTGTTGGTGTTGCCCATGTTGAGGATTTTGAATCAATTACAGATGCTAGCAAACGTGCAGCTTGTGAGAGGCGAGCTCTTGAATTGGCAAAAACACTTCTGAAGGAAAGGCGAAAATTCCAAACCATTACTGAAGTTGTTTCAGCAATTCAGCTTCAGCCGTAACACAAGTTTTATGTAAGATTGGTGGTTAGTTTCATGTGGTGAGGTTCTGTATGAAAGCAGTTTCACGTTCTTGCTTAAAATGGGGGAAAAAGAGAAGCAAGTTTCGTTGACTCTGAACAAGCGGTGGTGAGAGAACCACTACTTATTGCAATATTATCTTGGCTGTGATTGTATTGTCGTGACTGGGTGCATATCAGAGTATAAAATTTCCCTCTATTTACTACTTTCTTGAGCAGCTAGTAAGTCCTGGCTCCAATTACCTTGAGGATTTTAATTATAACCAACCTGTCATCACTCAAGGGTAATTTGATTGGAGCAAGCAGTATGTTCATTACTCTATTAGATAAACTGCCGGCACCTGGGTGAATTAATTTTGTTGATGCTAGTACTGGCTATCTTTGGGCTTTGTTTGGTGAAATATCCGGCATCATTCATTATGAATCGTTTCTTCACTGAGAGTTATGATAAAGCATATTTTATTATAATTAGACAATAAAATTATGTGTATCCACTTTAGGTATATAAATATATATATATTTATATGTGTTATCATATGAGTGAATAAATTTGAATTAATGATAAAATAATATTCAATTGTGCGATAACATATATAAATATTTAATATTTATGTATTTAAAATAGGTACGTATAGTATTGGTTCTAACGAGAGTTCTGTCAGGTAGGGCTGGATTCGAGCCGAGCCGAGCTCGGCTCGCAGCCAGCTCGGGCTCGGCTCGGTTTTTTAATGGCCGGCTCGAGTTCGGCTCGAGCTCGACTCGAGCCGGATTCGGTTCGGCTCGAGTTCGGCTCGTTTTGCGTTCGGCTCGGTAACGGCTCGGCTCGACTCGTTTTTCATATCAAAACGGCACCGTTTTGTGTATATATGAGGATCAAAACGACGTCGTTTTGTATAAAAAATTTTTAAAAAAATATACCGAGCCAGCTCAGGCTCGGCTCGAGCTCGAGCCCGAGCTGGCTCGGCTCGAATCCAGCCCTACTGTCAGGACAATGTTTCTTTCTCTTTTTTCTGGATGATTCTCTATGTTTTTAGATATTTATACTGCATTTTATGATACTGGGTGAGTACTTTCTTCTTTAATTTATATAGCAGTGGACACCGCGCCATCGTTTGTTGAATGTTCAAATGCCGCCAGTATATATGAATATTGTCCAAATTTGATTAATGACAAGGCAAATCCAAGTTTTCTTCTTCTGCGCCAATAAGGTAATGCAAAATCGCCATTTTGATATCAATTAAATCACGTCTTCATTCAATGAAGCCTTGGCCTCCACAAGTCGCTGGGCCCACATTCGCTGACCAAACCAACATTAAACGTCTTTTATTGTCTCCTTAAAGCCTGAAACTTCATCGTTTAACTCTTCACTGTTTTCCTAAACCTCCAATAGCCACAGCACACCGATGGCCTTCACCGGGTTCAGCCCGCTTGACGAAAAACTTTTGATCGAGTATATCAAAGCCACACCCACTTTGTCCTCTAAAATTGGTAACAAGTTTGATGACTTGATCATCAAAGAAGTCGGAGATGGCAACATGAATTTCGTTTACATAGTTGCCGGCACTTCTGGTTCTCTAGTCATCAAGCAGGTACTTCAGATATAATTCCTTTTGTCTTCAAAAACTTCGTAGTGTTGACTATTTGAGATGACTTTTGTAATCTGTTTGTGGGTGCACAGGCCCTTGAATACATTCGATGCATCGGGGATTCATGGCCAATGACAAGAGAGCGAGCATATTTTGAGGCCTTGGCATTGAAAGAGCACGGCCAAATGTGCCCTGATCATGTTCCGGAAGTTTATCATTTTGATCGTACCATGTCTTTGATCGGAATGCGATACTTGGAGCCTCCGCATATTATCCTGAGGAAAGGACTGACTGCAGGAATTGAGTATCCATTGCTTGCAGAACACATATCAGAATATATGGCAAAGACCCTTTTCTGCACGTCTCTTCTGTACCGTTCTACCATGGAGCATAAACGTGCTGGTAAGAATTATTACATAACATAGCTTAATTTACCATTCGCACACTTAACTTCCAGTGGGATGCTTTCAACAAGTCGATAAAGGGCAGCTAATGAGCTTAATTGAATGATTGATGCAGTTGCTGAATTTTGTGGGAATGCAGAGCTATGCAGGCATACTGCACGGGTTGTTTTTTCTGACCCTTACAGAGAATCTCAATATAACCATTGGACTTCTCCTTATCTTGACCGTGATGCGGAGGCTGTGAGGGACGATAATTCTTTGAAGATCGAAATTGCTGAGTTGAAATCCAAGTACTATATCTTCCTCTGTACTAGTTTTCTTTCTACAATATGTGGCAATTCCAATATAGCTAATATCATTTCTGTAGATTCTGTGAAAGAGCTCAAGCTCTCATACATGGGGATCTCCACACTGGCTCCATTATGGTTACTCTTGATTCAACTCAAGTTATAGATCCAGAATTTGCATTTTATGGACCGATGGCTTTTGATATTGGAGCTTTTCTTGGAAACTTGATTCTGGCTTATTTTGCTCAAGATGGACATGCTAATCAAGCGAATGACCGCAAAGTATGTTGCAGATAGACTAGAGTGTCATGCATAACATTGATTTTTGGCACTTTTTAGATCTTCCATGAGTCTTTTTATTATGTTTAAAAGGTTGGCATTCTACTGCAGAGTTATAAAGAGTGGATATTGAGGACAATTGAAGAGACTTGGACTCTGTTCCACAATAAGTTCACTACACTTTGGGATCAAAATAAGGGTGGTTCTGGTGAGGCATACCTTCCAGAAATCTATAATAATCATGAGATTCAACAACTTGTCCAACAAAAATTCATGAAAGATCTGTTCCACGACACCCTTGGATTTGGAGCTGCCAAAATGATAAGGTAAGATAAACTTAAAGGAATGTGTTAGTTCTTAGTTTATACTTTCAGGATTGATACTAAAACATTGATAATTTTTTTTTATTCTTTTCGAAACATTATTGACATTCTACTTCGCAATTCTGTTGTTTCATGATCATCCAAGTCTGACAGTGATGTTTTTATATTTTAATTGTTAGGAGGATTGTGGGTGTGGCCCATGTTGAGGATTTTGAATCAATTAAGGATGCTAGAAAACGAGCAGCTTGTGAGAAACAAGCTCTTGAATTTGCAAAACTGCTTCTGAAGGAAAGAAGGAAATTCCAAGCCATTGCTGAAGTTGTTTCAGCCATTACAATGCTTCATCTTTAAGATTTAGAAAAAGTTGAATAAACCTGTAATCTTGATGAACCAATTGTATTGAAGCTTTCATCGCCACATGGGGATCACTTTTGAGTAACAACATGCTCAAGATCTAAACAAATAAACCTGTTGCAGTCAGTTAAACTAATGAATTGATACTTGTCATTGGAGCAAGTGATGACTCAACAAATGATTCAGCATCTAAGATGGTAGTCTTCCATAGTTGACGAGTTCTTCAATTGTACGGTGGCCTAATTCTTGGCTGGGAAGAGTTGTACTACAACTCAAGTTACCACAGTGACCTGAATATGTCACATTTTCAAGCACTGTATGGCAGGCTCCCACCGCCCATTCCTGCGTATTGCCGGGGCTTTACTTCAATCCAAGCATTAGATGAGGCAATACAATACAAGATCAAATAGGTCAATTTATTAGAAGGTAGTTTATCTACCAAATAGAATCCCAAGAAATCCAAGCAAGAGTGCCCAAATCTTTCCTTGTAGGAAAAGGGCCAAAACGCAACCATCGAGCCAGGAAATGTAAGTTTCTTGTGGCTCTTTAATTTGGAAATTTGTTAAAGAGGTTAGTGGAAGTACGTGTCAATACGTATTGATTTATGGTTGAGAAAATAAAGAAAAGCAAAGTAATTCTGAACTAGAACAGTAAAATGGATTTAATTGTTCCTCAAAAATTTTCGGTGCAAACAGTGTAATTACAGTTCTTGTAAGTGGTGAATATTACACGTAAATGATGGTGTGCGCCATTGACCATGGTGGCCGGTGGGCATGCCTTCTTGACATTTGTTGATTTAACTACAGTAACAAATGTTAGAAAAATAAAATTCCCTAGAACAATTGGGTTATAACTCATAAGAATTCAGACAAATCAGATTCAACTATTTGATGTAAAAATCGTTTTGATACAAAAACCCTTTTAATTGATTGTCAATATGAAAAACCAATCTTCCTTCTCAATAATATTCAATGAAAATATGGTAACTTTTTGGATGGATGAGATTATTATCATTCTATGGTATGGAAAGAAAACCTACCCTTTGATTTATAAAGAGTTTATTGTACCCTTCCAATGAAATTTAGTAGCCTATACTTATATCCCAATTAAGTAACTAAATGTGAAGCTTATTGAATCTTTTTATATGATCACATAATGTTTACAATTCGGGTTCTATTTTTGTCAAATAAAATGATAATAAATATATGCCACATGAAAATTCCAACAATAAGCTATAGTAAGAAAATCATGAGCTAGCCAAAATCAAGAGAGAAATTTTCATTATTTCTTTGATGTATGTATTTGCAGAATCATTTACACAAGACGAACGGAGATTTGTCTCAACTTAAATTACACAAATACTATAACAACAGCCTGTTGAAATTAAAAAAAGGAGGGAGAGGGAAGAGAAAAATAAAAAATAAAAACAATGAGAGACTATATGTCTTCTCGTTATAATTCTGAGATTTCCCTGATCAATCGTTTGAGATTTAGCGACAGAAATCTGTAGCCTGGATTTCATGATTCGTCTTCCACGAAACTCTTGCTCCTATTCGTACTCTACTAGCTAGCTTCTTGAGAGAAAAAAAAAAACAAAGATATGTATGTGAAGATAAAAAGGGATTTCCAAGAAACGGAATGAAGGATTAAACACCTCCCCTTCAGTGACCAACTCCACGACGGCTTGGTCCAGAATAAGCTTTGACTAAATGAATGAAATCCTTCGTTGAAGGAAGGGAAGAATGTTGATCATGATAATCTTTCAGGGGCCTCGAGCCCTCAACATGCGAACAGTAAGGGAGCAGAAGGAAGAAGACGAAGATGACAATTGCATTGAAAACCAATACAAGAGAAAGAGACCTCATATTAATTTCTTTTTCTCTCAAAACTAATGTTAAATTCTCCTGAAATCTAGGTGGAGTATTTTGATTCTGGGATGAAATTCTTCAACACCCACCCATGCATATATATATAATATAAAGACGGTAGAAGTATTCATTAAAAAAATAAGTAGTTGGTCCCTGACTTGGGATTTGTTGGGCGATTTGGCAGAGAAGGAATTCTGGGTTAGAAAGGTTTGAATATGGGGTTGAAAATGATACCAAGAAAATATAAACAATACTTACAATAAAAAAAATTCAAAGCTGAGACAGTAAAGGCCATATTTTGACTATGCAAATCTTTTAGGTAGAGATATAGATATGGGTTCTAATTCAACAAATTCCTTTTATGGTTGTTTAATTAGATTCCGACTTAGTTTGTGTATGGGGTTTGTGTTGCTTTATTGACCATCTCAACCTACTCTCTGCTGGATCTCATTCTTTAACTTTCTGAATTGGTCAAACAACTCCTGTTGAGACAATAAATATTTACATTCATATTATGTGTATGGATCGAGATGGATTGCATAAACGCGGTCTAATTAAAAAAATGATAACCATAAAAAGTTAACCATGATTAAGTAATGATAAAAAATATCATATGCTTTTGACCGTTGCCATTTTCCACTGTGAAAGCCGATACACGAAAATAGCTGGAATTGATTGTGGCGGTGGTTGTTGTAATTCCAGTTCTTGCTGGAGAAGAGAAGGCAAAAGTGTGAGTCACAGGAAATATATATATATATATATATATATATATATTGTAAAGTAAACATTTTTTAATATTATATTGTAAAGTAAACATTTTTCAATATCAAATTGTAAGTTAAAAGCTTAAATGAGGATAGAAAATTCAAGATAGGCCAAAGGATTATTTCCCATCCAAGGTTAAATGTGTTCTCAAAATCACATTTGTAAGGTTTGAAAAGCTAAAAGTCTCGTCTATCTGTTAAAAATCTCAATTGCAGTTAAGGACAAAATGACCATTTAATAAAAAATTTAAAAATCTAAAGTTTTATTATGTTTGTCTTCATTTAGTTAAAATCTCATAATTTTTCTCACCTGAAATTTGAAAAATAAAAAATTTTCCTCTAGAGTTTGCATACCGTCTTCAGAGACGACCATTTTCGATTGCGTTGCTCTCCCTTCCTGCTTAAATCTTCCTGCCAATCACTGATGAAACCTATTTCCTCTAACGAAAACAAAATCATCTTTGTCGAAGAAAATAGGCTTCGTCAGTGGTTGAGATGTGATCAGTAAGGAGAGTTAAGCTGAGAGGGAGAGCCAACGCGGTTAAAGACAACAAAATTTGGCATCTCTAACAACGGTTTGTAAACCCTACGGGAGAAATTTTGATTTTTTAAATTTTATGTAGGAGAAATTGTGATATTTTCAAACTGAGGGGGGTAAAAGTACTAAAACTTTAGTTTTTTATTAAATGACAGTTTTTATCCTTAACCTTAAGTGAGATTTTTAACAGATGGATAAGACTTTTTAACTTTTTAAACTTTACTGGTATGACTTTGAGAACATACCTAAATTTAGGTGAAAAATAGTCCTTCAAAATATTGACCATCAAAATAATATAAAAAATGACGAGAGGGAGGTTTAGCTATCAACTCATTCCTGTTGCTGTCAGACGATAGGATAAGAGCATCACTTCACACATTCGTCTCTCTTTAAATTGACGAAGAGACGAATATCTTTATTTGTCCGTCTTGTCTTTGTTTGTTTGTCAATATTTCTTCATTTGTTAATGATAAGAGAGAACCAATTAACATTTAAAAAGAAAAGAAAAAGTCGTTGGAAATAGAGTAACGGACAAAGAGGGAAGACAAAAAACCTAGATGTAAGAGAAAATAATCACTTTTCTAAATTTGAAAAGTTTAAATAAAGTTGAAATTGTTAATTTTTAAAATAAAGAAAGAAAATATATAACAAAAAATTTTCAATTGACATTTAATGATAGATATGTGTTTGAGTTTTTAATTCCTTACTTCTATGAATTCGGGAATAAAATAAACCTTGGGTGGGAAAAGGATTTTGGCCAATAATAAAGGGGTTTTGATGAGTCCTTTGTACATTCCCGTGCAGGCTCAAACGTTGAAAATGCCCCGTCCAAATTTCGGCGATCTTGTAAATTAGGTCCACACCAGCAACACATGTAGCGAGCTACTGATTACGTACAAGGAATAAAACAATCTTAATTAAAGTGAAGCTTATCACGCGATAGTTGAATTTTATACACGTGCGTATTTTTTGTCTGAAATTTGAATTTGAGTTACATACCTATAATTACTTTGCAGAAATTTTTAAAATAAGAAATAAATCTAAATGGAAAACTCAAATTAATTGAAATAAATAAATTATTTAAAAGGGAATATATTATATATTAATCAGGGGTTAAAAAAGGGAGAAAAAACATACAAAGGACTTTGAGTGACTTGGTGTAAAGCTTTCTTTTCATCTGTGGGCCGCAAAAGGAATATAGAAAGGGTAGAATTCTCTTTTTTTTTTTTTTGGGAAAGTGCAGCCGGAGTTAGAAAAGAAAAGAAAGAAAAGCGACCAAAAATAAATAAATAAATAAGAGAGAGATACCGTAAGTAGCGTGACTGATCGGGGACGCTATTTTTGTGGCCGACAAAGAATTGAATCTCGTTGGGCCGAGAAAGTTCATTTGTAATTGGTATTTGTGTCGGAAAATATTTTATTATTAAAAATAAAAAATTATTATTATATTTAATAAAATTTGGTATATATAAATAATTATTATATTTAATTAAAAATAATAATATATTATTTTTTAATTTTTTTTAAATATAATAATTTTAAAATATTTTTTATGTTATTTATTATATTAATTGAAAATAAAATTTTTTTAAAAATTAATAAATAAGGATATAGTTATAATAAAATCAATATTATTTTAATAATATTTTAATATCTAAGATGAAAATGATAATCAGATTATTTTTTATATTATTTAACACATCACCATTGATAATTGAATATTATTGAAATATTTTATTACTTATAAACCAAACAAAATAATGCAAATAATAAAATATAGATTACCAGAATAACTTTTAATTCTCTTCAACCAAACGCCCTTAATATATAATGAAGAATCTTAGTAATCCAAACATATTTTAGTTTGACGTTTGTGGCAAGTATAATGTGACTATCAAAATTTTTGAGTTGCCTTAGACTCATCAAGGGAGTAATTTTAATTCTCCACCAATTTATGTATGATTGGTCTAATCCCCTCTTTAATGAGCTCCCACGAATACACTACACACACTCTGTGGTTAAAACACTTCTAACTACAAATATTACATCTACACACCTAATGACTATACACATTGACTTTCAAACATTGATCATTGGTAGCTATTTAAACCCTGACACGACTCCCAACTTAAACTCGTGTCAACAATGCTTTTCAAAATCCCAACAACAAAGAAAAATCGCTAAAAAGATAAATAAACATTTTAATCCACATAAGATATGATAAATGTAGCCCATGTGAACTTATACAATTTATACGAATTACATGGTTGAGAATTTATTCCTTTGTCGACTCATTGTAGTTGTTCGTTTCGGGATGTCGATAACTATTATGACTGTAAACAACCAAAAAGACTATGAAAAAGTTAGCAAAGACTCATATATTCATGTTTACATAAGCTAAATATGAAAACAAACAAATCAATTATTCCTACAAAGAAGATGCATACCTATATAATGCCTAAACCATTAAAATTTGGGTTTACATGTCTAGAATACCTTTAAAAAATATCCAGTTAAATCATACTGAACTATTTCAACATAATTTTCAAGCATAGTTTAATAAATAATATTACATGTATTCACTTTGAATATACAAATAAATATATATTTATATATCATTATATGATTGGGTGTTATTTTATCTTTTAATTTAAAATTACTCAATCACATAATGACACATACTAAATGTATATTTATTTATGTACTTAAAGTATATATACACACCGTTAAGAGATAGTTTGAGTAACAAAAAAAAAGTTTTATATATATATATATATATATATATATATATATATATATATATATATATATATATATATATATATATATATATATAAATGAGTTTAAGTATCTTCTCTTGATATTTCAAGATCAAATTCTCGACTTACCTCTAATTGGTTGATTTCGAAAGTCTCAAACTTGCATGAGAAACAATTATGTCTTATCTTACTGGTTTGTCTACCTTTTTTTTCAATTGGTGGGTTCTCCCCTCAAACCCATAGCCGGTGTAAACTCATGCAAGGAAAATCTATTTAAGTATCTTGTGTCTCTGTTGAACCACAACTCATTATTCGATGTCTCAATGTCCACCTCTCTTATAATAACATTAATTATGACATAATTTTGTGGAGAATTCGATAGGTCTAATGTTAGAAACCTACCAAAAAGACATCCAAATGACAAAGATAGGTGATAATCATTGTATAATATTAACCCCTTTGGAGTCCTCATATCACGTGACACTCTTGTCATTATCTATATATAAAACACCATAAGAGAAAATATAGTTTAATAGTAAATCATAATTATTATAAAAAAACACAACTCACATTATATTTAACCAAAAATGATATAAAAAAGAATTATATTTCAAATATAGACATTTTTTTATAACCACGGTCCACTGGTTAAACGTTGGAAACAGATAGACAATTGATTACAAACAGATAAAATTTAAATATATATATATATATATATATATAAATATATAAACAAAACATAATTTTCATTATACTTATATAACTGATTTCTTGTTTATGATTTTATAAGGATATAAATTATAGTTTGGGACTAATAAATTTAGTACCCAACGTTATTAATATAACAATAAAGTTATTATACTTGAAATGAGTGTCAAATTAAATATCAATCACATGATATTATATAATTAATATCTATATTTAGATATGTCAAATGGATTGAGTCAACCCAAAGTACAAAATTTTAGCTCGACCCATTATTATAGCGGTTCATGTTGTGAGCCTAACATTTAGGCTTGTGGGTCATTACTATACACAATATTATTTAAAAAATGAATAAATAAATAAAATAATAATTATACACAAATCGACTCAGCCCTATATACATAGCGTTAGGCCATGGGTCTTACGTATTTTGTGGGTTAGCCTAATCCAAAGGTCCACAACCATGTGGGCTTTAGACCCGCCGCATTAACGCCTCTATCTATATTAATACACATAGCATTACTATTAATATAAATATACATTCTATGTGTAATAATTTTGACTTTTAGATTACAAGAATAGATGTAATAATGGATTTTGAGTCAAACCAAACTTAAAGAACCAGTTTAATTTTAATTTAAATTTAGAATAGTTAGCTTAAGACAAAGGACTCATTTGACTTATAAAAAATAAATAGTAATTGAAAAAAAAATCATATGAGAAGAAAAGAATAGTCCGTGATATGAGTTTTCATTCAAATCAAGCTAAATTCGAAATAACTTTTTTTAAATTTAAATTCAACTCATTTGAGTGGAACAAGGATCCAAACTCAAACGGATAAGTAACATAGTTTTAAAAACCATATAAAACCAGTTAAATTATCATATGTTAATAAACTAATTTTGATTTGCTTAAAAATTGTTTTTGGCATTAGACTGATTTGCATATGATGGTTTTAACATTAGACCGGATAATAAATCGAGTTTGACTTGACCACTATAAAAAAAAATTATATTTTTTAGATTAATTTTTGAAACTCAAACCTAAACTTCAACTATTAATTTTATGAATATATACAATTCAGATTACATATTTAATATTAAATTATACAAATTATTTAAAATATTATTCTTAATAGTTATCCAATTCAATAATAGTCTGATTCAATCACCAATAAAACAGTCTCTTAAGTGGTTGGGTCAGACCATCCTTTTCACCGTATTGATGATTCATCCGCATCCGAAAACATTATAAGATAGAAATGCTAGAATACCACCGCATAGATATGCAATCAATTATATAAGATAATCACGACTTAGATTAGCCGATGTAAGAAAAATCAATATGAATTTAGGGCAACAGGCTGAGATTGAGCCTGCGGTAAACACACAAGCTTCTGACAGATGGCAGATGGGGGTTCTGGTTTTGAGAGTGAAGTCTCATCAAGTTGTAACGTATGAAACTCAGTTCAGTTCTGAATTTTTTTGGTAAGTTACTCAGTTCTGATTTTATGACAAATCTACAACCCCTTTTTTTTCACCACTTGATTTTAGACTTATAGCCATCAGTACGTTTCAAATCTCAACTCAACATTGTGCCTCAAATCTCACAAATCTTACTGAAACAAGAAGACGAAGAAAAAGCAGAGGCTAGAAACCAGGAATTCAAGAAGCAAAAATGTCAGATTACTTACCAGAAGAAGTCCTCATCGAAATCTTCCTCAGGCTTCCCGCGAAATGGGTGATGAACTCTAGGTATGTTTGCAAATCATGGTACTCTATGCTCACTGAACCCACTTTCATTTCTAATTACAACAACTTTCACACCCATAACAAAACTAATGATCGGATAATGGTGAGGCACTATGAGAGGTCCCTTTTGAAAGACATAGTCAAACTTCACCGTGACGATGACGGCTCATTCATCCCGGACGAAGAGCTAATTTTACCACTCGATGCCAGGCGTAGCCCTTATGCTATCATTGATTCATCTTTTGGCTTAGTGTGTTTGTATGGCTTCGTCTTTAGAACCCGCCCGAAACATATAGTTATATGGAACCCTTCTCTTGGCTTTTCCAAGAGAATTTTAGTTAAGCCCTTTGATGAAGATCATTTTGAAGAACCGATTTACGGATTCGGGTTTGACCCGAAGAGTAACGACCACAAGGTGGTGAGAATCTTGTACCATCAACAGCGCCGATATGTTGGTGAAGGCGTCGTCAAGAGTGTTGAAATTTATGCTTTGAATGTTGGCGAGTGGGTGGATATTTCTGGAAAAGCTGCACCTGGCTGTCTCATTAAGGATTCTCTGTCGAGGGCTTATGTGGATGGGGCGGTTTATTGGGTTGCGCAAATGAATGTGGGAGTTATTTCCCGCAAACTGGTGTTGTCCTTGTTTGATTTGAGCGATGAGACGTTTAAGACATTGGAAATGCCGGATGAGCTTAAGTGGAAAACGAAATTGGTTGAACAGAAGTTCCAAAACGAGCAGTTAAAAGTAGTTGCTATGAACAAGTCACTCAGTTTGGTGCACTTTTTTATACAGTGGACGAAAAGTCCTTCTTTTGATGGGTGTAACATTTGGATGCTCGTTGAAAATGGTGGCGCAAGAGGGTACTGGACGATAAAGTATAGAGTTGATCTCCGATTAGGGATCGCCAACGTTTTAGGGCTGAGGAAAAATGGAGAAGTTGTGCTAGTGGCAAGGCACACATATGAGCTGATTTGCTTTCCTATTGGCAGTAGAAAAATCAGATACTTGGATATGATTGGCGATTGGAGTACTTTCTACATGAACACTTACATTGAGAGTCTGCGTTTATATGAGAGAGGAAATCATGAGTTTATCAACAATTTTGATTCTTCCGCAGTGCCAGCAACCGGGAATGGCGATGAACTCACGGAGGCTTGAACTTACTGTCTTTCTTCAGCCATGTGTGTGCTATTGGGAATAATAAGTAGCAATATTTTTAGCTAGATTGTCGTCAGTTGTGTGTCATTTAATGTGTTTTAATGTAACAATTCTTGTGTCCTCTCTATAGGGTCAAAACTTTTCCCCATTGAACAAGGTCAAGATATAATAATAATCTGTGAAGTTTTTATGTTTTTAGTCAGTGTGAATTGTCTCTAAATGTATACTCCTGGGGGAGGACGTAATTTTGTGTTGAGCTTAATTCACTTAAATGAGAAATTTTTATCCCAATATTTGGTTTTAAAAAAAAAAAAAAAGACCGGTAGGATTTAGGATTTAAGATTTAAAATTCCACTGTTTTTTTTTTTTAAAGGAATTTACATTCTCATAGTTATGAAAATTTAATTACACTTTAAACTTATTGACGTAGATGCAAAAATAATTATTATTGATGATACGGTTTTTCGTCATTAACTTATATATATAATTTAGAGTTTTATATAAAATATGTTATGGTAATAGCAATTAGAGCCTAAGAAAACTCGGTGCACAATTTTTTTTTCTGTTTCGTAATATTAGAATTTTTATTTAAATTACACTGTAATACTATAAATTATATAACATTTCATCAATAAAATTGATTCAATATATACCCAATTCATAATAATTCGTCCTAATGAACATATGATTTATATAATAGCTGGATACTTTTATAAATTAAATTTCGCTGAAAAAGAAATATATATTTATGCCACTATTACAAAAAAAGAAAATATACCAGTGACTGTAAATTGGAATTACAACCTAAATTTACCAATTCCCAGCCACCAAATGCTCAAAAATTGCCATTCCGAAGGCAGTTTAATTTCTATAATCATACATATATTCTATTAGTAACCCATCTTTCAGAAAACAGAAAGCAAAATGGATGCATACATGTTGGCTATTTTACCACCACAGACCTTGATTTTGGTCTTTGGCTACCAACACTTTTATTCTTGTTCATCTTTTGTTTCTATACACGCAGCTTTTGCTCTGATTTTTCGTGGGGATTCACTTACTCAAACTTTATTGGTTTTATAATCACACCAGATTTCTTCTTCACCTGCAAGACTGTATTGGAGGAGACAAATGAGACATGTTATATGAGGAAAACAACCAATTGTCAACCAAGCTTCTGCAAAACTGTGTTTATACTGCGTTTTTTCGGTTGCATAACAAATAATACAATAAAAATCACCGGCCTTTTTATCCAACTTCTCACAGATAATGACATGTGAGGCGCGCATCCTTTCTCTTTTTAAAAGCTTCTTCCCTCTTCTTCTTTGCATATTTTCATGTTCTTCTACCATCCAAGAAGGTAGGTAAGCCTTTCTTTTGCTGCACATTTGTCCACTGTCCCCAACCCGGTAGTAGATGAGGCTTTTCAGGTACAGGATTCTCTTCATTCAGGACCTTGTCTTTATCTTCTCAAAATCATCAACCTCTACATCATCCCCCGCAAAAGCAAGACGAATAAGTTCTTGAGATGGAAGCTCATATGAGGTTTTTGGTTCGCGTGGAAAATGATGGTGCCAGACTTGGTCCAGCATGGCCACTGCCGTGCAGGCTCAGAGTGGAAGAATGACAGAATATACTAGAATTATTATTTTATTGTCCGATAATTCACTTTTATACAATACAACCAATGAATAAGGCCGATTAGCAGTACTATATCAGGCTCCAGCTCATGCTCTTTTGAAAGTTGGCCTCAGCTAAACGTAGCCCAAAAGCACATGAAAGTGAAATCTTAATGTATGTTACAAAAACGGAGGTAGTCAGGCAGACAACACTCTATTATAATTCTATTTCTAGTCTTACAATTAGTATTAATCTAAATACTATGTTTTATTGCCCGCACGATTAGATATATAATTAGATTTTAAATAATATATTATCATATAATAATTTTAATTTAAAATTACACATATAATAATATATTATCTGTTTAAATACTAAAACTTTATGACAGAATAATTTTTGCAAGTTTGCCAATGGGTTTCTAAGTTCTAACTTAATCCAACATAATTTGACACCATAATCATAATTATGCCATTACTATCTTCTAAACTTTTGTGCCGTTGTTGAAGAAAATTACAACCTCCAAAACCAAAACCAAAACCAAAAAGTATTAATAAAAGGCAACCAGCCCACTTCTTAAAAATTGCATTGGTAATCGTCTCAAGTCCAGGAGATTTTCAATGCCACAGCAAAAGTCAGCCATCCCATTCCTCAAAACCCCGCACCTATACACAATACACACATTCCCCAAAACACCCAAGATGACATCGCCTTCCACTTCTTATTACATTATCACTGTCACATCTATTCTTTTTAACACTTGAACGAAGTGTGAACTTTCTTAACCTCCTTTTCTGTCACTTCGTCTACATACATTTAACTTTTCTTCGCATGGGTTGTCAAGTCTGTTCAAGACAAAAACAAACACCATGTGCAGTAATAGTAAAGTTAAAACGTTGCATATTTTCTTTCACATCCATTCGAATCAGTGCTGCTTTGATGATGAACCATAGTTTCCCATGGCAGGTGACCAGAAATCTGCTCCGTTGCTGTTTGCCACGTGTACGGTGGATGCCACTGGTACCAGGCATAGCCCCCTGCTCTTCAGGTCCGTCCTCAATTCTTCATCTCCTCCGTTTTGTCCACAGTCCTATATATATATATATATATATTCACATCAATTGAGAGAGTCAAAGACAGTAGGAAAAGTGGGAACTAAAAACATTTCTACACAGTTGACTGTTGACTCACTATTGCCACCGTCAAATTTTCAATCTATTGGATCAAAAGAGGGACCCATTATGGCCCTGCTTTCACATATTCAGGCGAAATTATACGTGGAACCTTAGCCGTCCACTACAAATTGAAACTTGAAATAGGCAATTTGGCATGACCTGGTAGAGATCCTACTGTTGATGCATGTGGACCATTATGCATAAAATGGAAGCAGTAAAAAACAAAAAAGAAAAGATGTTTCACGTTTCTGGGAAAATCTTCATCCGATCATCGGTAGTTGGTACTTACAGGTAGGTGGTGCTGCAGGTACGGCGAGCAAAGAACCTGAACCTGATCGTGCAGGAATCTGATATAACCCATCGCTTCATGCAGCACTGACGCTGTATCCGTCTGCATGTAATACCATTTCAAACAACATTGAAATGATCAAATTTGTTCCATGCAATTAAATAGAAAGAAATTGTACCTTGCCGAAAGGTGAAACAAGCTGCTGCAATGCTGCGATTCGTTCTCCTAGCTTCTCTTTCCTCACCTGTCATTCCAAAAGAAATTCAAAACTGAGTACATAGGGTATATATTTGTGTATTTATGAGACATATTTAAGAATTAAGACCTTTGCATGGCCACTAGATGAAGGGGAGTTTTCTGCTTTTGTCTTTTTACTGGTTTTCTGAGTGATCGCTGGTGTTCCGGTTATGGTGCTTGAGCATTGAACTGCTTCTTTGCCAGACCCATTTCGTTTTCTCTGAGAAAATAACAAAAAAAAACTATAAAATAATCCAAAATGTAAACTTTATGAAGCTACACCTTCCAGACACTTACATTAGACTTGGAATATTTAGTGTTGGCACTGCTGTTATTCCCGGAAGAAGTAGAAGAAGAATCATTACAAGTGACATCAGATTTTTGAGGAGTAGTTCTAGTAATACTCTCACCACCATACAACATGATTTCATCCTTTTCATTTTCTCCATAGTTACCAAAACAAAGCATTTTAGGAGGCTTTTCATGAGAAGAAAAAGGCAAGGAAGACGAAAAACAAGAATAGTTAGTAAAAGTGTGTTCCATATCGAGACCCAAAACGACATCATCCGAGAATAACAACTGAGAGAAACTGGTAGTGGTGCCTTGGTCCCTGTCAAATCCGCCATTATCGGCCATTACAGAACAAACCCAGATGCAGAAAAGCTAAGCGGAGTCAGGGTTTGTTAGGTTTTAATTAAGAAATAGAGTGTGACCGTGGGGAGAGAGAAATGAGAGGCGTTGTGTACAGAGAGTACATGTGTGTTGTTATGACTTAAGAGCAGCAGCCGTTACAATAGAGGAAGTATTACGGTTTTCTCTAGGTTTAGGCTTTGGGTTTCGGCTTATTTCAGTCAAACCCACCAAGCCCGAGAAAACCGTGGTTTCGCTCTCCAAAGCATTGTTGCTTCCTTATAACCGGTTTTTGGCCCTCAGTTCAGTTACCCACCGCCGATTCACTCACCTTTTTTTTTTTTTTTTTTTAAAGTCATATTTTTTTAAATTAAATCAATATATTAAATATATCAAATTTTAAGTATAATAATTAGCCTCCTGATTATTATACTTAAGTGAGATTTTTAAAAAAATTAAATTAATTATATTGAATAGATTAAATTTTTAATATAATAATTAATTTTATAATTATTATATCAAATATATTAAATATTTAATTTTAAAATATTATTAAATGATTCAAACTTATTTTTTTATACAAAAAATAAATTTTCATTACTCCCCAAACAATTTCTTAAGGACATTTTATGGGGCTTTTATAAGTCTTGGGTTGGGGCAATTTATATTTTCTGTAAACTTAATACTTTTATTCATTTATAGGAACCTTTATTATTACCACGTTAAAATATAGATATATCCAATCAAAAGTATAAATTGTATCAATTAGCTAAAAATTAAATTTCTTAAATGTTAATTATATTTTTCAGAACTATTAAAAAGAAAATTGCAGAAAAGGCTATTAAATTTTCTCCAGTTTCACACAGCGGAGTGACAGCGTGTTCAGGTCGGAACCACTACTCACGTGCGTGAGACAAGTCTAAGTGGAGGAGGCTTCGGTGATTTCGGAGATGTAGGTTGCTAGGAATTGTTTGTGCACGTGTATGACTGTTACCAGGAAAATCATACAGGATGTGAACGAGCTCTGAGGCCCTGATGATGACGTATACATAGTGCCCGAATGACCATTTCCATCGAACTTCGCTAAGGATAATAGCTAGGTAAAAGATTTAATTTCGGCCAAATGACTATTTCCCACCCAAGGTTTGATGTTTTCTCAAAAGTCCTCCTTTTAACTATGGAAACACCAAATACCCACCTATGACCGATTAGATTTAACCAAACCCTAACGGTGGTAGTAAAATCGTTATTTTTGCTATAATATTAAAAATAAACTAAAATAGAATCTAATTTTGCCCTCCTAAACTTTAAAAACTAAAATTTTCAGCCTAAGTTTTAAAAAATGGCAGTTTCACCCTAAAATCTCCGACGACCATTCCTCCATTGTCGACAAGCAGCTGACGAATGCTTTCCTCCTATTTGGAGGCTCGATCGGCGTCGAAAACGCCTTGGGAGACGAAGAACTTCGTCTGGGGAGACCAAGTTTTTCGTCTCCCAAGGCGTTTTCGACTTCGATCGAGCCTCCAAATGGGAGGAAAGCATTCGCCGGAAGGAGAGGCTGCTTCGGGAGGGAGAGGCCTTCGACAATGGAGTCAGAATGGTCGTCGGAGATTTCAAAACAAAACCTTGGGTGAAACTGTCATTTTTTAAAACTTAGGCTAAGGGAAAATTTTTAGTTTTTAAAGTTTAGGGGCAAAAAGAGATAAAATTTTTAGGCGTTAGGGTTTAGTTAAATCTAACCGGCCATGGGTGAGTATTTGATTTTCCATAGTTAAAGGAGAGACTTTTGAGAAAACATCAAACCTTGGGTGGGAAATAGTCATTTGGCCTTTAATTTCCTCCCAAACCATTTATTTAACCTTCCTATCCATGTTAGTACAATCAACGTTGCAAGAAAACAAAAAAGAAATGATAGGTAAATTTTACAATTTTTACACCAATCAAGTAAGAAGAGAAGACCGGAAGAACATTGAGAGTTTTAAGTTGCTTCGGTGGAATATTTGAATTTTTAATATTTCACTGATATTAACAATAAGAAAAGAAGATGAAAATTACTCTACTATAAACAATGAAATTGGTATGAAGACTAGAGTTTAAAGGGCTTTTGATCTCACTTAATTAAATAAAATTCAATTGAATATTTAATGAGATCTTGAATATTTTTACCTAAGTTGAAAGTTTAATGAAAAATAAGATGCACATGTATATCTTCAAAGTATGTAATTTTCTGTTAATCATTAAAAATGTTGAAAAATCTCTTTGTATTGATGAATTTCATTAAATGGATTTGAGATTTCTAAACTCGATCTCAAAAATGTAAGTTATGGTTATAATTAAACCATGTAAAAATCGTTGTCTCTTCTATATTTATTGCTCTTTTATATATTTTGTTGCATAGGTCATCTAAAATATAATTAACTTTATTACATATGTAAACCATGTTCACAAATTGTGACCGTAACTCAATTGGTATGATTAGGTTTTGAATTTTCTATATTTAATAAATCAATTCATTAACTGGTTTTATACAATTTTTTTTTTTTTTTTCGTTAATTTTAACCATCTTTATAATAAATATATTCCGTAAAGGTAGATCAATACAAGGGCTATCCATATTAGATGAAATTAACTATCCATATTGAAAGTCAAGAACAAGGCTCTCTTAAAAACTATTGAGAGAAAGTATGAATTTTTGTAATTAATATATGATCACCTCCCAAATCAAATGAAATTAGTTGAAAATTGTCAGATCGATAAAGATGCATGGCAGAAGAGTGTGATTAAAAAAAAAACGGGGCTCGGCCCATGCAAGTCTGCCATGGGTAACTTGTCAAACCCTCTAGAAGGCCCAATCCAAAGATCAATCCAGGCCTTACGTGTGTAGACAGACCAAGCCGGATTCTATCTCCAAGGGCCCGGTCCCTGTAGGCCTGGACCCTTCCAAAGACCGGGGCCGTGTGCTCAGTTGCCAAGCTATACATAAAATAAGATAATGCAGCTGTCCCTATACATAAAATAAGATAATGATAAATACAAAATAGCAATTTAAAATAAGAATAGTTTAAAGGAATAAAATTCGAATAAGAATCTTGTTTAAGTAACAGTACTGTTGCCCCGTTTTCCAATGGGCATCAGCATCGACAATCGACACCCTGATTTTTTGCCTACAGATATGGAATCATACCATCTGGTATCAAGACACAATTCACCTACTCCATCTATTATCTTAATTTTTTATTACTTTTCTTTAAAATTATCTCATTCATTAATTTATAACATATTTATGATTTTTTTTTAGGGAAATCATAATTTAAAATTAATAAAATTATACATATATTTTTTAATATATAATTTAAATATATCAATAATATATTATTATTTAATTAAATAAATTTAAATTAAAAATAAAATATTACTTAATTATATAATAATAATATGATTATTTCTTCAAAAGAAAGAAGATTAAAAAAATAAATTATATTAATTGTTATGATATTATAAAAAAATTATTGCCATCGTATGGATTACGTGTGAAAATGGTGGACAAATATGCAATTTAAAGTCAAAACGCCGTCACGTAATGTACTGTACGATTTACATAGCTTGCCTTCAAGCTCGCCCTGGGCAAAGTTTATCGAGTCCGAAGCTTCAGCCTAAGCCGTATCTTTTGAAATTATTATAAAAGGCAAAAGAAAGAAAATCAAATGCCAGTTAACGTGGGTCCTCACAATTTCCACTGTGCAGGCAATCTATTTCAATGCAACGTGACCCACTGTCCTATTCACGCCCTCGTTTTATTCACTTTTCGCTTCATTTTTTAATTTCATTAATTACCAGAAAGCTATAGATCTTCACGCTTTCTGGGCACTTTTCTGTTCCTTCTGTGTTTGATTTAACGTTTTGGTGGTGGGTAGGTGTGATGGAGAAGGAGGACGAATGGGTTCTGGTGCAGAGAGCCGCAGAGAGAGACTTGTGGAACCCGAGTGTTGGAGATGGGGGAGAGGGTTCTAAGCCGTTAAAGGTTACGTTTAGTGGGCCAGCTAAGCATTGGACCGATGCCATTCCGATTGGTAATGGAAGGATTGGAGCCATGGTGTGGGGTGGTGTCGATGCAGAGACCATTCAACTTAATGGTAAAGTTATTGTCTCTTTTCGCTGTTGAACACAACTTTCACTTCGTCATGCTTCCTGTTGTTTTTGTTTCTATTTTCAATGAAGAAGCAGGCTTCTTGTGTATTGGTAGCGTTTGATTTATTTCAATATCATTTTATTGTTAAAGAAGAAACAGAACGTGCAAAATTAAAGATCGAATATTTTTCTTTTTCTATTTTTTTTAAAGTAAGCAGCAAAGAGTCATTTAAACTGCTTCAAACGTTTGGACTGTTGGTTTTAGTTAGAGGTCTAGATTTGTATTTTCATATAATAATTATAGTAGGAATGCTATTATTTGTTCTGCTATAGTTTTAAATTGACCATTCTGTGTTAAAAATAGTGAAAATTCACAACACTTTGGAAAAAGTATCTATATTTGGAGAAGATAATTTTGATTTTGTTTCTTTGGCTCTGGATGGTGAAAATTGCATGTTTGAATTTTTAATTTTCTTGATGTCCATATTTATACATTTGGGAATAAATCAATTACACGCTAAAATAATGGATACTTCATGTTTGCTATGCTGAATGGAAAAGCAATGTGCTTTTTTAAAAAAAAAAAGAAAATTGAGAATCTGGGTCTTACGTTTACATTTGAAAATGTTTGCAGAGGATACACTGTGGACTGGTACTCCAGGTAACTATACTAACCCCAAAGCGCCAGAGGCACTCTCCAAGGTTAGGAAACTTGTTGATGGTGGCAAGTATGCTGAAGCCACTGCTGTAGGAGTCGAGTTGTCAGATGGTCCTTCTGATGTATGTTACTCAGTATTCCATAAAGCCTTCTTATTACACAACAAATGCACACATCTAATATATTTGTATTGGTTCTACTTAAAATTGTGGAAGATTGCAAATATGTCATTAACTGGATTTTCACTTGAGCAGTTTACTTAACTGAGCGCATTGTCATCATAGCAAGATATATCCTGTGGACAAGGGTGTAGAAGAGTAAATCAATAGTTAGGAATCAATAATTCACGAGTTCCACCAATTTATGGAATTCAAGATAATTCAATACCTTTTGCATGAGCAAAATATTTGGACGGTTCTAAAACAGGCAAAAAAAAATTCTACAATAAGGGTGTTCCTGAATCCATGTTTGATTTCTCTCCAACTGAACCTCTTTCAAAGGCATAGATTACATTGGATGAACACTCTGCACTGTCATACAGTCTGTGTGGGATGGATTCAGTGTTGAAAAGCATGATTTGATTGATGCTTGATTATATAATTCACCCTTTTTTAAGAGATTTGACGTAACTAACAGTGACCTGCATATTATTTTTGGATGCACGGTCTGTGCTTGACCTTGCTCCTTCTTATTGAGCAGCTTTTGCCATTTGCAGTTGCTTTGGCATGACAAATTATATTTAAAAGACATACCTCATGCCTGAAGGCTAGGCTTGTTTTAAGTTTTCTTCTTGACATATGACTTCTATTGGGGCCTGGGCTTTCTTGACTTTCTATCCTCATTTAGAATTTAATGAATTTCTAGATAATTTGCACAGTGAAAAAATAATTTATTTGCAAAAAATATTCAAATATGTGCTGATGATTTTCTTGTGATTATGAAGGTTTATCAACCTCTGGGTGATATCAAGATAGAATTTGATAATTCCCATCTTAAATATGTGGAAGACACTTATTGCAGGGAGTTAGACTTAGACACTGCTACCGTCAAAATAAGTTATTCTGTGGGTGATGTTGAATTTACCAGGGAACATTTTGCTTCTAATCCCGATCAAGTGATTGTGACAAAGCTTTCAGGAAGCAAACCAGGTTCTTTGTCATTTACCGTGTCCCTTGATAGCAAATTGCATCATCAATCACAAGTAAATGGAAGAAGTCAGATTCTTCTCCGAGGAAGCTGTCCTGGTAAAAGGATTAGGCCACATTTGACAGTGAATGACAATCCAAAAGGTGTTCAATTTTCTGCAATTCTTGATATACAGATTAGTGAAACCAGAGGCACGATACAAGCTTTGGATGACAAAAAGTTTAAGTTAGAAGGGTGTGATTGGGTTGTGATGCTTCTGGTGGCTTCCTCTTCGTTTGATGGTCCATTCACTACGCCTTCGGATTCTAAGAAGGATCCTACATCGGATTCCATCAGTGCATTGCAGTCAATTAGAAAATTTTCGTATTCTGATCTTTATGCACGTCATTTGGATGACTATCAGAATCTTTTTCATCGTGTCTCACTGCAGCTTTCAAAAAGTTCCAAGAGCTTACATGGAGATGGTTCTTTGGAAGGAAAAAATCATGTGTTATCTACATTTGACATGCATCCTCAGGGAAGTACAAATGTTATAACTTCAACAGCAGAGAGGGTGAAATCTTTTAAGACTGATGAAGATCCAGCCTTGGTGGAGCTTTTATTTCAGTATGGTCGATATTTGCTTATTTCTTGTTCACGGCCTGGAACTCAAGCTTCAAACTTGCAGGGTATATGGAACAAGGATATTGAGCCAGCATGGGAGTATGTTCTGCATTCTCCACACTTCTCTTCTATGTTATTGAATTTTCTAACCTCATCTCTTTTTAAGCATTTAGTTTTGGTGTTTGCTAGATGTGTTTTGCTAATCCTTGCAGTGCCACATACTGAAAGCACTACTTTTTTATCCCCTGTAAATGTTTTGAAGGTGTAGTTATGTGGTTACAATTGCAGTAAATTATCTCATTGGATGTGTGGAGACTCTACGAAGATAATCTTACATTTTACCAAATTTTAAGTCTGCACTTGTCTTATCCTTTCAAAATTTTTTCTGGATGCCTTGAAAATACTTATTTCTTGTGATTTTCTTTAAATTTTATGCATATGAGTTTTAATAGTAGGCCTTATAGATTAGGGTTTGAATAAGGATTTAGTAGTGAGCAGGACAATATAGCAACAATGAACTGTTCTGATATTGGGGATAATATTTCACTGAACTTTCTTCATAATTTTGTAAATTGATGGAATCATTGCATGATTAAGTTGATGCTTCGGGTAATAGTTCTTCTGCAGAAGTTATTACCACTATAGGACCTCAATTTTTGTATTTTTACATAAAGATTTGATTTCAATATATAGCCTCTAATTATTTAATTTTAAATTTCAGTTGTGCTCCTCACTTGAACATTAATCTTCAGATGAACTATTGGCCTTCCCTTTCTTGCAACCTTCATGAGTGCCAAGAACCCTTGTTTGATTACATTTCCTCGTTTTCAGTGAATGGGAGTAAAACGGCAAAAGTAAGATTTCTTTGTGTTTTGTATTTTCTCCTCTCTCTCCCCCTTGTTTTTCCCCACATTTTTCCAATGAGTTTTTATATGTAATCATGGAAATTTTATAATGAAATTCTTTACTAGATGAGCCCTCGTTGTAAAATTAGGAGATGCAGGAGCCATCATTCTTGAGTTTATTTAGCAAAAATTTTAGAAAAGATGCTAGAAAATGATTTTATGCCTCAGGTAAGCCTATCTTTAGACATACCAAAGGTAATAATGGTCTGGTGTAAAATCATTGTGAAGCAATTTTACTCCTTTAACTTGCTTTCTTGCTAGTAGCATATCCATTATATGGACCCAGGTGAAAGCATCATAAAATGTAGACCAACATAATTTGGAATTCCCTGGTTGGACCTCATGATCTTTGTGTTTTTGTGGATAAATAATATTTATATGTTCAAGAAAATACTCTGTATCCTATGCACACGGATTTTGCTTAATTAGTGAATGAATTTTGCAGGTGAACTATGAGTGTAGTGGTTGGGTGGTTCATCAAGTTTCTGACATATGGGCAAAGACATCACCTGATCGAGGTGAGGCTGTTTGGGCTTTATGGCCAATGGGGGGAGCATGGGTTTGCACCCATCTGTGGGAGCATTACATGTACACAATGGACAAAGTAAGCTCTTGATTTGCGGATAGTTGTCGTCTTCTTCTTTTTTTTTTTTGCTTAGGATAAAATTTTACTTGAAATTTGTCATAAAGAGTTTGGTAAACTCTTACATTGAGTTCCCTCTTGTGGTCAGCTCATACTGTTAGACTTTCATGGATATACTGATTCTATGAATTATGAAAGACATGAAATCAAAAAGTATAATGTTATTATCTTTAAATAATAGTCGTATGTGACCATACTTTTCAGCTAGTCCAATGGTTTTTTTTTACATCCCATTTGTAGAAGTATTCATTTATTTTATTTACTATTATTTGTTGAAAAGTTACTTGCTCTTGTTGCAATCATCACAGCACTTCATATTTTAACCTGGTGATGCATATTTGCTCGATATGAGTAATATTATCTATATGCCTTCTCATTCTTATGGCTTCATAGTTTATAATCCATGCAACCTCATTGAAGCAAAGTTAATGAGTCACAATCATAAAGCCTTCAGTATTCTTTTCCTTATTATTTTGAAAATTTTACCCCATAAATTCTGTTGTGTTTTCGAAAGAAAATCAGTCTACATCTTCTCTATATGTCATCTTAATTTTCCCTTTTAAAAAGATAGTCATACAACTGTCTGTAAGTGGCTTCAATCTTAATTTTCTCCATATAGTTTGGTTTAAAGATAAAATTTACAATTAGTACTATATGCATTAAATTTAGTTTGTAACAGATCTATATTACTGGTAAATATCAGTATCAATATATAATTACCACTGACTCATATCCAATAAAGATAGAAAGTAAGAGTCGGTATTTTATAAATTCTGTTTTCACTTTTTGTTTACTCCCATTTATTGATTATTGAAAATGTGGGAAAGGGAATTCCTTGGAAGTTTCTCATTATGATTACCACACATGATTATGGGAATGGAAATACTAATTTAGAAAATGAGAGAATAGGAATCCTTCTATTCAGCTCATTCCTGGTACAGCCTAAGTCTTTCTCCAAGAAATTCTGGATCTGGAAGTGCTAAGGTACTTCTGATCACCAGGTTCATGAATATGCTTGCTATTTGCTTGTTAACTCCAATCTGCATCTTTCTCTTAATCCCTTAGGTCGATCATGTTTGCTGTTGTACTTTCTATAGTTTTATTTCTGTTTCAAATTTTCTAGTAATTTAATGATTCCAAATATTATCTATGATTTAGGATTTTCTAAAAAATAAGGCCTATCCTCTGTTGGAAGGATGTACAAAATTTCTGTTAGACTGGTTGATTGATGGCCCTGGAGGATTTTTGGAAACAAACCCATCAACATCTCCAGAACACATGTTTGTTGCTCCTGATGGTAAGCAAGCTAGTGTGAGCTACTCATCAACCATGGACATGTCAATCATTAAAGAAGTATTTTCTGCAATTGTATCTGCTGCAGAGGTAAGTCTCATACTACATGAATAAAGAGCCGCCAAAGTATAGCTTATATCAATAATCAGCTGAAAATTAATTGTAAATAGATTCTTGGAAAAAGTGAGGATTCTCTCATTAAAAAGGTTCGGGATTCTCAACCAAGGCTTTTGCCTACAAAAATTGCTAGAGATGGTTCCATTATGGAATGGGTAAGTGAGTAGCTTGAAATTACTTTTTAGATCCTTGTGAATCTTTTTGTGATATTTGATGTTCTACTATGTAATAGATGTCAAATAAAGCTGCATTTATCATGGGCTGAGAGGTTCCTTCTTTTTAATGTAAGGCACAAGATTTTGAGGACCCAGACGTTCATCATCGACATGTATCACACCTGTTTGGCCTGTATCCAGGACACACAATTACTGTTGAGAAAACTCCAGACCTCTGTAAAGCAGCTGATTTTACTCTATTTAAAAGAGGTTCGTATGTGATAATCACCTATATCTAGCAATTGCAACCTGCTTGATGGATGTTTAAAAGCAAAGTTAATGTCCTCTTTTTATCTTGGCTTTTCATATGATATGTTTGAGAATGATCTATTACACTTGTTGCATGCATACATATTTACTAAATTTTTTAATTGGAGTGTCAGTACAATTCAGACTTTGGTAAGTATACTGTTCTTGAGTGGTACATTTACATTTCATATTTGGAGCAGGAGAGGACGGTCCAGGATGGTCAACCACATGGAAAATTGCTCTATGGGCACGCCTTCGAAACAGTGAGCATGCGTATCGCATGGTGAAGCATTTGTTTAATTTGGTTGATCCAGGAAACGAAAATGCTTTTGAAGGAGGACTATACAGTAACTTGTTCACAGCACATCCCCCTTTCCAGATAGATGCCAACTTTGGGTAAGAAGATTGTTTTAGTGTTATGCCAATGAAATTGCTTGACACTGATCAGTTTGAATTTTCATATGATCAGCTCTAATCCAACAATGCTATATATTTTAACAAACTGACTCACAAGTAAAATGTTACAATTAATTGGCATAAAAAGAGAGTTTGAAGATTAGGATAGTGTTGGAAGCATCTTATTAAGTTTATGTCAAAAATGTACCTGTTGCATGAGATATACTAGTGGTAATGGCAATTGTAATGATAAAATACTAGTGTTACGTTTTTTTCATTTACGTACTGTAGGAACTAATCTCTGAAACTAGAGGTAGTCAAATTATTATTGTATCCTTTAGTGTTATTTACTGACTGCTGCACTTGAATTTAACATAATATTATTTCCTAGTACTGTGAATGAAGAAAAGAATCACTTGTCTACATGGAAAAAGCTTTTCATTCTACAAGAGAAAAGCTAATCACTTGTCTATGATAGTCCTTGGGATTTTTCCTTTGCCTTTATTAGATTTAAACTTGTACAAATTCTTTCAAGATTACCCCAAGTGACTGGGAACCCTTTTAGGAATAACTGTGAAGTAACAACAGTTTGTCTGGAAAAAGCTTTTCATTCTGCCTTCTCTTTTGTCAGTTTTTCAGCGGCTGTTGCTGAGATGCTTGTGCAGAGTACCGTAAAGGATCTGTACTTACTTCCTGCCCTCCCACATGACAAGTGGGCAAGCGGTTGTGTGAAAGGATTGAAAGCGCGAGGTGGGGTGACATTCAACATCTGCTGGAATGAAGGGAGCCTGCAGGAAGTTGTTCTTTGGTCTAAGGAGCAAAATTCCCTTAGGTTACATTACAGAGAAACAACTGTGACAGCAAACATATCAACCGGTAGAGTTTACACATTCAACAAGAATTTAAAATGCGTGAAGACATATTCTCTCTGAGAAAAAAACTTATGGTACAGTCCTAAGGTCAGCTGTATCTTACGAGGGGTATTGTTTTTGTAATTGCTGATAAATCTGCACAGGAAAAAAGAGTTATATTTCAATAATCATTTTGTTTTTCTGTCTGTTGATGACCCCGATTTTTTCAGTTTTAAGGATCTTATAGGAATATACAATGCTTCAAAATTAATGACAAAATGTGTAAACATTCTTTATATATTATTTAAGACCCTTAAGTCCTTGATTCTATTTTGAATACATTGTCACATATATATTTTTACGTCTAATTTTACTGCATTTTTCTTCCAATATCTACTGCAGAAGTTGTTATACAGAGAATTGCACTCAGCAGGAAAGAAAGGAAATGAAGAATCAGAAAATATCTCATCTGCTGCTGGGTTTAGATTGATTGTCTCAAGGGTTTACTTAATTATGAGTCACAAGTATCAGTTGATATGTTATCATAAACACCACCACAAACAAAAACCCAACCATCACGGCTCTTCTTTAAGTCTCATCTTTGGAGCAGGGTGACCGGTAATACATTTGTAAAACTAAACTAGATGGTATTACCATAAATTGATTCAGTGGCAACCGGTCAGTCTATGTAAAATGCCTAAGAAGGGCAGAAGTTATTTCTAAGCTACTCATGCAACCAAAACTTCACCGGAGAAAAGAACGCAAGTTGTTGATGTTTGTCATCTGAGGCGAAGATATTTTGTAAATAATCATTAGATTTTTCAAAATTAGCATATGAAAGTTTGGAATTTTTTAAAATTAGCAGATGAAAGTTTGGAATTTCACCCAACATTGAGTGCGAATAAGTCTTTTGGCCATTTGTAAATAATCATTGTGTTAAGGTGAAACATGAACTAATAATTTTCATTTAAATTAATTAAATAATAATAAAAAGGATACTATTATTTATCACGTGCATTGTAGTTATCTGAAGATGACTTTATCCTAACGTTATGTTTTTGATAGTATTTGTATAGAAGCTTTCTGAATCGAATCATCCGAATCACGAACAAACTTTCCTCTTTGCCCTACTAAGTGAATATATTTACACTCCTGCCGGCCTATGAGATGAGTTTAATGAAAGAAACTGCCATGAGCAAGCAAACAAAGCTCCTCTTTTTATCGTTTTGACCTTAATTGGTTGCAAATTTTATCAGCTGCAGTGGTTTCTTCAATGGAGGATGGTGAGTGGGTTCTAGTGCCACGTCACGTGGATAAAGACCTCCGGAACTCAAGTTTAATGATGGACTCTGAGCCTGTGACGACTAACCCTTTAAAGATTACATTCAATGAACCCGCCAAGCATTTCACCGACGCAATTCCGATTGGTAATGGTCGCCTTGGAGCCATGGTATGGGGCGGTGTGATGTCTGAAACTCTCCAGCTCAATGGTATCCTTTTATTTTTGTCGCTGATATTTTGAAAGAAACCGTTTGTTTTCTCTGAACTTTAGATATGACTTGGAAAATGGTGTCAATTTATCTTCTTTTCCAGAGGACACGCTCTGGACTGGGATTCCGGGGAACTATAGTAACCCTGAAGCTCCAGAGGCACTGTCTAAGGTCAGGCGTCTTGTTGACATCGGTGAATATGCTGCAGCTACTTCTGAATCAGTCAACTTGTTTGGACATCCTGCAGAAGTATATTACTTAACATATCTATTTTTCGTCGTCATTTTTACTGACTCATTATCTTGTTACATATATGTAAGTCATGGTATATAGAATGTTGAGCCTTTACTAGTGTTGTTAAGTATCAACATTTGATTCATAACAGAACTTGTTGCTTGAAATTACTTTAATTAAGTTTCAGTGTTTTGATGAATGACTACATTAAGTGAATCAGCAGATTCATTTTAACAAATTACTGTTCTTTGCCTCAATCCCCATTTTCTAACAAATTTCTTTTGATGTTGAAGGTTTACCAACTTCTTGGTGATATTAAACTAGAATTTGATGATTCCCATCTTTCATATATTGAAGATACTTATCATAGAGAGCTGGACTTGAATACTGCAACTGCACTAGTGAAATATTCTGTGGGAAATGTAGAATTCACAAGAGAACATTTTTCTTCATATCCGGACCAAGTGATTGTGACAAAAATTTCTGGAAGCGAGGTCGGGTCTTTGTCCTTTACGGTATCTCTGGATAGCAAGTTAGATCATAATTCCTATGTGAATGGAAAAAATCAGATTATAATGGAAGGACATTGCCCTGGAAGGAGAATACCACCAACAGTGGAGGCAAATGATGAACCCAAGGGAATTCAGTTTTCTGCAGTTCTTGATATACAACTTAGTGATGGAAGTGGCATCATACATGCTTTAGCGAACAAGAAGTTGAAAGTTGAAGGTTCAGATTGGGCAATTATTCTTCTAGTGGCTTCATCCTCATTTGATGGACCATTCACGAAGCCTTCAGATTCTAAAAAGGATCCTACTTCAGAGTGTCTTAGTGCATTAAAATCAGTTAAAAATCTGTCATATTCAGACCTTTATGCTCGACATTTGGATGACTATCAGAACCTCTTTCACCGTGTCTCAATACAGCTTTCACAAAGCTTAAAAAGAAATGATGACACAGTTTCAACTGCAGAGAGGGTGAAATCTTTTCAATACAACGAGGATCCATCTTTGGTGGAGCTTCTATTCCAATTTGGTCGATATTTGCTTATTTCTAGTTCACGGCCGGGAACTCAGGTGGCCAACCTGCAGGGAATATGGAATGAAGATCTGCAGCCGAAGTGGGAGTATGTTTTCACTGTCTTCTTTTTATTACATTTCACTTCCTTGTTATGTAAATCTTGATTATGTGTCTATGTTATTGATTCCTTCTGTCATTTTCTTTTGTTTTTGATAAACAAAGATATTTTATGTCTTCTCATTGTTTCCCTTTGCTGAACAAACTTTGGCAACAAGTAAAACACCTAATTTGAAGCTTTATTTTTTCCCAACATTTCTGCTTTAGTTCAGTGATTCTTTTATGTAAATGCAATGGAAAGAAGTTATGTAATCAAATCTTTCTGATTGAAAAATAATTAATTGGAAATTACCATTCTGTGTTTAAGTTTGTAGGTTTAATGTTTTAATCAACAAGCATAATTTGGCAATGCTTAGTAGTGCTTAGTAGATTTTACAGACATGTAAAGCATTCCATTTCCTGTAACTGCATCAAGATTACATTTAAGATATTACTGACCCCTTTGTTTCTTTTCCAGTTCTGCTCCTCATGTAAATATCAATCTTGAAATGAACTATTGGTTGTCATTGCCTTGCGACCTTAGTGAGTGCCAGGAGCCTTTATTTGATTTCCTTACCTCTCTGTCCATCAATGGAACTAAAACTGCAAAAGTAAGAAAATTTTTCCTTCAAGTTTATATCAGAAAACTTTCATCTTCATTAACTTTAGTTGCTGTGTTATTTGGAAGGATTATAAGGGAAGAAGTTTCCTTGATTTGAACCAGCATCTAACAAAGCATAGATGCTTCACTTGCAATCAGCATTCCTAAGTAGAATGTTAGTAGTCTAGATGTTGGAAATACGCTTTCTATGTAAGAGATTCCCAAGTGTCCATATCGATTTAGTCTTACCATTCTTGTTACCAACAATAGAATGCTTCATTGTATTTCTTTGTCAATGTAGCTAAAAAGGCCTAAAATCAGAAAGATTTCCATCCAGTCCTTTGGTGCTGCTTTGATTTTCCTTGTAGTTTGATTTTTCAGTTTGCCATTTTCTATTTTCAATGCCACATGTTACTTTTTATTTATTTTACAGGTGAACTATTCAGCAAGTGGCTGGGTAGCTCATCATAAGTCTGATATATGGGCAAAAACATCAGCAGATCGAGGTAAAGCTGTATGGGCTATGTGGCAGATGGGTGGAGCATGGCTTTGTACACATCTGTGGGGGCACTATAATTATACAATGGACAAAGTAAGATTCCATTCAATACTTGCCTATACCTTTCTTTTGGTAATCATTGGCAATAATGTCTATGAATTGCATGTCAAAAGTTACACCTCTTACTCACTGCTGTTGAATTTAGAGTTGATAATGGAATGCAAATTGAGGCCAGTCATAGAGAATTTGTGATAGAATGGCCTAGAGGTGGACATCTACTATGGCATATACTTGAATATAATAATTTCTTGCGAATTTTGCCTTGCCCATTCTTTGAAGTTTAAGTATTTCATCGATTTCTTAATGTTAGTATATTTTTTTCATTTATATGTTAATTATCAAGTTAATGATATGTCGTCTGCTTGAATAGGATTTTCTTAGAAGTAAGGCGTATCCTTTGTTGGAAGGATGTGTGTTATTTCTATTGGATTGGTTGATTGAAGGTAATGATGGCTATCTCGAAACCAACCCCTCAACATCACCCGAACATAATTTTATTGCTCCTGATGGTAACATAGCCTGTGTGAGCTACTCATCAACCATGGATATGGCAATTATCAGAGAAGTTTTTTCTGCTTTTATTTCTGCCACCGAGGTGAAGCTCTTAATTCTTCTCTCAGTCTTGACAGGCATGGACCCAAATACAGATGAGTGGGGGCTTCTGACCCTAGTCAAAAGATTTTTTTTTTTTTAAATTTAGTTTAATTTTTCAGTTTTGATTGAGAATATTTGTATTGCAAAATTTGACCCCATTCATCTACAATTTTCATATTTATATTATTTTATTTTGAACTTACCCCCAAAGTTAATTCCTGGGCCTGCCCCTCAATCTTGATAAACATACTTTTCAGTTTTGGTACACCATTATAATCTGAATTTTATATCTTTTGATAATAGGTTTTGGGAGGAAATGATGATACTCTTCTTGCAAAAGTGAGAAAGGCTCTACCAAGGCTTCGTCCAACAAAAATTGCAGAAGATGGATCAATCATGGAATGGGTATGGTATTAAATTGAATTTAAGCTAAGCACATATCAAAATTTCAAAATTTTAAAATTTTATTCATGTCCTAAGAAATTCTGTACTTGTTAGATTGAATTTAAGCTAAGCAAATATCAAAATTTGCAAATTTTATTATGTCCTAAGAAATTCTGTACTTGGTAGGCAGGCACAAGATTTTAAGGACCCAGAGGTGCACCATCGACATCTTTCTCACCTATTTGGCCTATTTCCTGGGCACACAATAACCATTGAAGGAAATCCAGGCCTTTGTAAAGCTGCAGAAAAGACCCTTCAGAAACGAGGTTTGTATGTGTTAATGACTCGACTGAACCTTTGATTTTGCATTTTGTATTAACCATCTGGCATAGGGGTCATTTGGTTGCACATAACCAAATTGAAATCAGGATAACGTTAAAATTCCAGAGATGTACTAAGATACAAAACAGTGTACAAAGGCAAGTAAAGAAGTTTATCCACATAGGAAACTTACAAAATAGGAGAATTTGTGAAAGTTTTCTCAGATTCCATTTCATTATTATGATCATTCCCTGGAGTACAGTTAGATATCATCATCTCTTACATCATTGGAAACAGGAGAGGAGGGCCCTGGATGGTCAATGGCATGGAAAACTGCTCTTTGGGCACGTCTCCATAACAGTGAACATGCATATCGGATGGTCAAGCTTCTGATTAACTTGGTAGATCCAGATCATCCGATAGCTTTTCATGGTGGTCTATATAATAACTTATTTGCAGCTCATCCTCCTTTCCAGATTGATGCCAACTTTGGGTAAGCTGCACTGACCTTATATTTTTTAATGAAAATGTGTGGCAATAGAGCAAATGCTTGTGGTTTCTGTATGAAAGTGAGTCGACATGTGCACTGGTTTCAGGACTTGTTTTATGTTTTTTCTCCTGTAATAATATATCAATGTTGCGGAATTGCTTCTGCAAACACCTTGATGATTGTTTTCAAACACTTAAGTGCATATTGTGCTGGATTAAATATAATTTATAAGTTGTAACAAAGCTATCATTTTTGCAATCTTTTGGTTTCAGTATTACAGCAGCGGTTGCAGAAATGCTTATGCAGAGTACCCTGAACGACTTGTATTTACTTCCAGCTATACCTCTGGATAAATGGGAGAACGGCTGTGTTAAAGGATTGAAAGCACGAGGTGGAATGACTGTAAATATCAACTGGAAAGACAGTGATCTTCATGAAGTACATCTCTGGTCGAAGGATCAAGATTCTCTCAAAAATTTGCATTATCGGGGAACTAGAGTCACCGTGAATATATCATCCAGCAGAATATACACATTCAACAGACAATTACAGTGCATCTGCACAAGCTCACTACCAGAAGTAATCTAGTTTTTTAATGTAAAAAAAAAAAAAAAAAGGCTTGCAATAATATATATTTTTATTTCTAATTTTACTGCATTTTTCTTCCAGTATCTACTGCCGAAGTTATTATACAGAGTGTCGCACTCAGCAGGAAAGAAAGGAAATGAAGAATCAGAAAATCTCGTCTGCTGGGTTTAGATTGATTGTCTCAAGGATTTACTTAATTTTAATTATGAGTCTGAAATATCAGTTGATATGTTATCATAAACACCACCACAAATAAAAACCCAACTATCACAGCTCTTCATTAATTCTCTTCTTTGGAGAAGAGTGACCGGTAACACATTTGTAAAGCTAAACTAGATGGTATTACCTTAAAATGATTCAGTGGCAACCAGTCAGTCCATGTAAAATGCCTAAGAAAGGCAGAAGTTAGTCTCGAGCTACTCATGCAACCAAAAGTTCACTGGAGAAAGGAAGGGCAAGTTGTTAATGTTTGTCGTCTGAGACAAAGATATTTTGTGAATAATCGTTGGGTTTTTTCAAGAGAAAATTTGAAATTTCGCATACATTGAGTGGGAATAAGTCTTTTGGCCATTTGTAAATAGTCATTGCATTAAGGTAAAACATGAACTAATAATTTTCATTTAAATTAATTAAATAATAGTAAAAAGGATAATATTATTTATCACGTCCATTGTAGTTATCAGAAGATAGCATCATCCTAACGTTATGTTTTTGATAGTATTTGTATAGAAGCTTTCTGAATCGAATCACCAACAAACTTTCCTCGTTGCCCTACTAAGTGAATATATTTACGCTCCTGCCGGCCTATAAGTTGAGTTTAATGAAAGAAACTGCCATGAGCAAGCAAACAAAGCTCCTCTTTTTATCGTTTTGACCTTAATTTGTTGCAAATTTTATCAGTTGCAGTGGTTTCTTTAACGGAGGATGGTGAGTGGGTTCTAGTGCCACGTCACGTGGATAAAGACCTCCGGAACTCAAGTTTAATGATGGACTCTGAGTCTGTGACAACTAAACCTTTAAAGATTACATTCAATGAACCCGCCAAGTATTTCACCGACGCAATTCCGATCGGTAATGGTCGCCTTGGAGCCATGGTATGGGGCGGTGTGATGTCTGAAACTCTCCAGCTCAATGGTATTCTTTTATTTTTGTCGCTGATATTTTGAAAGAAACCGTTTGTTTTTCTCTGAACTTTAGATATGGCTTGGAAAATGATGTCAATTTATCTTCTTTTTCAGAGGACACGCTCTGGACTGGGATTCCGGGGAACTATAGTAACCCTGAAGCTCCAGAGGCACTGTCTAAGGTCAGGCGTCTTGTTGACATCGGTGAATATGCTGCAGCTACTTCTGAATCAGTCAACTTACTTGGACATCCTACAGAAGTATATTATTTAACATATCTATTTTTCATCGTCATTTTTACTGAATCACTATCTTGTTACATATATATAAGTCATAACTCTGACACTGTATCGAAAGTATATATTATGTTTACAAGTGTAAAGATTGAATTGAAACTCATATTACATTAAACCAATTAGATTATACTAAAGTCTAATCTACACACTTATATACCACTCATTTTATTCGAGTTTATTAGATGTAATCATTTTTACTAAATCGTTATCTTGTTACACATATGTAAGTCATGACTCTAATACTATATTACACATATATAAGTCATGACTCTAATACTATATCAAAAATATATAATGAGTTTATAAGTGTGTTAAAGTCTAATCAACACACTTATATACCACTAATTTTAACTTCCGTCAATCTACACACTTATATACTACTCATTTTAGTCAAGTTTATTAGATGTGGTCATTTTTACTAAATTGTTATCTTGTTACATATATATAAGTCATGACTATAATACCATATCAGAAATATATAATGAGCTTACAAGTGTGTTATAGTCTAATTTAGACACTTATATACCACTCATTTTAACCCCCACTTATAACATAAAATCAATTGGTTTATATTAAAATTCAATCTATACACTTATATACTATTTATTTTACTCAAATTTATTAGATATAAGACTCTTTTTCTTTATTTTTTATTTGAGTCTCCAACAAGTATTCACATTTGATTCATAACAGCACTTGCCGCTTGAAATTACTTTAATTAAGTTTCAGTGTTTTGATGATTGACTACATTAAGTGAATCAGCAGATTCATTTCATCAAATTACTGTTCTTTGCCTCAATCCCCATTTTCTAACAAATTTCTTTTGATGTTGAAGGTTTACCAACTTCTTGGTGATATTAAAATAGAATTTGATGATTCTCATCTTTCATATATTGAAGATACTTATCATAGAGAGCTAGACTTGAATACTGCAACTGCACTAGTGAAATATTCTGTGGGAAATGTAGAATTCACAAGAGAGCATTTTTCTTCATATCCAGACCAAGTGGTTGTGACAAAGATTTCTGGAAGCGAGGTCGGGTCTTTGTCCTTTACAGTATCTCTGGATAGCAAGTTTGATCATAATTCCTATGTGAATGGAAAAAATCAGATTATAATGGAAGGACATTGCCCTGGAAAGAGAATACCACCAACAGTGGAGACAAATGATGAACCCAAGGGAATTCAGTTTTCTGCAGTTCTTGATATACAACTTAGTGATGGAAGTGGCATCATACATGCTCTAGCAAACAAGAAGTTGAAAGTTGAAGGTTCAGATTGGGCAATTATTCTTCTAGTGGCTTCATCCTCATTTGATGGACCATTCACAAAGCCTTCAGATTCTAAAAAGGATCCTACTTCAGAGTGTCTTAGTGCATTAAAATCAATTAAAAATGTGTCATATTCAGACCTTTATGCTCGACATTTGGATGACTATCAGAACCTTTTTCACCGTGTCTCAATACAGCTTTCAAAAAGCTTAAAAAGAAATGATGATGCAGTTTCAACTGCAGAGAGGGTGAAATCTTTTCAATACAACGAGGATCCATCTTTGGTGGAGCTTCTATTCCAATTTGGTCGATATTTGCTTATTTCTAGTTCACGGCCGGGAACTCAGGTGGCCAACCTGCAGGGAATATGGAATGAAGATCTGCAGCCAAAGTGGGAGTATGTTTTCATTGTCTTCTTTTTATTACATTTCACTTGTTATGTAAATCTTGATTATGCATCAATCTTATTGATTCCTTTTGTCATTTTCTTTTGTTTTTGATGACAAAGATGTCTGATGTCTTCTCATTGTTTCCCATTGCTGAACAAACTTTGGCAACAAGTAAAACACCTAATTTGAAGCTTTATTTTTCCCAACATTTCTGCTTTATTTCAGTGATTCTATTTTACTTAAATGCAATGGAAATAAGTTATGTAATTAAATCTTTCTGATTGAAAAATAATTAATTGGAAATTACCATGCTGTGTTTAAGTTTGTAGGTGTAATGTTTTAATCAATATGCATAATTTGGCAATGCTTGTTGTCGGTAGTAGTGCTTCGTAGATATTACATAAATGTAAAACATTCCATTTCCTGTCAACTGCATCAAGATTACATTTGAGATATTACTGACCCCTTTGTTTCTTTTCCAGTTCTGCTCCTCATGTAAACATCAATCTTGAAATGAACTATTGGTTGTCATTGCCTTGCAACCTTAGTGAGTGCCAGGAGCCTTTATTTGATTTCCTTACCTCTCTGTCCATCAATGGAACTAAAACTGCAAAAGTAAGAAATTTATCCCTTCAAGTTTATATCAGAGAACTTTCATCTTCATTAACTTTAGTTGCTGTGTTATTTGGAAGGATTATAAGGGAAGAAGTTTCCTTGATTTGAACCAGCATCTAACAAAGCATAGATGCTTCACTTGCAATCAGCATTCCTAAGTCGAACATTAGTAGTATAGATGATGGAAATATGCTTTCTATGTAAGAGATTCCCAAGTGTCCATATCGATTTAGTCTTACCATTCTTGTTGCCAACAATAGAATGTTTCATTGTATTTCTTTTTCGATGAAGCCAAAAAGGCCTAAAATCAGAAAGATTTCCATCCAGTTTTTTGGTGCTGCTTTGTTTTTCCTTGTAGTTTGACTTTTCAGTTTGCCTTTTTCAATTTTCAATGCCACATGTTACTTTTTATTTATTTTACAGGTGAACTATGCAGCAAGTGGCTGGGTAGCCCATCACAAGTCTGATATATGGGCAAAAACATCAGCCAATCTAAGTAAAGCTGTATCGGCTATGTGGCAGATGGGTGGAGCATGGCTTTGTACACATCTGTGGGAGCACTACAATTATACAATGGACAAAGTAAGATTCCATTCAATGCTTGCCTATACCTTTCTTTTGGTAATCATTGGCAATAATGTCTGTGAATTGCATGTCAAAAGTTACACCTCTTACTCACTGCTGTTGAATTTAGAGTTGATAATGGAGTGCAAATTGAAGCCAGTCATAGATAATTTGTAATAGAATGGCCTAGGGGGGTGGATCTCTACTATAGCATATACTTGAGTCTAATGACTTCTTGCCTTGCCCATTCTTTGAAGTTAGTTATCATTGATTTCTTAATGTCAGTATGTTTTTTTCTTTTATATGTTAGTTATCAAGTTAATGATATGTTGTTTGCTTGAATAGGATTTTCTTAGAAGTAAGGCGTATCCTTTGTTGGAAGGATGTGTATTATTTCTGTTGGATTGGTTGATTGAAGGTAATGATGGCTATCTTGAAACCAACCCCTCAACTTCACCTGAACATAATTTTATTGCTCCTGATGGTAACATAGCCTGCGTGAGCTACTCATCAACCATGGATATGGCTATTATCAGAGAAGTTTTTTCTGCTTTTATTTCTGCCACCAAGGTGAAGCTCTTAATTCTTCTCTCAGTCTTGACAGGCATGGACCCAAATACAGATGAGTGGGGGCTTCTGACCCCAGTCAAAAGATTTTTTTTTTCTAATTTAGTTTAATTTTTCAGTTTTGATTGAGAATATTTGTATTTCCAAATTTGACCCCATTTATCTACATTTTTCATATTTATATTATTTTATTTTGGACTTACCCCCTTAAAAGTTAATTCCTGGGCGTGCCCCTCATTCTTGATAAACATACTTTTCAGTTTTGGTACACCATTATAATCTGAATTTTTCATCTTTTGGTAATAGGTTTTGGGACGAAGTGATGATACTCTTCTTGCGAAAGTGAGAAAGGCTCTACCAAGGCTTCGTCCAACAAAAATTGCAGAAGATGGATCAATCATGGAATGGGTATGATACTGGATTGAATTTAAACTATGCAAATATCAAAATTTTGAAATTTTATTATGTCCAAGAAATTTTTTGTACTTGTTAGATTGAATTTAAGCTAGGCAAATATCAAATTTGCAAATTTCATTATGTCCTAAGAAATTCTGTACTGGGTAGGGCAGGCACAAGATTTTAAGGATCCAGAGGTGCATCATCGACATCTTTCTCACCTATTTGGCCTGTTTCCAGGGCACACAATAACCATTGAAGGAAATCCAGGCCTTTGTAAAGCTGCAGAAAAGACCCTTCAGAAACGAGGTTTGTATGTGTTAATGACTCGACTGAACCTTTGATTTTGCATTTTGTATTAACCATCTGGCATAGGGGTCATTTGGTTGCACATAACCAAATTGAAATCAAGATAACTTTAAAATTCCAGAGATGTACTAAGATACAAAACAGTGTACAAAGGCAAGTAAAGAAGTTTATCCACATAGGAAACTTACAAAATAGGAGAATTTGTGAAAGTTTTCTCAGATTCCATTTCATTATTATGATCATTTCCTGGAGTACAGTTAGATATCATCATCTCTTACATCATTGGAAACAGGAGAGGAGGGCCCTGGATGGTCAATGGCATGGAAAACTGCTCTTTGGGCACGTCTCCATAACAGTGAACATGCATATCGGATGGTCAAGCTTCTGATTAACTTGGTAGATCCAGATCATCCGATAGCTTTTCATGGTGGTCTATATAATAACTTATTTGCAGCTCATCCTCCTTTCCAAATTGATGCCAACTTTGGGTAAGCCGCACTGACCTTACATTTTTTAATGAAAATGTGTGGCAATAGAGCAAATGCTTGTGGTTTCTGTATGAAAGTGAGTCGACATGTGCACTGGTTTCAGGACTTGTTTTATGTTTTTTCTCCTGTAATAATATATCAATGTTGCGGAATTGCTTCTGCAAACACCTTGACGATTGTTTTCAAACACTTAAGTGCATATTGTGCTGGATTAAATATAATTTATAAGTTAAAGCTATCATTTTTGCAATCTTTTGGTTTCAGTATTACAGCAGCAGTTGCAGAAATGCTTATGCAGAGTACCCTGAACGACTTGTATTTACTTCCAGCCATACCTCTGGATAAATGGGAGAACGGATGTGTTAAAGGATTGAAAGCACGAGGCGGAATGACCGTAAATATCAACTGGAAAGACAGTGATCTTCATGAAGTACATCTCTGGTCGAAGGATCAAGATTCTCTCAAAAATTTGCATTATCGGGGAACTAGAGTCACCGTGAATATATCATCCAGCAGAATATACACATTCAACAGACAATTACAGTGTATCTGCACAAGCTCACTACCAGAAGTAATCTAGTTTTTCAATGTAAAGAAAAAAAAAAAAAAAAGGGTTGCAACAATAATTTGCAGTGGATATTATCCTCTTATTGGCTTAGTATCAAATTTAATGTTTATACTGCCTTCAGTTTTGTGCAACAAGAAGCTGAAAAATTCTCTGTTTATACTTATAAATTCGAAGGATGACTATAAATTTTACACTAACACAAACTAGAGATTGAAAATATTTTTAATTGGCTCTTTTTTTAATTATTATTTTCCTGGAAATATTAAAAAAAAATACGCAGAAATCCCTCAAACTGACAAAGTATAAAATGGAGAGGACAAAATTATTTTTAAAATTGAAATCACTAAAACGTCCCTTAATGTTTGGGCTTCTCACCTGGGCCGGAGCTCCTTGGATACATGTCATCAGCTATCCCAAAATCCAACGGTCAGAACGACCAAGTCTATTAATCGAACGGATCTCAGCAGTTGCTCACATTAACACCACGAGAAACACAAAACCCTTAACCCCTAGCAACTTACAAAGAACCCTCACACGACTAGCATCTTCAGTCTTTTCTACGATCAGAGAAAGAGTGAACAAAATGGCTTGGCGAAGTGCAGGATCACTGTCGCGGTCTCTTTCCAGGGTTTCTTCCCTCCGTTCGCCGCCGCCGATGCCCCGTCTCCGACCGCCTCAAGCTGCCTCTCGTCCCCAGGCACGCCGCTTCTCCTTTGCTAATTCGAGGTCAGTTTGGTTTTCGAGTCCAGACGGTGAAGGAAAGTTTCAATTTTTTTAAATTTTTTGTGTTATTTTGTTTTGGATAAGTCAGTTTGCTTTATTTTTTTAAGTGTTTCTATGATCTCTGAGATCTGCATAACTTGACAGTTTATAATAGAGCTTACTAATATATATGATTTGGAGTGTTATAAACCATAGTTAACTTTCATTATAATTTAAACATGAAGTGTTGATCCTCATCATGAGGCAATATCATAGTGTATTCTTATTTGCTGATAAATAAAAGGAAATTTTGAATTTTCATTATTGAAAATCTAAAATCTTGGTGTTATCTGTTACCGGATGCATTATTTCCCTTTCATTTATTTATTTTAATCACCGCAAGATTTATAATTTTAAATCAATTTTATATGAATTTACATGTGATGTTTTGTTGGAATAGCGTATAGATGCAGCGGTACTCTTCCCACTTAAACTAACTCACCAAATTTGGATTCGTTTTCTAAATATATTTTATAAAGAAATACTAATTTTATCATCATTTCTTTTTCATGCACGATTTCCCCTTTTTTTGGTTATCTGGTCCTGTCACTTTCTTGTTATTACTTTTGTGTGTATGGCTTGATGAGGCTTATTTGAGTTAAAAATTTTCTTTTCACGTATATTTAAAAAATTTCTATATTTATCTTTTTCCTCTATAAATTTAAATTTGTTTGGCTTATGTTGAATGGTTCTATTATGTATTTACAGGAATTTTGCGGAACTGGGTTGCACAATTTCATTTTTGCCTTTGCATGGTGTGGTGCCTGCAGCCCGCCTCACATCCCACCTGTCTATCAATGCGCGGGCTTTTTCTGAGCTGTCTCATGGTACCTTCCGTCGTTCTTGTCAGGATCGCTAGTAGTCTCTTTGTGAGTCTTATGATTTCTAGGACACATGGAAGCCAAAAACATGATCTTTCATTTGTTTCTCAAACACTGCTGCTTTAAAATAACTTACACAGAAAATTTTCTTTCTTTGTTTAACATTTCATCGCTTCTGCTTGTGAATGATGAGATAGGCGTAAAAATATAGGTCTTTGCACTTTTTCCTTTTTAATATAAATTTGGTTGATAAGAAGGAATTAAAATTGGGATTGATAGGAAGGAATGGAAAAGATGGGTGATGCGCGTGGACTTTCTATCAGCTAAAGGCACAAGAATGATGCTGCATTGTAGGTTTCTTTGTTTTATATTTCTCTTTTTACCAGAAAAAGTAAAGAATAGTAAGTGATCAATCTTGCATCACTGAATGGATTAACAAGAGGTTCTGAAAAATGATGCACTAAGAAATTTAGTTTTCTTAAATATACAATTTGGTGGTTTTTATGCATTGCAACTATTTGTGATATTTCTAGGTTCTCTTGTAAATAATTGCAATGTATGTTTAGATTATCTTGATTTTCTTGTTGAACTCATTGGAAAGTCAATAAGGAGCTTTTAGCATGTAAAAGATGACTCTATCATTCTTTTTTCTCATACCTTATTGTACTTATTCTCTCTACTATATGCACATAATTGTTAGTGCAATCCAACTGATAAGACTTGTAAATTTCATTCGTTGCTTCTCATTTTTGTAAGTTTATTCATGGTACTTGAAGAAATTATTGGAATGTTGAAATTTTCTAGGCTAATCAGCCTTATTATTTGTTTAAATTTTCATCTTTTCCTCTTCACCCTCCCTGCCTATCCACCTCTGAATCTGTGAAAACTAATTTTGGTTGAGCTAAGAGCCACAGGTATCATTTGAAGTATTCATGGAGGTCTTCTAAGATCAGATTTCCTACCTCACTTTCTGTAAGATAATTTGTTATACATTTACTTTTCTCAACTATGAAGAACTCCTGAAGCATGGTAGTAAACTCTACTCGTGCTTCTTAAGAGAATATTAGGTTCTGCTGCCCTCCTTTTTGTGATTTTGAGCTAGCTTCTTGATAACCTGGAACCTACTGGTATACAATTCTTCTGTTGACCCTAATTTTCCTTTTGAATTAGGTTAGTAGAAAAGGTGGGGTTATAGTGAATTCATATTGCGTCACTCTCTCAATTTGAATTCTTATGTTGCTTTCTATTATATTCTTACAGCTGTACCAAAGGAATTTTCAAAGCAGGGAACACAGTTAAAATAGAGAGAGGAGTATCTTTTTAATTATAAAACAAGTAATCTGGCAATTTTGGTTTTCACGATCATTTACAGGATCTGGTTGCCTTAACAGGTGTTGTAGTGATTTCTGAAAGATTAGAAATATTTTGGTCTCTGTAGCTTGTCATTTAGAACTTCCTTTGCATGCCTGTGTATCTAACTTTGCTGGGGCCATGAAGCAAATGCAGCTTCTATTTGTTGAATAATTTTAAGATGCTAACTTACACTGGTAAACCTATTTGTATGGATGATGTGAGAATAGTTATTTTCAAGTGTCATTAGATCTAGACTATAATTTAGATTGGAACTCCAATCTTCTTCTTGATTAAAATCTCTCATATGATTTTGTACCTTTTGCTTGCAGTAACTTGAAAAGCTATTGGATCAGCACAATTCAGTGCAAGGATATATTGAGGCAATCAGGAAGCCCCTTGGGGAGATATCGCTCATACATAGGAAAGTTGAATAAAATTTTGTTATTGCTTACGTTACTTTCAAGAATGGACTTGAAATTTTTAAAATTTCTTGAACAATCTCATAGATGATGATTTTAGGTTTTTCTGACTAATTTCTGTATGTTACGCTATTGATTGTTAATTTATAGTGTCATATTGAGGTCCTTTCTCTGTTATGTTGTCTCGGCCTTTCTCAAAATCTCCACACTTTTTTACTTTAAATTGTGGCTGTGTCGGTAATGGTTGTTGTTTGATGGTAAAATGCTTGTTCTATAATTAGCTAGGGAAAAAAATTTTAGATACTCAGCTGCTATATCTCAGCATCGGTGACAACATGAGTAAATTCAAGTCACATATTAAGGATATTTCTCGAAATCCCTGTATTTTTTAGCCTTATATCAAAAGATGCCATTAGTGGCCTACCAAGAGTTGTGCATAATTGTGGTTTGAGTCTGTAGTGGGTAAGAGAGAGCACATATGATGTCTAAAATCTTTGGAGTATTAGTGGGATAGCGGGTACGTGCAGAGGGCACTTCATCTTCTTGCGTGGCTTCTAACCATTTGACCTTGCATTCATTTAACATTGCCTCAGCATAGCTTTCGGGCTCTTTCTCATCGGTTAATCATATATTCATATTAGGTCTACCAAAACAAATTATTAATTTACGTTTAATAATATTTTTAGAGTATTTAAATAAAATAATATTTTATTATTATTACAAATTAAACATAATAATTATTTTTATCTAATAATCTTACAAGTAATTTATGTTATTGATAATATTTTTTATTTAGTAATAAAAATTACACAAGGCACTTTAAAGATGTCTTTTGAAAAAGAGCCAAGTGACCGTCCAAATCCAAGCCATCAACTCATTGAATTTTCATATCTGCACAATTTTAATTTTTAACTGTTGAAAGGAAATGCCAGTTAAAATGTAAAATCGAGAAGGAAACCAGTCAAGCTATATGCAATTCAATGAAGTCACTTATCAAAAAAGGAAAAAAACGCAATGAAGTCGAAAGTCGCAACTTTTATTTAAACTCAACCATGAAGCCAAAAGCAATGATGATATTCCAAGAGGAACCACATTCTTCCGCCAGAACATTAAATCAAAAATGATGTCCATTTTTTTTTCCCCCAAACATAGAACTAAAAGTCTCATTGTTCATCAAAAGCCAAATTGCTACATTATAATGGCTGCCTGTGTTTCTAAACGACAAAGTCACCAACACCTCAGCTAAAGCCCAGCTACAATCAACCGGTGGTTGAATTATAACACCATCACATTGAGCAAGAGAAGAAAAATTGTTGTTACCAGTTAGAAGGAATTTATCAGCATCATTTTGAACTTCAGTCTACTTCTCATAAAATTTTGTTAATAGTTTACTCTTCTATGGCCTCAAAATAATGCGCAGGCACTTCAGCGGGGGAAGATAGCATTGCTACACACTTAAACTGTGGCCAAAACAACATTCAATTTCTGGTCAGATTATAATAGCAAATAAGTAATCTGGTGTTTAAATGCTCTTAAGTAATCTGTTATTACATTGGCACTGTTGGTAAGTCCATGTCCATTTATAGACTAGAATTATTTAAAAACTAAAATCATTATTCACCAGATCAAGAAAGAAAATTAAGTAGAATACCTTGTGCTGCATGTATTTCTCTCTCACTGCTGGCAGAGGCTTTTCCCTTCTATTCAAATGCAAGTCATGAATGACAAGGACACATTCCTTCAAGTCGGTTGGTTTATAACCAGAAACGCATTGCAATGCCAAGTTCTGCTAGATAATATATTACAAGAATACACTTTCACTCAATTATGGGAACATTTTTTCATAATTTTTAAACCCAGATGATTTTTTAACACAAATGATTACTGGTTTACCATCCATGCATAGATACCAAGCAAATTATTCAAGTAGCTGTTCTTTTTACATTTACTTCATGCCAGCTGTAGTTCTTAACCTGCTTTAATCCCCCATTCAATTCAGTCATTAAATTTTTTAAGCAATTCAAACAACTTTGCCTTTGGCATTAGCGTCCAAACATTTTTTACTATACTCCCAATTGATCAAATTACTAACAGTGCCAAATATTGATGAATATAATAAACTAGTTCATTGTTCTCTCACAGAAGAACGACTAAAATTCTTGAGGATAATTAAAACATATTTCTCACCCAAGGATGTATCTCTGGTTGGATTGTGAATCTTGAAAGAAAAATAGCTGATGCAGCAATTAATGAAGGCAAGTATCGCAGACAACTATAATCTAACAAACTTAGCTCCGCAAGATAACAGCACAAGAATTCAAATCGTAAATCTGGCTTCTGTGGAGCAATTATAGCATTAGTCACAAGACTTGCTACTGAAAGGAAAAGAAAAATGAGACAAGAATAAACACTAAGACAGAAGAGTGTTTACTTTGCAATTCTGTTGAGTAGTCCTCATCAATACTCTGCAGTTCCGACATGAAATATGTCATAGTTGCAATAATTATTAGGCAAAAATCCCGGCAATTTCCACCAGAATATGACAATAATATCAGAAGCCAAAAAAACAAATAGTACATTCTGGTACTAATCTCACCTAAGAAAACTCTTCGTTGTGGGAGTACTCACTTCAAAGTTCAGATATTTGAGTACTTCTTCCTCCATATCAACCACCTGCAGAAGCACCCCAAAACCATCTTAAAGCTTTAAACTGAAATCTAATAGGATCACTTAACATAACACACAGGAAAAGACATTCAATTTGGTTGCCAACAACAGCTGCACAAAAATGAGCTCACTCAAAAACAATAACCTGAACTCAATGGACAAATTACAAATTTTCGATGATTTAGGGAGCTCTTACCTTTGATTACAACAGAGGCAAAACATGATAAGTAAAATGGAAAAAAGGAAAAGACCTAAGAATCCTGATACTAAACCAAAATCCCCTACACAATTAGTTACAAACGCATTTTGACAAGCACTGGTTGCGATAGGTCAGGTGGACCAACCCTATTATTAGATAAGAACATATTCTAACCGATTTCTAAAAAATATAAATTTGTATTAAATTCCAACTGTAGTGATAAATACTAACATAATAGAAGTAAGCGGATCAATAAAATGTCCAAACTCTAAAGAAAAATCATTATTGATTGTCCATACCATACATATTGATAGATATAACTTCACAAACATCCTCTATCAACGGGAAGTTTTTGTTTTGATTCATCAATCTTCCTAGAAGGTACCAACAAAAATAGAGTGGTAGGGATAGAAAAAGAAATCAATTCATAATCTTTGACTTTTGACATGGACCCATCTCACCATCTGAATCAGCAAGTTCGTTGGATAACTCTTGAATAAACTAATACTACATTAATAATCAAAACCGTGTCATATAAAAACAAAATTCTTTTTATATTAATATGAAGCATACTTGGGAAATCACTTCCATTTATTTTGTATTTTAATTTTTCTTTTTTATTGTATCTAATACATTTTCTCTTTCGAATAAAGAGTGAACTTATAACTTAGAATACACTTTCTTTTCTTTAGAATACCCTTTCTTTACTTTTTTTTTCTTTTTGACTTTAGATTGGTTACTTCTATTATTTTTAACTCAGTAGCTTCAGTAATAGATACACTCCCACAACATTTCAGTTGAGAATAAAAAAGTTATGTCACTATCAGTTGAAAAAATCAAATCTCAATCAAATAAAGAAAGAGATTGATGTAAACCTCTTCCTTTGTGTAGGTATTATCTGTTACATAGCAAAAGTCTTCAACATGTGGAGGACTGATCTCTTCATACTTCCTGCACCACCAAATGGTTAATTAGTCATCGTTTCAAGAAATTATCACCAAATATAAAATAAAGATTAAGGTCTTCATGTGTACATACGAAGCAATAAGCATGCAACAAACTCCAAGAAGCTGTAGTTTGTTCCTGGTGAGAACTCGGTAAGAGAGGAATCTGTCAACATATGCTACAGCAAGATAAAGTGTGTCAGATACAAGCCTATATTCTTCTGCAACTTCAACCAACCAATCCACTAGAACTTCTCGCATTTTCACCGAAATATCAGTCTGAATTTTTTCCATATAATTGTGGAATGGCCTCCTCTTGTCCTCAATCTGAATGGCCAATCATCATTATCACAAAATGTAAGTATCAGGGGCCCAGAATACATTGCTCCAAATCATGTTAAGAAGGGTAAAACTGAAATAGTTGCTGGGATGGAAATGACAGTATATTATCTGGTCATATTTTACCATTTTCTATTTACAAAAGAGAAGAGGTCACACTTAACATCCATACATATACCACTGCCCAAAATACATTGCTTTAACTTATGACCACAAGTGTGAAACCGAGTTTTATTATTGAGATCAAGAAAACATGTGTATCATATCATCTACTTCTTATGTTTTGTAGCAATCTTGATTTGTTTTCTTGTTTCCATTTCTCCACTCAGAGCGGGAGTGTTTGCGGACCTCAAAAGAGTGAAATCCAGAAATAGATCTTCCAAATCAAATTGATAAACCAAAAATTCTATGCACAGCATTTCAGAGAACAGTTTCCAAATCAAAAATCAAGTTGGACACCACCAATCTAAAAATTATTATATAAACAACAAGCCCGTCCTTATAAAATTATAACAAATTCTAAATCTAAATGAATATTAAGTAGCATCAGAAACAAAAAAAAAAAAGAAAAAAAAATGGTAGTCCTTTTAATGAATTAATGTGTATCTAAGTGTATATTTAAGAATCCTACCCTCGAAAGTCAACAAGATATATCTGAGATTACATCAATGCTATCTCTTTTTTTTTTTTTGTATCTTCAAGATCTTCTTCAGGAATCGCATGGACATAATCCTAGAAAGAATAGCTCATATAGAAAATACAGAAACCAAAATTACATAGGCCTAAAATCAAATGACAGAGAAACTAAAAGAACTCTAATAAAAGAGGATTTCGAATGAAAAAAGAAAACTTGTTACACCAGACTATCAGGGAAATTTTATTTTCAATAAGGCAACAACTAATTACGTCTATACCTCCAAGGATCGAAGATGCTCATAGATAGAAGAAGAATAACCACATTTCTGGGATGCACTCGAACTCTCACCAATGTCCTGATCATTTTCCTTCTTCAATCTATTATTACGATTCCGACTCGTCAACTGGGATGGGATATCTTTCCTGTGTTTCTTTTTTAATGGTCGTTTAGGGCTGTGAGTATTGTTAACATCGGAGGTCTGAGACTGTGCGGATACAGTATTGGAGAAGTTGGTAATTTCACCCAGCACCACTCGCTTTCTGGAAGCAGAGAGCATGTTGTGCTCCTGATCATTATTGAGATCTCCCATGACTGATGTTAAGTTGTGTTCTGTATTTGTCATGCTTAGGTTATAAAGAAAATAAAGCCATCTTCTCTAATTAAAACCACTCTTGCCTGCCGCCATTCTCCATTCAAATCTGCTCTCGAGGCCTTTTGAGATGCCAAGATTAGAACTGTGCCAACAAATCAATTATATAAATTTATTGGAGGGATATTAATTCAAAATCATATAATTATATAATAATACGTATCAAATATGTATTTATTATACTTAAAATATATATATAATTTCGTTAAACTTATTTTAACAAACTGAAGTAAAAAGTTTGTTATTTGATGATATAATTACATACTTTTTCTTTTACTTAAAAGTCATTTAATCAAATATTATCACTCTAATTTGTATAAATAAGTTTATACAAATTGTTTTTGCATGTATTACTTAAGATGCAAAATGCTTAGTATTCAAAGCATGCGATGGCTCGTGTTGAGTTTGGCAAAAGAGATCGTCTAACTGAATCTACTATAACAATGAGGTATTACAAATTATAGTACATAAAATACTTCGATCTATACAAGAAAAAATATTGTAAATGATTCAACATATAACAACGCTAATGTACTACAATAGATTTCACCGAAACTCACACAAGATTGGAAAAAACTAAAGAGTTTTCTCATTGTATAGTAAACCCTAACAAAAAAGAAAAATTGATGAACAGTCAAATAGAATTCTCTTAATTAACCTTAGTTTAAGTATAAAAGGTTGATAAAAATCCAATTATCAAAAAGACTATTTCACCCCTGCTTTGAAAGAGTTGTATTAGTTGGATTAGTCAATTTATATTGTAAGTTGTACTAGTTACCATTTAGGGTGCGTTTGGTTGGCGGAAAGATAAATTACTTTGGTAATCTATCTTTTATTCCCTTGTTTGGTTTGTCAGTAATAAAAGATTATAGTAATCTTTTATTACCAATGCTGACGTGGCAGGTAATATAGGTGGTAATCTGATTACCACCTTTACCTTAGGTATTTAAAGATTACTGGGGTAATCTTAAGTTTATTATAGAAAAATTATTATTTATTAATTTTTTGAGATAAAAATAAATTTATTTTTAATTAATATGACAAATAATATAAAAAATATTTAAAAATAATTATATTCAAGAGCATTTAAATAAAATAATTCACTAGTAATCTTTTATTACATTTAATCAAACACAATAATTATTTATACCTATCAAATTTTATCAAACATAGTAATCATTTATACCCAGTAATCTTCTAAGTAATCTATCTTCAAGGTAATCTTTCTATTTTAGTAATCAAACATTACCCAAACCAAACGTCCCCTTAAGATATTTAAAACCACACTAATGAACTGAATCAAACATAAACTCTACTGTAAAATAACCTAAATAACACTTCAAAAAAACTAAGAGGGAAACTAAATAAGCAAAAAGGGAGACTTTAGAATTGTGTTGTGTATGTGAAAAATAAGAGGAAAAACCTTTTTTTCTTATTATTACAAAGTAGACAATACATTAAATAATATAATGAATTACACTTTAGGTGATCTCTTTAAGAGTACCCTGTATTACTCCATTTAAAATCCCAACACATAAAAATCATTAAAAGCTTTTGTTTAACTTTATTCATACAGGTCTCATTGTTTCATTAAATCATTAGAATTGATTAAGGATAGTCCTTATAATGATTTAAGTCTTTATAATTAAGTTGTCTCTTTGAACTTATATCCTGAGATCTCTAATTAAATAGGTTGAGTTTCCATTATATCAACTTCTTTGTTTACAGGATTTACTAAATTAACTTTTGACTTCGCATAGTTAATAGTGAAACCTTAGTTGAGAGTAATTACCCAATGGCATTATATCAAATGTGTATGTCTAAACTTACCATTATACATATTGCTATATGCTCTTCCAATTGTAGATTGATTCACAATGAATGCAAATTGTTGGTATCAACTTCAACCACTTTGGACTATCCTCTAAGAATTGGGATACCCATTCAACCTTTTGACCACATTTATCCAAAGCAATAAACTCAACTTACACAGTGGATTTAACTATAACATTTTATTCAGAGGATTTCTAAAATATAATTGCACCTTCTAGTGTAAACACATCCGCTAGTAGATTTTTGAGTCTCTCATACGATATATCCAGTTTACATCACTATATCCTTCTACTCTAACTGGATATATAGTATAGTTCAGTTTGTAACTATGCGTATACAATAAATAAATAAATTTTCTTATTATTGTTTTCCAATGAATAACTCTGGAATTACTCATATATCTTAGTTTATTAATCATATAAATTATATCTGACATTATACAACTCATTAAATACATTAAACTTCTTATAATTCTCAATTACTCTATTTGAGAAATATTTTTTCATTTACTCTTCTATAGGTGTTGGCTAATATCTAATGATGATCTTCTCGTACTAAAATTGTTTTTATTAAACTTTTTAAAAATTTTGTTTACGTAATGCGATTGACTCAAAATGAGTCCATCTTATGTTCATAAAGTTTTTATTCCCAATATTACATTGACTAAACTCAACTTTGATGCAAATCTTAAATTCAACATATCTTTAGTAAATTTGATCATCTTATTGTCATTACAAACAATGAGTATGTTATCAAGGTAAAAGACATAAAATTATATAACTATTATTAGTCTCTTTGGGATAGATGTATTGTCACATTCGGTTATTTTGAAGTCACTTGTCATCATTGCATTTTTTAATTTTACATGTCATTGTTTTGGCGCTTGCTTTAATATATTTAAACACTTGATTAGCTTACAAGCTTTCTTTTCTTACCCGTGGGCAGAGAAACCTTAAGGTTATTTCATTTAGATTTCTTCTTTCAAATCTTCATTAAAGAAATTGTATAAACATCCATTTGATGTACTTCAAGATTTCATAGAGATGCACAAGAAAATTTCAATTTTATTAGATGATAAATTGAATGGTAGAAGAGCACAAACATCATTTTTCTTCTCATAATTGTCATAAAAATAAAGTAAAATTAAACCATTGGATCATCAAATTGCACTGGATTGTTTGTAATATGACCCAAGTTATAGGTGCGATCAACGATTTAACAAGATAACACATCTTTAGAGAATTACACTTAGAAAGGTGTGATTCTGATCAAAGTCACACAAAACATTTGCAATTCAAACGACATATGACCGTTTTGAATAATACTACTCTAATGCAATTCCAATAACTTTGGTGACTGAAACATTTTTGTCTAGTGTGACTTCGACAATCGGAATCACACACTTGGCAAGTGTGATTTCAACGATTTTGGCACAATCACATACTAAAAGATGCAACCTGATTGGAGCTCCAATCTAATAGGATCGCACCTTAAGTGTGATCCAAATCGTTGGAACACATCAAGAGATGGTCAAAATCACACCTGAAAGATGCAATTTAATCCAAGTTTGCATATTTTCAACTTTCAGATACGGCCAAGTCACTAGTTAGATGCAAAATTGTAATCTAAAACAGTGAAATATTTAATAATAATTTGATAATTTAATTGTTAGACGCTGCATCAAGACAATTTTCCATTTATGTAGCTGAGTTTTGAATGAAAATTTGTGGTTTTAGAATTCAATTGGTGGAATCTTATGATTTTTCACAAACCTAAGATGGTAAAATATAATTTACTAAGTTTATTTAACAGGTAAAGATTGCAACCTACGAGTACCTATCGCCGCTTAAATATATTAAGGCATCAAACATGGCGCTTCATTCTGTCAATATGAACATAAAATGAACAAATAAATTTAAGCTCCGGGTTCTGTTCCTAGTTTCTACTATCTAGCATTAAAGTAATACCTTATGGAACCGTAACAGAATTGCCACTTCTAAATATAAATTTTTGTAAGATCTAAATGCCGTGCTACAATTTGCAGCAACCCTGTGGTCATCCACGCTGCCTAATCTGTAAGTATCAATTAATCATTTGCTACACCTCAACCAAAACCCAAAGAATAACACTGTAAAATTCGTCAGCCTCACTACTCTTCAAGGTTCATGGAAACAGACTTCACAAGCACTGTGTCCATGGCTCAGATGAGCAGGTGGTTCATGGTTCAAAGTTTTGAATACATCCAATAACCACATAAAGCATGCTTTCTGAAAACAAAACTTTGAAATTGAGTATGAGCCAGATTGATTAAGCGCAGTTTCATATAGCATCCTGGCAATAGGTTAAGCAACTTACCTGAAGGAGGAAAACCCAAAGAATCTATTAAAAGTACAGAACGACAATTCCTTTAATCTTGGGATCACCTTTGTGATAGCAGGTAGCCTTCAATACAATGCCATCTGCTCATCTCATATGATATTGCTATTGAATGAGACCAATGGTCTTAATTGTTAACCTAGGTAGATGAAACAGTTGTTTTCTCAAACAACGGTTTTCCTTCTTGTCCGGCTCCGGCCACTTGTCTGTGTTTCTTGAGCTTCTGGTGAATCAGATGGGACATCTGATGCCTGATGACCCAATATCCCCTTTCTCATTCTATTTCTAGATTTTGGGGCTGTAGACTTTTTTCGATAACTTTCCCGAGTCAACAATTTGCTATTCATTATATCCTCCCTGATACATACCGTATCATGAACTGCCTTAGATGATTCCTTATCTTCAGCTCCATTGCCAGCAGAAACTCTTCTGCCTCGTTTATTGTTCGACTGAGAAGTGAAGGTGCTCTTTTCTGAAGCACTTATTCCCAGTTTAGCATCCATAGATGATGAGTGGTTGAAACTCCAGCGAGCATTCTCAAACCATTTGCTAACCTGAGAAAGGAAAACAACATCAAATACATGAAAACTTCAATGTTCACTATATTATTCAAACTTCCTAAATGCGACAATGTTTGTTAAAGCAATGAGATAATTTACTACCTGCAAAAAAGTAATTCCAAGCTCTTTTGCTAAAGTTTCTTTTGTTGTTCGGTCAGGATAGTGATTTTCTTTAAAGGACTTGTACAGTCTCTGCAAAGCAAGCAAACAAATCTTCAAATTAGCTCTACCTCTGTCATGTGAGAGCATATGGATGAAAGCAAGAGTGAGAGACTCAATCTGGAAATGCGAAGGAATGAAGTTGCAATTGAAAATCAAATTGATTATCCTTTCCAATGAGTTACAACCCAGCACAACAGTGTTTTTTTTTTTTTTAAAATAAACTATCTGTAAATTAGCCCCAGAAGAGAGACAGATAGAGAAAGAGAGAATTCAAACAAGTTAGACAGCATAAGATTATGCGTGCGTCATCACAAATCCCAATTACTTAAGAGATTATTTCTATGCATTTCCAATTTCTATTTTCCCGTTTGAATTGAACTAAAATCCTTGTTTAGATGAGGAAGTATATATCCAGTTTGATGTTAATTCCCCATTAGTTAGGATTCTCACTGCTGTAAGGGCAGCACTCGCTTGTTTCATGATTTTGACATGTTATGATTGAAAAGTGAATGGTAAAATAAATTCTCTTTGAAATTCTTTCTGTGTTTCTCCTCCCCTTCTGAGTTATCTCCCTTCATTTCATCACAAAGCAAATACCAGTTCAATGATCAAATTCTAGCACAGACATTAAGTACAAATGCAGAAGTATCTAGAGTGCTGCAATCTTGGCACTACTGAACTTAACCAAAAATTATAACTTAAGTAACCTCACAAGAACTAAAATTTATAACAAAATGGGAAAGGATGATTAAAAATAAATAAATTTGGCATCAAAAGGAATATATGTTTCTAATCCTTAAAATAAGCCAAGGAAAATACACAAGTATATTACGCATTAGGATAAATTGAGATTTAAAATGACAAGAATTAATAAAACAATAGAAGACATTCAAGCAGATTAAACACCCAGCTATATGTATTATGCCTGCATAAGAGTAATATTTTGGGTTAATTAAAAAACAATTAAGACTATAAGAGAGAGTGAGAGAGAAATTACCCTAATAGATACCTGTAATGACTTTTATTATTATTTAGAAAATGGATACATTTTATTAATACAATTAGATTTCCAAAAAGGTGAACAAGTCGTCACATAAACTAGGAACAACTTGCAGGAGTACAAAACAGACATTGACCAATGTTTATTAAACAGCTCTAAGAAAAATACAAACAAGAAGCCAAATTTTGCACTAAATTTAGGGAATTGATTGAGTGACATGAAGGAAACATAGAGTGCAACAAAGTTCTGAAATAAATCAGAATGCTAATAGGCCACTAGATCAGTAGCTGCTATTGATGCTATTTCTAGTTCAATTATGCTTTTTGGTTCTACATGATCTTAGTAAGTTTCTGCTTTTTCCCCCTCAAGCTATTGGGAGAATCTACTAAAGCTTCAGCACCTCCATACATATTGCAACAAGACAATTACTGGCATCTCAACAAAATTGAATATTATAAGCTACCATGATCCATGTCAAAGAAGAGAAAACCAATAAAATATCCCAATATCAAATTAAAGGAGTAAACACATACAAAAACCCTATTACCTGAGTCACATTTTCTCCCAGTCTTCTATATGATGACCTCTCAGCTTTACCACTAGAACTAGGTGTAGAGGAACCTTCATGTGATTTAGCTGGTAATTTATTTGTATTTTCAGAGTTCAAATTTTGACGAGTTTTTCTGTCAGGACATTGTACAGTCTCTTTTTGGTTTCGTTTTATTCCTCTTTTTTGCTTTCCACTCCTAGGGATGGGAGCATTTCCATTTGGAGAGATTGGAGAACCTCTCCAGTTTTCTTCGACCTTTTTCTTGGCCCATAATCATCAGTCCAATCTTCATCATCACTTGAATCAGAAGAAACATTTCCATATGTTTCCTTACAAAATCAGAAATCGTAAACAAAGATTAGAAAACCGACGAGATAATTGAAATAAACAAATGGGATGAGGTTGACAAAAACACATTGAAATCTGAAACACCGTAATTTGAAACTGATAAGATCTTGTGAATTAATATATTTTAAGCATCAAGTCATACAAAATTAGCACAATTTTATGACAACATAAATTATGCATTGACAAAATATATATTCTACACAACATGCAATTAAATATATTTAAACACGGTAATGTTTGATTCTATAAGATTACAACAAAGTAGATCAGTATTATCATTGATGTCTTATACAATGCATATGATATATCAGCTATGCATCGAACTTCAAAAGACTATCACACAGAAATTTCAGAGAATCCATACAGGATTTATTCAATAGTTGAAGTTTTAAACCACCATTAAGTGATCAAGACTAGTCCACACAACATGCATGAATATGCAGTCAGAGGTTCAGGCTTCCCTAATGGTAAAATACAATATGACCAAAGGAATAACAGAGACAATGGTATAGATTCCTTATAGATCTTTCAAGAAGCAAAATAAATTATACAAAAACAGTTTTTTTGTTTGTGCAACCACAAATAACATAGCTAATATAAATTTTTGAATGCATGAAAAGTGATTAAAATATTCATCAGGATAGAGGTAAGATGGGAAAAAGGAGGTTTATTTTGACAAGAAAAATTGCATCCATACTTCCCATTCAGTAGGTGAAAGACCCTTTGGCATGGAAACTGAACAGGAAAGCTAAAATAGGACAATAATGCTAGAAGCAGTGCGTACAATTACTGAAAAGTACCAGAAGATGCATGTCTACTATAATATCCAGAAAGGAAAAACAGCAAGTGCATGAAGGAGAAGAAAATCAAGACATCAAAATGGTAATTTGCAGTGACACTCACATCATATAACTTTTTGTAGTCCAACCTCTCAATTCTTCTTTTTTCACAAGCATGTGCTAAACCATCTTGCTGCGCTTCTAATATGGATAACAGCTCATTATTTAAAGACTTTTTGTTTCCACCACATTTTGATATCTGCCCATTCGAATCTTTGAAAGGACTAACAGATGTAGCACCTTCATCATTTCCAGAAGACCTGTTATCTTCAATAACGGCAGCAAGATCCTCAGAATCAGATGAAAAATCAGAACTAGAACTTTGCTGTCTAATTTTCTCATCGTGGACTGGAGCCTCTGGATCATAGTCATCATCCTCTGAATCATCAGAAGGAAACCCCAGGTACCCATTATTAGCTAAGGGTTCCAATTCATCAGATGCAGAAGCAAAGTCAGATTCATCAGAACTTGATTCATCTCCTTGATCCATCTCATCAGTTCGTAGTTCATTAGGATCATAATCAGTATCATCAGAATCATCTGAAGGAAATGCAAAGTTGGGATCTTGATTATGTCCAGCTGTAGCTGCTTCAGGAAAAACCTTCTGCACATAATATTGTAGCAAGATGAGGAATGGGGAAGTCGCTAAAATTAGTATTTAACCAATACAGTTGAGACAGAAGGTTTTGACATAGACCTCCCAGTTGTCAGTGATAAAAAGATTGGTTCCTTGTGACTCATTGACAAAGTCAATGCAGTCAACTTTGCAATCACATCCAGGGCACAACCAACCCTCATCATCAGGAGGAACTATAAGCCAAAAAAAAAAACACATAAATTGACAAGAAAGAAATAACCCAAGGATATCTGTTATCAAGTAGGTAACAAGGACATTACCATCTTCTTCTAACAAAGGTGGTTCCAGGCAGAATTGGTGGAATCCGCGATCACAAGCACCATCACATAGTATGATATCATTATTGCTAGACAAGTCTTTGGACCCACATTTTGCACAGAATATCTGCCATAAAAGCATTTCACATGTAAGCATTTAAAACCGCTACATACAAATTGTTTATATCCAAAATATAAACTTCATCAGTGAACACTGCATGTAATATTCGAGGATAAAAGTTCTCCTACATCTTCACTGTCAATCTGTCCATCAGAATCAAACAAAGATTCTGGAAACTGCCCTTCAGCACAAAGTGAATCAAGACGTTGAAATAAATCTCTAATTTTCAATTTTCGTCGAAGAATTTCAGATGTGGCTCGTTGAAGTTCCTTCTCTGGCTTTAATTTTTCAACACTGCAATGTTACATAAATAGAACACTAAGCGACAATATTATATATAAAACCTAGTTCTTGCACTATATTTATACTTATCAAAGCACTAAAGACAGAATGCAACATTACACACAAGCATTACATCTCTAGAGTGACACAAGCAAATGCTTATTATTATCTTCATTTTCCAAAGAGATGAATGCAGGAAAACGTGAATCTGAATAGTCATGTCAAATAGGGGTGGATTCGAGCCTAGCTGAGCTGAACCCAAACAAGGGACGACTTGAGCTCAACTCGAATCTATAATACCTAGCTCAAGTTCGAACTCAAGCTTGTTTGAGCTGATACACAATGCTGCCGGATGGCTATCGGTGAGGTAAACAATGCTGCCAACGAGTGAACAATGTTGCTAGCAAGGTAAACAGAGTCACTGGACAACCAAACGTCTGAATGTGGATTTGAGCTCGAGCAGACTCTACTCGAATCCACCCCTAATGTCAATACACTTATAATTCTCCCTATTTCCTCTTCAAAGCCAAAGAAAGCATCAAAATACAGGAGAAGAATTAATCCACTAACAACAGAGATTAAGGTTCAAGATAAATACATTTGAGAGACACCAACATTATGACATTTTTAAACAAAATTACCACAAATATATATAAGACAAGTAGAATTATGATGCACTTACTTCAATCCTTTCCAGCCTTCCCCAGAATATGCAGAGATCAGACTTTGCTCATAGCTAATTCGATTCAATAAATATCTTAGATGTTTCCTGATTCTTGAATATTCATCAGCTACTATCTTCTTCTCTATTCTCTTCCGCTTTATTTTTTTTCCTCCACTAGACTTAACATCAGGCCAGTTGTTGCTTGGCCGACGAGCTTTGGGTTTCTCTTGTGAACTTGAGTGAAGAACTCTATTATTGCGTCTTAAAGATCTTAACATATATTTTTTCTTGAATGATTTTGAAGCTTTTTTTCCCTTGCGGCCCAAGCAAATAGAGTTATTTACCACATCTTTAGGCGGTGTCTCTGAATGAAAAAAATTTTTAACCATGTCATCACAAGATGGCTCCAAATGTTCAGCAGCAGGAATCTTTATATGATCATCAGGTTGTTTTAAATGTTCAATAGAAGAACTTTGGTTCATAAGTTCACAACTAGCTTTATAAATCACTTCTGATTGTTCACAACTTTTGATTCCAGCGGTCAGCTCCAGTGCCTTTTCTGATGTAGGTTGTTGAGAATATGAATTTTCCCCAGTCTGAATACTCATGTTCACACCTTTAGTGTGACAAATCTTGGTGCTGTCCTCCATGAGTAGTTGCCGAGTTTCATTGACAGCGCCATTAATTATTATGGCATCAGTGTCTGCTGGCTCATTTAGCATGATTCCAGAAGCAAGCTGGTGTTTCTGTTCCAATGGTCCACCACATATAGATTCAGGATTGAAATCACCACACTCATATCCCAGATCAAACTCAAGTGTCTGTTTGGTACCAGTCTGACTACTCTTGCTCACATCTTCCGCAGCTGGTTGCAAGTTTTCATTATCAACAGGACTACAAATGACAGTGTTGGTTTCTTTGAGTTCCTTACGTATGATTTCAGAACCTAAATGAGGCTCAACTTCTAATTGTTCGCTGCATATGCATTCAGCAGCAGATTCATTCTTCTGCTCTGACAGAATTTGCTGAGAGCATGAAACTTTATTTATTTCACTACTACTGCTCATATCTCCAGAAAATTTCTCATTCATATGAATGTTGGTTACTGAAGTACTAATCTCTTGAGGCTTACTTAGCAATCCTTCGGAATTAGGGTAATCTTGTAGTTTAGGCAGTTCACTATGTGCACATTCAGCAGCAAATTTGTTCATCTGCTCAGATGTAATTTGTGTAGCGCATGAATCATTTCCATCTGCTCACTCACTTGTTATAGGGAAAACCCCATGTGCTCAGCCTTCGACATGACAAATAGAAGGCTAATGATGGTATGTATTAGCACTTCTATGTGAATGGTGTTTTACTATGATACTTATGAGACATTCAATTTAAAGAACAAATAAAAGAATATCAATGTTGACCAGATTAAAAATTTGACCAAAGTATTTGCAACCAAAAATGTGAAACATACCAATCAAAAACCAACTTTTTCTTCAAAATTGGCAGTGGAAGAACAAAACTCACCCATTAAAGAGAGAATAGATTCAAAATCAACATTCACCTGCAGCAGGTATTACATATTAAAAAGCAAGTTAATGAAAGTAACATATGAACAAAGAATCAAAAGGCAAACTAATTAATTAATCTATTGACAAACCAGGCAAAATAAGTAAAATAGCTACTTGTACACATTGGTAAGCAACAAACTACCAAATAAACAACAATGTCATTCAAACTTAATAAACATAGCCTGGAAGATAAGTATACTAGACAGGATAAAAAAGGGACAATTGAATAGATTCAAATCATCATATATTCTTCAAGTTAATACCCCGACAACATGTGCCTAAAACATAATCAGCATCTTATTTCACACCAAATTCTAACCGAGAACTACCTCAAAATGGATGCATAGTGAAAAATCCATGTTAAGGAACACTGCTTCTGTTCATGCAAACACATGCCAACAGGAAAACAAAAATATATACATGAGACAACAGTTTTCAAAAGAAACTACGAAGAAAGAAGGCGTTCTACATGCCTTATAAAACAAAGACCACATAAATGGAACATGACCATACCAATCTGGAATCAATACACCTTTTTTTTTTTTTTAAGATACTGTTCATTGATAACTAAATCAGCACTTCATTCATACAGCCATCCCAAGGGTATGGAATGCCCAACTTTAGGAGAGCTCCCACTTACAATAAAGAGGCGTTTGGTTTGGGTAATGTTTTATTACCAAAATAGAAAAATTACCTTGAAGATAGATTACTTAAAAGATTACTGAGTACAAATGATTACTATGTTTGATAAAATTTGATAGGTATAAATAATTATTGTATTTGGTTAAAGGTAATAAAAGATTACTAGTAAATTATTTTACTTAAATACCCTTGAATATAATTATTTTTAAATATTTTTTATATTATTTCTCATATTAATTAAAATAATAATAATTTTTATCTTAAAAAATTAATAAATAATAATATAATTATAATAAAATCAAAATTAACTTAGTAATCTTTAAATACCTAAAATGAACATGTTAATAGAAGATTACTATAATCTTTTATTATTGACAAACCAAACAAAACAAGTGAATAAAAGATAGATTACCAAGTTAATCTTAAAAAACTGAAACCAAACGCCCTAAGGGTCAACATTTTGCAGAAGTATTAGAGAACAATATAACCTAACAAGCGACACAAAAATAAATAAATTAAAATAACACATAACATACAACATAGCATTATTACCGCAAACTGTGAAAGAGAAGGGAAAAAAAAAACCCTTCCTAAGCTCCATGGAAGTAGAAATGCACACATCCTATACTCATAACTGCTCTTCAGCCGCAGATGTATTTTATGGCAACATTACTATCATCAGTTGAAACTTATAAATTTCACTATCACACTACATCTACAACAAAGCATGGAATTAAAAACAACTAGCTCATATTCTTTAACTTCCTTTTTCTTTATCCTTCTATTAATCGTTCAGAAAAAATTAACCGAATTAAAATGAGAAACGTTTCGCTAAGAAAAAATGACTGACCTGAGCTTTGTTCTTGAATCTTGTAGTTTCACAGAACATTAAGAAAGAAAATTTTGAGAGAAAGAAGTAGGAGTGTTTATTGAGCACCGATGAAGATTTATTAAATTTAGAAGAAAAAAGCAGTTACTTCTGTAGAGAAGCCTCTAAATCTGGGCCACCGTCGAGGATTCGCAGAAAGAGAGAGCGTGTGTCAGGGGTTTGAGTTCTGCTACTCTACGCTTTGGGCGTATCGTATCGAATTATTAATGGGCCTGGCCCTGGGCCTGGGTAATCCGTTTGTGCCAACACTTTTGTTTCTTTCTGTTTGCCTTGTTAGTTAGTTACTGTGGGTGTTTATGAAAACTACTAATTTACATCAGTAAAACTTCAAATAAATTAAAATCTACTTATTTAGGGTAAGTATCAACGTTTTCTTTTTCGTCCTTCATAATATTTTTTTTTATGACACTATTTTATAAATTGAAAAAAAAATAAAAATATAGAGTATAAAACACTATTTCATAAAAGCATTAGAATAAAAATGTGGAAGAGATCAAATCAGCCATAACCTAAAAAATTTGGTGCAACTTGCGTCGGTCTAATAAGGGAAAAAGTAGGTTGTGCCCCAACCCATAGGATAAGGCTTATGTGCTGACCTGCCAAAAATTATTAAAAATTACAAATAATAAAAATTAATTAAGTATCAATTAAAAATTATAATCTAGTGGGCAGCACACAAAGGCCTATAGGGCCATGGCCTTGGAGGCTTTGGGTCATGCCCCGAGCCCTAAGCCTTTACTCTGTTAGTATGGCACGAAAACCCACTAGATAATCAGTCATATCGAGATTGATTTGATATAAACTAATTTATCGTCACTTCTAAACTAAATACATAATATGAAAAAAAAAAACTAATAAGTTATTATGTGACTCTCCAATCAAAATTTCTCAATATTAATTTTTTTAATGGTTATATTCGAATATCACAATATTTCAATCATAATTATTAATATTAATAATACAATACGATATATATAATTTGATAAGATATGATATGATGAATGTATTTACAACATATATCGTATAATGTGATATATATTACTGTTATAAATTAATACATTTTTTTTAAATAATAATTATATGATAATGATTTATTTGAGAAATTATAGAATTTCAATTATCAAAAGTATTTATGATATTTTGTAAGGTATTTAATTATTTTCAAAAAGACAAATTCTATAATATTATATCAAAAAAAAAAAATACATACACAGATTCTATAGTATTATATAAAAAAAATAATACCTACGCAATACCTAATTTGATTATCATGTTTTCAAGATAATTAATATTAAGACGGCTCTGGTATGATTTATTTGAGAGGAACTTATAGAAGAATAACTTTAAATAAGTATTTTCGTCAGTCAATAAACCCAACCCAACTCAGGAAATTTTCCAACTTGGATCAAAATTGGGCCGGTCAGTTAACGCATCCCGAATGGTCAACAATGGTGTAACTGGGACATGCACAGACGTTATTTTTCACCCGACCCAGAAAAAGTCAGAACCAATTGGTTTGATTTTAACCTTTTTAAAATTGTAGGTTTGAGTGGAAACTAAATGTGGAGTTGTTTATTATATTATAGTGTAAATAAATTTCAGACAGTTATTATCAATATATTATACAACAATAGTTATTGTTTATTTTTGAGGAGATTATCTGATCTCTTGGTGCAATGAACAAAAAACAGTTATTTCAGATTTTATAAATGTAACAGAAATTTAAATTTAAAATTTTTCTTTTAAAAGATTTAATATTTCACTAATTTTATTAATTATTTTTTTATTACAAGTTATCTTATTTTCTTATAGAGGACTTAGGCTTATAAAGCTTATTATAATACATCTCAATATATAAAAGAAATTTTTTTACTGAACCTTTTACGACCATAATCTAAAAATAACTACAGGACACATTAAAGATGGCAACGGAGAGAGAATCTTAATCCCTAGCATGTCTTTCTTATGGAGATGATGAGGATTCTTTGTCTTCTCCCTATAAAGAAAATTTTCTTTCTATCTATATAAGAAAAAATATTCTCTTTGTATCCCCTAAATATTAAATAAATTTATTAAATAATAAAATTAAAATCAATAAACTATTTTAAATATCACAAATATCATATATTAATTATTTTAATATGCATAATAAAACTTAAATAAATTTAAAAAATATAAACAATCTAAAACTACAAAGATAGGTTATTATTTTAAGTAAATATATTAATATAAATAGATAAAGATGAGAACAGAGGTAGGAAGAGAATACATGTATTCTCATCTTCGATTGCTACAATTTTTTTTGTCTCTATATCTTTTCTTTTCTCCATTTCTATCAAAAATTCTCCTCCTAGGAGGGCTAAAATCTCTAAATTTGGGTAAAACTATTATCTATAATATATGTTACGCTTGGCATAATTAATATTAAAATCACTTATAATATGATTATATATTATTTTATATTAAATTTACAATTAGTCAATTATATGATTTTATATAAATATCCTCCCATTGTTTACATATGGTTTTAACTTTTTTACTTTACATAGTGGTCCTAAATAATTTGTAACTGTGATTCACGTTGCTCAATCACTGAAGGGAAGTCAAAGAACAAGGTGTAGGGAAGTTTCACAGCACGTCACAGAAAAGCACAAGGCCTTAGTTTACTCTTCGAGTCTTGATTGGTGAACTCGAGTCTTCGGTCAATACCACAAATTAGCTGTCAGCAAAAGCTGCTACATAATTATTTAACATTAGAATCTCACTTTTTTAATTTGTTCCAGGTGAAGTTGCAAGAACGACGGTTCCTTGATGCTTCTTGTGCAAGTGCAAAGCACTTCAATTGGAAAGAGAAGACAGTGATTGCCTAAGTCAAGGATGGACTTTTGGGATAAAAATGTGATGCAAAATATAAAACTGTGCCGTTTTCCATTTCCTTGACTCTTTCTTTTCTTAATCAATGATATGCTTACCATTTTTAAATTAATAAATAAATGTATAAATTATATATTATTATATAATTTTATTTTATTTTATTTTATTTTTTATTTAATTAACTGATGATATATATCAAATATATACTTACTTACGTATTCATAATATATTATCACTCAAATTTCTCACCATAGTTTATTAGTTAATAACAATAATCTTCCTAAGGTTTAATTAAATAACAAACATCCCCTTAGGTTTTTTAAATAAAAGAAATTTTTGTACTATTAATTTTTAGTGTTACAAAAAAACTGACACTTTAATAACTTAGTGCAAAATTATTATTTCAAAAACCTTAGGGGGTTTTTGGTAGTATATAAAACTTCATGAGGGTTTAGTATTTCAACTCTCTTCGTTTCCTTTCATCTTTCCGATTACAAAAATTTTTGTATAAGAAAAGGGTAAAATAGTATATACAATACAAGTAGAATCTCTAATGTAATTTTAAATATAAGTAAACTTTTTACAATTTTATGATTTATTTTTAATTCAATAAAAAAAATATTTTGATGAGTTATATTTACCAAACACATGCTCTTATCTTTTTTGTAATGTTAAGAATGGATTTCCTTAATAATTTTTTATAATTAGTGAGAAAATTAATTAATCATCCACGTCTAGAGCCCTAAAACTAAAAGAAGTTGCCTTGGTATGATTGTTTTTCATCTCTATTCACAAAGCCTCTCCTTCCTAATCAACCAGTAATCATATTTTCTCCATTGGTTTAATTTCTATGGTATGCTTTTCAAAAGATGTTTTATAAAATATATTTTAGATTTTTTTTTAAATAAGAATAATCCTATTCAAATTACAAAACCCGAAGAAAATTGAGAAGCCATATCTTGAGGGATACCTGCCCAATAAACTAAAAGAGTTCACCATTGAAGTTGATGTTCAAACAAGAAAGCACATTGTCAATCTAAAGAGTTGGAAGAAGTTAAAGCATTACCAAGTCGGCGCCCAATTGATAAATTGACAGATATAAAAATAACCTCTGACCAAAAACCAAATCACCTTATGATTTCGTGCTTAATCCTTAATGCTTTGTTAATTAGCAAGATGAACAAAGTTGTCCACTAAAGAAGAGATTATGACTTTGGGCACAAGCGTCTGGTTTCAATGAAACAAGGGTAAGTTGTACATTGGAGGAACACGAGCCATCTCAAAGACTGTGCTGTGGAATTTAATGAAACAATATCTCAATAATTCCTGTGCTTATACAAGTTGTACTTTGGCCGGTACGGCCCCTCAGTTTGTATCTTTGTAACAAAAAATGATCTTAATTTTGCAGAATTAAATGTTAATAATGGCAATAATCAATCTACCTAATCATCTTGGAAAAACTAGTGTGGTTCATAATGATGCCGTGGTGGGATTAGTGAACTGAGCTTAATTGCCTAATATCTTAAGACTTTTTGAAACAAAACAGGACCACCTTAATCTTTTCCATTAATTTTCGCTTGTGCCTAAATTAGTTGAATGAATACTACCGTAGACAATTGATACTCTGAAAGCGATTTATATATGTATAAAAATCTAAGTTTAATATATATTTTGCCGAAATTAATGAGAAACTTGCCGTGACACAAGTTCATGACATATTTATATTAAATCAAATCAATAAAAGAGTTTACTTTATGTTAGTCAAGAATCAACGAGTCTCTAATTTCAGTTAATAATTAAAAATAATCAAAAAGACGTAATTCATAAAACTTAAATTTTCCATAAAAACCTAACTGTGGATACCAAAACAAAGAAAGGTAACACACGTCCATCCAAACTTGATATGGAAAAAATATATATATATATATCAAAAGTCCTTGCATGCCAGTACAATGGCTCTTTAAAGCCGGCAAGAAATCTATGCTTAGCCATTGGGGCAAGTCATCCCAAAGTTTATTTAAATATTTGAATTTATAAAGGCCAAAAGACTTATTCCCGCCCAAAGTAAGCTTTTGGCCCAAACTCTTGTCTTTAATTTTGAAAACTCTATTTATCCACCTATAAATTATTGGAGTTATTAAAACTATAATATCTCAAAATTTTATCTTATTTTTCTCTTTTAAACCTTAAAAACTAATAATTCTTTCATAAACCATATTTTAAAAAATAATATTTTCTCCCCTAGAGTTTAGTTTTCAATTCTCAACAATATCTTCGATGATCTCTCTCTTTCGATATTTTCTCTTCCTCCGATGATGTCTCTCTCGACATTTCTTTCTTCTCTGGTTGGCTATTCAAGCCAAAAAATGAAGCTTTTGATCTTTTTTGACAAAGACAAGTGTTTTCATCTTCCAAAAGAAGATGAGTCATCTTTGTCTTCTTCTAGGATAATGATTGTCTTCCTAGACGAAGATGAGATCTCTCATCTTTGTCTAAGAAGACAAAGAGTTTCATCTTCCTGACAAAGCTATTCATCTTCTTGATAAAACACTTCGTCTTTTCGACAAAACACTTCATCTTTTCGATTTGAATAGTCAATCGGAGGAGAGATAAATATCAAGAGAGGGGCCATCAAAGAAAGAAGAAATGTCGGGAGGGAGAGCTACCGATGATGGTGCCAGAGATGTCACCCATAATTGAAAACTAAATCGTATGAAGAAAATTGTTAGGTTTTAGAGTTTAAGAGAGAAAAAAAAAGAAAATAAAATTCTAATTTATTTTTAATATTATAGATAAAATGATGATTTTACCCTTAAATTTAATAAACTTAACTTAACTATTTATAAGTAGATAAATAAGTTTTTTAAAATTAATGGATGAAAATTTGAAAAAATGCATTCTTTGGGTGGGAACAATCCATTGGCCATTTATAAATGGCCAAATTTGGACTAACTTTGCGTTGTTTTAGTGAAGCATTGCTCCGCAATTTCTTGTCTTTTCATTAATACCAAGTGTCAGCTCTTGCTTCAATGAAGTAGAGTTGGTAATGTACAAGTTATATCTACTAGAAGATGTACGCTGACCTCGCCACCATTGGAAGCGACTAATTTTTATGGAAGACGAAAGGGCTAATGTAATGTCGGTTGAGGACTTGAATTCTTATTATTATAAAACTATATATTATATCATTTTGATGGTTCAAGTCTAAGTTAATGACAATAATAATAATATTATTATTCGTCAATCATCACATTAACGCAAGTTAACCCCTCAGGCCCCAACCATTTGAGCCAAGTTATTATAGTGAATAATTGGACTCTTCAATTTAATATTAATTCAGTTACATCATCACTCACACTTGAATTTATATCTAAAAATTGATTAAACCCACCAATTATTTTGCTTTTCTAAGCATTACATAAAAATTTATGGTCGGCTTGGCTGACCAATAAAATGAAGTATCCAGCCTCCATCTTAATACGTTGAATATATAACTTAAAGGCAAGAAAGAAATAAACTCTGAGTCCTTAAAAATTAGGTATTGATGTTGAAATTTTCGATTTCTAAATGACATACATCTGCACTGCAAAACAAAGTAATTTCTCTTTAAAACGATCGTTTTTTTCCAGACAAGAAAGAAAGCACGCACGTGAAATTATTCTACAATTTTCAGACTAATGTGCCAGCTGCTTTCAGCCGTTAAATATTATTTCTGCTATGTTACAATTACTCATTTCTTTCTGTATTATACAGGGAACATGCTGTGGACAAAAAAGAACTGGGGCATTGCTACCAATCTGAATTAATGAAAAGTCATTTTCTGTTGAAGCTCTATTAATAAAAAGTAAATAAAGATAAATAGACAGTAATAAATATGAGGTGTCCCTTTTTTGTAGCAAGACTAAAGTGGGACTGTTGTCAATAATAATAATAATAATAACTAGCATATATTATTTACGAAAATACACAATATTTAAGTTGAAGCATGTAACATGCTTATAATATTTTTATAAGGTTATGGGACAAGAACACATCACCCATGTATTATACATAATTTATTGAGTTGCTATGTCATAATTCAAATGCAAACATGCGGCTCCATCGTATATCTCAAATATCTTTGTAATATTAAAACAAATTTAAAAGAAATTCGTTGGTTGCCTTGTTATAACGTTTGCCCTGCCAAACTTATCACAATTTCGGTGAATTCGAAGACCAAAATATGTCAATTTTGAAATGTTCACGTGGATCTTTTTTATAAAACAAAACGAATTGGAATTTGGTAACCGATTATTAGAAAATTGGAAATCCTTTTTGGTTTGATCACGAAATTTGTATTTCTATTTTTGGTTTTAAGAGTGCATGGCAAATAGTGACGATTCAGCATTTGTTTCTTATGTTTTAGGCAGGGCATTTGTCTCACGTGCTACGAGTGTCATTGTAACAATTGCCTCACACGCAGAGAAGCTATCGTTGTCAAAACCCAACAGTTTTACCCCAAATACAGCCGCGTGGTTACGTACGCGTATGTATGTGTGACCCCTCTCTCACTCCTAATGCTCCGCTGACATGGCGGTCACCTAACCCCACATGCCTCATTTCATGCCAGGTCTACGTGTTGTGGGCCACCATTTGTCCCCCTCTTCACCCTACATTACTATCGGCCGTCCATCGGCGTCCTCCCAACCTTCCTCTTTGTCTTTGACTATCTGCTGGGTCCAATCTTGCTGACATGTCTCTGACGTGTCACTTCCTCAGAAGCCTCTCGCCACTATATAAAGCCACACGGGGCAAACCAAATTTCACACACCACAACACTCGTTTGATTTCTCTCTTCTGCCAATAACAAACTCTTTGCAACTCTCTGAATAGTAATCTTTCTTTTGTCTCTCAAAATTTCTCTCAAACAATGGCTGTTGATTCCGCTCTTTCATCTCCACTTGGCCCTCCAGTATGTGAAAAAGACGCAAAAGCCTTACAATTCATAGAGGAAACCACGAGAAATGCCGATATGGTTCAGGAGAAAGTTCTGGCCGAAATCTTGAGCCGAAACGCAGAGGTTGAGTACCTCAAACGTTTCAAACTGGACGGAGCCACTGATCGAGAGACTTTTAAGTCAAAACTTCCTGTGATTACTTATGAAGATCTTATGCCTGAAATTCAACGTATCGCTAATGGTGATCGTTCTGCTATTCTGTCAGCACATCCCATCTCTGAATTCCTCACCAGGTCTGTATCTTTATCAATTTTCATCGTAATTCTGTATCAAATGCAGCAAAAATAGAAAATTCAAGCTAAATGCTGTGCTATTTTTTTTTTTTAAATTGCAGCTCTGGAACTTCTGCCGGTGAAAGAAAGCTCATGCCGACCATTCAAGAAGAGCTGGATCGTCGCCAATTGCTTTACAGTCTTCTCATGCCAGTAATGAATCTGTAAGTATCAATTAATCTAAATAAAAGCCATGTAAAATTTATTACTGATGCTTCAAATTTGGTCATCAGCATGTGTTTAATTATCTAACGAAACGCGTTTTTGATGCAACAGTTATGTGCCTGGGTTGGACAAGGGCAAAGGCCTCTATTTTTTGTTTGTGAAATCCGAAACAAAGACCCCTGGTGGGCTCTTGGCTCGCCCGGTGCTCACCAGCTACTACAAGAGTGACCACTTCAAGACCAGACCATATGACCCACACATGGTCTACACCAGCCCCAACGAGACCATTCTCTGCGCCGACTCATTCCAGAGCATGTACTCACAAATGCTATGCGGCCTGTTGGAGCGCCAACAAGTACTCAGACTCGGCGCCGTCTTCGCCTCCGGCTTGCTCAGAGCCATCAGATTCCTCCAGCTCCATTGGCAAACACTTGCCAATGATATCGGAACTGGCACTCTGAACCAGAGGATCGCAGACCCTTCGATAAGAGATTGCATTGAGAAAATTCTCAAGCCTGACCAGGAGCTTGCAGAGTTTATCAGAAATGAATGTTCAAAAGATAATTGGGAGGGAATTATCACCAGAATTTGGCCAAACACCAAATATTTAGACGTAATTGTCACTGGCGCTATGGCTCAATACATTCCTACACTTGATTATTACAGCGGTGGGTTGCCTTTAGCATGCACGATGTATGCTTCATCGGAATGTTACTTCGGCCTAAACCTTAACCCCATGTGCAAGCCATCGGAAGTTTCTTATACCATCATGCCAAACATGGCTTATTTCGAGTTTTTGCCTCACGAGCCCGGCACAGCCGGGTTGACTCGTGACTCACCTCCGAAACTCGTTGACCTTGTCGATGTTGAAGTTGGCAAAGAATACGAGCTGGTTATCACCACTTACGCAGGCTTGTACAGATACCGAGTCGGTGATATTCTCCGAGTCACTGGTTTCCACAACTCAGCCCCGCAGTTCCATTTCGTTAGGAGAAAGAACGTCTTACTCAGCATTGACTCAGACAAAACCGACGAAGCTGAGTTGCAAGCCGCCGTCCAGAACGCCTCTCAACTCTTACGAGAATTCAACACCAGCGTGGTGGAATACACGAGCTACGCCGACACGAAAACAATCCCAGGCCACTATGTGATTTACTGGGAGTTACTGGTTAAAGACTCTGCAAATTCCCCCACAAAAGAGGCGTTGAACCAGTGTTGTCTAGCAATGGAGGAGTCACTGAACTCAGTGTACCGACAAGGGAGAGTTGCGGACAACTCGATTGGGCCACTGGAGATACGCGTAGTGAGAAACGGAACGTTTGAGGAGTTAATGGATTACGCCATATCAAGAGGCGCATCGATCAATCAGTACAAGGTGCCCAGGTGTGTTAATTTTACACCCATCGTTGAATTACTGGATTCAAGGGTAGTTTCGGCGCATTTTAGCCCAGCTTTGCCGCATTGGACCCCGGAGAGAAGACGGTGATGTGATAATTACTCTGTGCACCGACCGGAGCAAGTCAATGCATGGAATAGAAGTAGAGATTCTCTTTGTATTTTCTTATTTGTTTTGTTTTTTTTTTTGGGTCATATCGGAGTAGTTTCGTTTTCTTTATGTCGATTAGGATATTTAGGGTTAAGCATATTCTATTAGTGGAAAAGATGTGACCCTTTTAGATGTTTCTCCCAATGAATTGTTGGTTTCATGTAATGTAAGATAATGGATCATGGAAGCGAGGTTGCTTTTTAGGACATCCTTATCTTTTCATCTTTCACTTGATTTGATTTGTTTATGCCTGCCTAGCAATTCAACTCTTACAAAAGAAACAAATTATTATATAACACTTGACAATTACATATCATAATTGTTATATTTTTATAAATAATAATCATAAGGCCTAAAAACTTATTCCCATCCAAGGTTCGGTGTATTATCAAATTTCTATTTGTGAAATTTTAAAAAACTTAAATATTTATTATTTTATTAAATTTTTTAGTTAAAATTAAAAAAATTTCACTTAGTTGAAAAAATAAACAATTTTTTCCCACTTAAGGGTTTGGAAAGTTCGTTTTTCCTCCTACAATTTTTTCTTCTTTCTCATGAGATTGAAATCCAATCGGTCAACTTTGTCTTCCCACTCATGTATTGGTTGACTCTCTCTCTTTCTATCAGGAGTAATCGAAGTTGGAAGTTGGCGCTCTAAATTGAAGTTGCTTACTCTCTCTCTTTCTCTCTTTGTCAGGAGCAATTGAAGTCAGAAGTGAGCTCTCTAAATTGGGAGCAATTGAAATTGGGAACAATTGAAGTCAACATTTGAATTGGGAGCAATTGAACATCGTTCAATTTGGCCAATTTCGATGAAATGAAATTGAAGATAAAGAGAGAGAGAGTCAATCAACGCATGGGTGGGAACATGAAGTCAATTCCAGAGAAAGAGGACAAAAGCCCTACAGAAAAAAAGTGAGTTTTTCAAACTTTAAGGTAAAAGAATATAGTTAGTTTTTTTAATTAAAGAAAAAATGTGATAAAATTTTAAATTTTTAATATTTTTTTTGTTAAATAACAATTTTACCTTTAATTTTAATTAAGAATTTTAATAGAAAGATCGGTATTTGAATTTTTAAAATTTTATCGGTGAAAGTTTGGGAATACACCAAACCTTAGGTGAGAATAAATCTTTTGGCCTAATAATAATAATGAATAGGCCAAAAGACTTATTCCCACCCAAGGTTTAATGAAAACTCAATACCTCACTCACTAACTTTCAAAAACTCAAATACCCATCATTTTATTAAAACTTATTGTTAGAATTAAAGTTAAAAATGTCATTTAGCTAAACAATAAAAAAAAAAAACCCAAAAATTTATCACATCCCTCTCCCCCTTAATTTAAAAACTAATTATTTTCTCTTACCTAAAGTTTGAAAAATGACCATTTCCCCTTAGGGTTTTAAAACTGTCAACATCTTCAAAAGCCTTTGTCTCTAGTCTCTCTCCCTCCCTCTCCAGCAAACTTACTAGCCACTATAATCCCTCCTTCCATGCCTTCTTCATCGGAGACGGAAACGACAAAGAATTGAGAAACATCTTTCACCCAAACTCTCTTTTGCCTTGATCATCCTTCGACATCTTTTTTTTTCATGTTTCAGCCTTGTTTTCCTTCCACAAATAGGATGCCTTTGTCCCCTGTCATTGTCTTAATCTGTATTAGTCAAAACATTGTTATTTTGACTTATTCAAATTGAGTTTTTTCAAATTTACAGGCTTAAACAAATCAAACACCCCCGAACTTGAGCTCGACAATATAAAATACTTAGACCTGAACTCTTGCTCATCTAATCGAAATTGTTTCAGGCTTGTATGAGCCAAATTGGTAAACAAGCTAGAACCACCCTGGCTCACATCCACGGCTAACCAACACAGTTGTTGGGTCAACTTAGGGCACCTGGGACAATGTTAAGGACCCAATTTGTCCGCAATGCAATACTGTAAAATAAATACGAAAATAAAAACATGCCGTTATAATCCTCTGTTTAGAAGAATTAAATTTCTCAGGGACAATTCGGGTTGAAAGTTGAAACCCTTATCCAACAATCAAGGTATTCATAATTATGAGGTGACAACTGGTATAAAGTTGGATGAACAAGTCCCTCTGTTCATTGAATATGAAAACTTGGTGTAACATGGTATCATTAAATTTTGAAGTTGAAAGACACTAAAGTTATTGATGTTCTCTGAGCAATAGTGGAGAATTTGATGTAAAGGTTGAAGCCGGCTGCTCTGTATCTTTAACCCAAACTGTTGCTTGATATTTCACTTTCTGCGCTTTTGAATGATTACTTTTATCAAGTATTAAAGAGATACAGAGGATATGATACAGTTTCATAGCTTTGTAAAACCACAGAACTTTGTGGTCCTTGGGTTAGGTTGGCTGCAGAAAAAGGTATGTATAGTTTCTGGTATTAGCAGCTGTACTGTTGCTTCTATCTTTTTGTCCAGAAACAAGCTGTATTGGTGATACATTGAATCCATAGGAGACCAAATCAGAAACGTTTCCAAGACCAACTCATTGTTTGTTCTGAATTATTGGTACAAAGATGGATTTATTGATATGACTTGTTGGTCCGCTTGTCCTTCAACTGCTTTTTGCCTTAATTTAACCTATTTTATCTGCTCAACTTTCAGGTTTGCTAATCAGCAGCGGCCACCCAAATTTGAAGTCATCCTGTAATTGAATGGCCTCGGATGTTATGTCACTTTCTTCATCTTAATGTTTGCCATTCACGAACAATGGTATAAGTTGGTAAATATTTAATACTTTCTTTATCAAATTTGTTTTAGATATTGCATTAATTTTCCAAGAAACTTCCTACTAAAATTTTTATCCTTGCAAGAAATTCTCGTGGAAAAAATGGATTGAGTTTTCAGCTGTGGGTTTTCGTGCCTCTAACTCTACTAAGACGTGAGAACTAGTCAAATTGAATATAATATCCATAACTTTAAAAAGATAGTTCAAGTGATAAAAGAAAAAAATTTAAATATAAAAAAATATGAGTTTAAATCTGTTTCAATAATATTATAAAATTAAACTCTTAGATTTTTGTTGATGCAGTGATTTGTTTGGTTTTGAAAAGAGACTAACTCGGGTGGGGTTTCTCCTTATCAAAAATATGTATATCACTGTTTCATCTGTAACAATGCACTGTTGCCTCCTTCAAAGATCACTCCTGGGCCCAAGCTTTAGACTTGATTGAGCTTCAAGAGTTAGAGGGGCCACGCATTATTTATTAATTTGGGCCAACATGTTATCGAAAGGGCTTCTAGGCTCTTTGATCAAGTAGACCTTTTCCCCCCAACCCATCATATTTTTATCGATAGAGACTTTTTCCCCCCATTTAATTACATCAAAAATATATATATAAAAAATAAAAATTAAGCCATTTCATCTCCCACCCAAGGTTTAATGAACTACTATTTTTACCCTTCAAGTTTTAAAAACCTAATTGCCAACTGTCTTCTATTTTTGTTAGTGAATATTATTTGATTTTCTTAGAAATAATTATTTAACACTTAATATATTTTTACTAATTTAAAAACTTATTATTTAAACCCTTAAAAATATCAAAACTCTAACAACTTTTAAAATAATATTTTTTGTTCAATTCTTTGAAAGTATAATTATTATTTTTAAAACTATCGAAAGACATATTAACATTTTATAATTTTTAAAACTTTTTGAATTTCCAAAACTCTTGAAAATTTTGCTAACACCTCTTACTTTTCCAAAACTTATAGTTTACTCTCAAACATATGTCATTTTGAATAGAAAAATATATGTAAAATGATTTTATTATCCTTTTGCTTTATAATATTTACTAATAAAAATAATGATAGAGGAGAATTTGTCTTTTAAAACTTAAAAGGTAGAAATTGTCACTTCATCGAACCTTGGGTGGAATATGGAGTTTGACCTAATAATTAAAACTACACCGACAATATTAATAGCAGAAGTTACAAACACACCCTTGAATTCATGATATAACTAAAATAGTAAAAATTATTTCTGAATACGTTTTATAAAATAAAAAAATACTAAATATAAATAAAATATATATTTGTTTTTCTTAAACGTATAAATCATCCTGGCTTGTGATGGGTTTAGAAAGATTATCTATTCCAAATCTTGCCTTCCATTCCACCTTATTTCAATCCAACTTTAAATGCCTTTGAAGGGCAATCACCCTTCATATGACTTTACAAGCTTAAAAATTATAATATAAGTAATAGGGCCACCCAAGATTTGTTGAATGTACAAACTAATATTTATTAAGTATTGAAACTCAAATTCTCAACCATTGACTATTAAAATTAATAAAATCAATTAGTTTAACTAGTAAATTTATCATTTGACCAATAATATATTAAAAATAATAAAATTTTATTTATTTCCCTTTTTGATTTAAAAAACTAATAATTCTCCTATTAAACTTTAAAAAATTACATTTTTCCTTTATTAGGTTTCTATTTCTCTGACCTCTCTCCCTCTGATGATTGCAATGATGTTTTTTTGAACCTCCATTTTTTGTGTCGAAAAACCATCAAGGAGGGAGAAGAGGTGTCAATTGTAGGGTTAACAACAGATCAAAGTGAATCATCAAAAAAATTATTATTGAAAAGAGGGAATGAATTTTTGAGGGTGTAAGTGTAATGTTTTAAACTTTGAAATGAGTGATTGTTAACCCTAAAATATAAAAACTCTAGGAAACCTGGATGATAGGAGTGAAAAAACAACTTTTTAAAATTAAGTTAGAGAAAAGTGATTAGTTTTTAAAACTAAAGAGGAAAATAGAGATAAATTATTATTATTTAAATAAATTTTTAAAATAACGATTTTACTCTTGATAATCATAATAAAATTTAATAAATAAATAGATATTTAAATTTTTAAAAGATAATAGAAAAAAATTTGAGAAAAGAAAAAGACCTTGCGTTGGAATAAGTCCTTTAACCGAGTCTAAATCTTTGTATTAAACCCAAAGGATATTTATGTTTTGAAACAAACTTTACTCCTAAGAGAGAATACTCCTAATATCAATCATCTTTCAATAGTCGTTATACCTAATAATATATAATTTTAGCTCTATTTTATTTATATAAAAAATATATTTTATCATTTTTTGTTCAAATCATATCACTAAGTGTGATTTATTCAATAAGCATGACCATACCTTTAATTTACTTAATAGATATGACCATGTCTATCAATGAGAATTCAACCATTTATCAATTAAAATTTAAAATTTACGCTAGATAATATAATATATATTTTTCTAAAACACTTTTTTTTGAAAATGTAAACCAATTTCAACTCTAAGAACACAACATTCATATAACACAAAAGATTAGAAACTCCAATCCGAAATAGAAAACATGAACACATTACGAAAAACATTATAACAATCACGAAGAGCTCAAAACCAAAAATAAAAAAAAAAATTAACCACTTTTTACTAACATTTTAACTTATTTTGAACTAATGATTTTGAGTTTATTGACTATGTATGAAGTATTGACTAATTTTGTATATAGGGATAAATTTGTCCAATCCCATTCTATTGGTTATTTTATATTGAGAGTATTGACTAATATTATATATATACCCCATTTACAATTATTATTTTATTTAATTACTTTTTCTCAATATATATATTTTTAAAAATTGATTCGCCGGACAGTTCTATGAATTTATGCGGTCTTAGAAACTATTTTATATAATTAGAATAGCATCATATTTCACAAAGTTCTTTTCAAAAAATCATATTCCAGTTGAAATAAATTTTTTTAATAAATAAAATTATTTGTGATGTGGTTAACAACGCAAGAAAAAACGATAAATATAGAATAAAGGAAAGTGAATTAATGTGGAAAAAGAGAAGCCACGTCAGCCGACTAGTCACTTCGTGGTTAAAGTAACAGTTAGCGGGCAAGCAAAACAAAGGGAAGCGAAACAGAGACGTGAGTGAGTCAAACTCAGAAACAAAGAAAGGGAGTTGGTGGTTGTTATTTCGTATGGCAACCCTACTCTCTTTCTTCTCATCTATTCCTCCAGCGCCTCCTCCTCCATCTCTCTATCAACGTCGTCGTTTTCTTCCTATCACTTCATTCCTTTTATCTTCTCCCCCTCTTTGTCTCCCTTCCGTCTCGCATAACTATGGAAAACGCCGCACTAATAAGATCGTTTCTTCATTATCATCGTCTTTTGATGATTTCGGCTCCGAGTCGAATTTTAGCTCCGCTGGTTCCTCTAAGGTTTTTTTTTTTAATGTTATCATTTTTAGCTTCGCTGTTTTATTTTATTTTGATTTGTGATTTTTTTTCATTATTTCGGAGCTAATTGGTGTGGAATCCTTCAGTACAGCTTCGATAGAATAATAATTGAATAGTTTCAGCTCTTTTTTATTTGCTTTAAATGAGCAAGTATTGAAATTTTTGTTGCTTGCTGCCTTTTAGATTTCCAGTCCAAATTCAGTTTCCTATAGTTTGTAACTGCTAGTTGAGTTGCTGAGGAGATGTATGTATAAGTGTTAAGTTTGTTTATCGAGCTTCATAGGATTTCAATTGATTCAATTCACCTATTCTAAAATTGTTTGAATTGCTAATTTCATCATTCAGATATTGGATTTAGATAGTTTCTGGTGAAAGCTACAGGGAGAGGATAATATTTCTATATGTATGCGGCTTAACTTATTGAACAATAAGATTTAAAATTTAGGTTCAGTTTTCTTTTAGGTTCTTCAGTTCCCTTTGCTAGTGGAAAAGAACTAAAGTTTCAAACGAATTGGCTTGTAATAAGGTATCAGTAATTAATTTTTTTAGCTTTAATTAGTGTCTTGAGATGAACTGAGCTGAATTGTTAACATTGACATACATTATGATTACAAACTAGTTAGCAACTTTTGAAGCTATGGAACCAGTCGGGAGTCGACATTTTGAAATTTTTGGTGCAAAATTGCAAATATAGTGAGTGTTGAGGCTGATGTCTCCACATTTGGTAACACACAAGGATTGTGCTCAAATAATAGCATGTTTGGAGAGTATTATTATTAATTCCAAAAATTATGAGTTTTTCCATGAGGGTTGTATCTGGGAAACAGGTGAAAGAATCCACTGTTAGTTGGAAGATGCTAGCTCTTAAATTATTGCAACAAACCCACCAAAACGGCATCCTCAGAAAACCTTGAGGGAGTATATCAATACTGTGCTTAAAACTCATTTGTTATGGTTATGTAAGAGGAGAATTTATAATCATCTTTGTGTAGTTAAATGATTTAGGGGGCCCACTCTTCCAATTAAGGGCTGAGTGATATTACACATTTATGTTGTGTTCATTATATGTGTTTGTATGATGCTCTAATTATTCTAGGAATACTTTTAAGTTTTCTTTGGACTGTTTTATTTTGATTATTGTCAGATGTCTGTACTTTAGCATGCTGATTATACGGTATTGATTTTAACTTGATATTGCATTTTTCTTCTTTTAGAAATCGGTCCTCTTAGATATGATACAAGAGATTGAACCATTGGATGTGACACTTGTCCAAAAAGATGTTTCTTCCACCACCTTGGATGCAATGAAAAGGACCATCTCAAGCATGCTAGGCTTACTTCCATCAGACAGGTTTCAAGTTTCTATTGATGCTTTGTGGGAACCTCTCTCTAAGTTATTGATTTCTTCAATGATGACAGGGTATATTCAACTTCTACCTTATTTGCTATTTTTTTTAATGTATTTTACATTCTTTTTTTGGCTAGGAAAATTGATTAGTTTTGCTAGTTGGGATTTTGGTAGTTGTGGGGTACTGGGAATCCATGCTTATTCTTGGACCTAATCATGTTCCCTCATTTTAGATGTATTTATACTGTCAGTAGATTTTGGGCTAATTGATAGTCATATCATAGTTTTTTTGCATACTTCATGTGCCATAAGATATTTTCAAGGTTATTTCCTTCTTTTTTTATTGTAGTCATGTTTATTAGGCTTAAGAATTTTTTTCCTTTTTCCTTTTTAATCTTGAACTGTAGGTATACATTGAGAAATGCTGAATATAGGCTTTGCCTTGAAAGAAACCTTGATATAAATGAAGTAAATCATGAAAGTCAGACACCTGAAAGTTCCAAATTTGATTTGCAAGAGATGTTGCTTGATAGTGATAAAATAGACGAACAATCTGGGAAAAAAGACTTCTCATCTGAACTTGAGAAAACTATTGATGACCCATCTGAGGACATTGATATTGAAGGCCTCAGTGAAATTTCCCCTGAAGTTCAACGATATATTCATCATCTTCAGTCTTGTTTATCTGCAGCAAAAAAGGTATTGCATTCTGGGGAACCTCCTTTGGCTGAAAAAATATGTTTTTTTCTTTTCTTTTTAATCTGTTGAATCTCATAATTGACAAGTAGAATTGCTTAAGATGTTCCTTTGTAGACCTTAATGGGATAGTTTTCAAGCTAAACTTTGGTTGTTGGTATTCGTTTAGCTTCACATGATTTATAGCATCCTATGTACCTATAATTGTTGGCCCTTGTAGAATGAACTACAGGATGATAAAATATCTAGAAATCTGCAACATGTCTCATAATACATATGAAAATAATAAAAATCATAATTGCATTGGCCTTTTAACATATTGTCTATTTGGAAGGATGTTGGGTGGAGCTCAATGGGTGGCCGTTGTTGGGCTCACTCTAATTTGATGCGGTTTTACTAGTTGTCTGTGTTGAATGAGTCTTTCGGTGCATTTGTATTAGTGTTCAGATGAGGCTTGTGTGTGGTCAGTATTTGTGATACTTGCCATTTCTGATTTGAAGTTCACTCTTTCTCATGCCTGTGCACACAGATGCTGTGGCCACTGGATACAGACCCCTCTTTCTTGTCTGTCATTATTTTCAACACTTACTTTTTGCAATTGAAGATAGTGGAGCTGTGTGTAATGACTGGCTAACTTATTAGTCATCTTTATTATTAGATGATTTGGAGTATCCAGTGTGATTTTTATAAATATGCATCAAACCCGGCATGTTGCATGTTCCTTCTTCCTTAAGTCAGATCTTGGACATTTCACTACTCTCTGTATCTTTTTCTTCTTTTATTTATCTAAATCGGCTGTTTATTTTGCTTTGGATGTGGCCTCATATATCCTTTTGTTTGCTTTATTGAAGGAACTCTATGAAGTTAAGAGGAAAAGTGCTGCTCTTCAAATGCAACGGTTTGTTGGAGAAGAAAAGAATGATTTGCTGGACTACTTAAGATCGTTACAACCTGAGAAGGTTTTACCTTAATATGCTCTAATTCAGAGCTGATTAAACAATTTTTTTTTGAATGATTTCCAGTTGTGGAATTTTCATGTAGAGGCATTTTTCTTTAGGGATAGTGAATAGAAGTATTGTGTCATCATTTGATGCAGCTTTTGCATACCTTAGTATCAACTTTTTGATTATTGGGGTTTAATGCCAGGACATTTGTTTACTAGTTGCATCCTGTTGCATTTCTTCTGCAGTGTTCTAATTTCCGGTGCTGATTTACAATATGATCTTTGTTATTGCTTACATTGACAGTTTTATATTAAAAATAAGTGAAATTTTGGGTGGGCTTCCTGTATTGCAAGAATATCCATGGGAGATACTTTTTATGTACCTTCTTATGCATGTAGAGCCATTTCTTATCATTTTGTTTTAACTTTGACAAGCATGTTGACTGCTTATTTCTACAAATATTTTGTATCCAACCCCATTGTTATTCTATTGTCATTGTCGTTACGTAAGCTAGTTATGGCATACTTTCTCCTTCAAATATATATGGTTCTCAGTAGATGGTAATCATACTCTCAAGTATTCATCAGTCAATGTTCCTACCTGGCCACTTCTATTTCCTCCTTCCGTTCCTATCAATTATTTACTCTCATTAGAATCCTTTTTTTGATGCCGCTAAATTTTATTATAATTCATGCGCATGGTTGCATGGCAAGAAGTGTGGCATTTGGTTTAACTGTTGACCCTGCTCAGTGCAAAACATCAGGTTATAGCAACATGATTCTACATTACATTTTCTACATGCTCTACCAGTACTTCCATGCAATATAGTTTTATTTTTCCTATTGTGGATTGTGGATGCTAATGTTGGATATGGAATCTTTGCAGCAGTAATTTGTTAAGATTTCTCTATATCTTCATGTATGTGTTTCTTGGGCAATGAAATTCAGGTTGTTACTACCACTTGAATGCAATTTTTTTTCTGAACAGGTAGCTGAACTATCAGAGCCTACATCCCCTGAATTGAGAGAAACAATCCACTCTGTGGTCCATGGTCTCCTTGCAACCCTTTCCCCAAAAATGCATTCTAAAGCTCCCCCTTCATTGGAGAACACCACAACTGGAGCAGTGAATATTGGGAGTGAAGATTGTGCTGAACTTGTGGAAAATACTTCACTTCAGTTCCAGCCACACATTTCACTATCTAGGGACTATCTGGCTCGTCTTCTTTTCTGGTTAGTCCAGTTCCTTTCTCTCCTTTTTAAGCCAACATTTTTTTTTTTAAATAAAAAAAGTTTAATTCAGGCAAGTTTGTTTCACATTGGAAAATTTGGCCTGAGCAGATGCTGAGACTGATTCATAGAATGATAATTTTAGATTTCTTGGATTGTGGAAGTCAAATAAATGACATAATCTTAGCAAGTTGAACTTTCTACTTTGAATGATATATCCCAGAAGCTTTTTCTTTGTTATTTTTTGAGTAGAAAGCACAAATTGTACCTTTTTACAACTGTATCAGGTTCCTGTTTTACAACTTAACTAGAGAAACTTTTAAGAAGTTTAACCAGTAAGATTTTGTGTTTTCGACATCATCTTCTTCCTCATTTTCTCCTATTAGGTGCATGCTGTTAGGACACTATCTCCGAGGTCTAGAGTACAGGATGGAGCTGACGCAACTTCTTTCATTGACAAGTGATGCTGCCAATAATTGTATGTGATGATGGATAAGTTGCTTGAGATTTACTTTCTATTACACACGCTTACATCTGTACATAGGGGAGTTGATTGTTGTGTACAAAGTTTGTCTTCCAACAAGAAGCTGAAAGTGATATACAAGTTTTGGCCACTTAAGCTTTTGCGGATGGAGAGTTTATTAATGTATACAAGGGTATGTCTTTATTTGAATTATGGATATATTACCATAACATTGATTCTTTTTCCTTGCTTTTGCCAAAATAAAATTTTCAATTTTCATTTTAGTAGGGCTTTTAGTTTTTAATGTTATTTTTTTCCTGATAATAGAATGAAGATTAATAGGTCATAAACTGTGAAAATTATCTGGAAAGGAGAATTGGTAGCTGAGAGAGTTGATTCTTAAAGTAGGTCTTTTTTGTAATGAGCTTCTTAAAACAAGAGTATGGTTACATCTAATTACAAAAATTTTAGCTTTAGAGTCACTTATCCAATTAACTAGAAATAAATTAAAGTGAAATGGCACATTTATAAGTGGTTTTTTTTTTTTGTAACCAGAAATTGTGTCTAGATTAGTTGAACGAGTAAATCTTGAGATACAATGACTGTATTTATAAGTGTTATATTAGCTTATAGTAGAAAAATTGTAGGCATAACATTAATTTCGGATTATATGTAGAACACTAAACAATTTTTGATTACATTCTAACCAATAGGAGAGCCAAATTGAATATATCTCATTAAAGGCTTATGTACGATGGTTGAAATATTGTATTTGGAGAATGAGCGGGAAATGTACTCATCTTAATTAATTAATTAATTAATTCTTTATATGATAATCGATAATGTTATTATTATCCTAATAAGTTATAGATATGTGAGATTTTAGTATTTAGATTGATAATCCATATATTCATATTATGATTTACCAAAAGAGAAAATAATTCAATATCACATTAATACATCTTGAGTTCTTGTCCCTCTATGTTAATTTGTGCAAGAGCCCCAGTGGCCTACATGTGATTCAACGATGCATCCACAACTTTTCCAACGAATATACTAAGGTATGCATCAATTCAAATTCATTCACGTCACATTTAAAAAATTTATTTTTTATCAAAATTTGTTAATTGTTTTATTTCTAGTATTATTTTACTAAAAATGTTAATATACAAACATGGATAAAGGTCAAATAAGAATATCCTCCGATCAGATAGGCAATGATTTTTGTGACGGAGCTCCGACAATTCGTTTGTTTATTCATCTGAATGAACAGGATTATTCATGGCCCTCAACTCTTTTTCTAAACATACAATACGAAACAGAGTGCTAGACATTCACAACTTCACCATAACAATACCCAATTTTACCATGAAGAAAGAGCCACAAATAGAAATTCACTTTCATCATTCTCTTTCATGTAGAAATCCAAATGGTCAATTTGTTTGAGAAACACACCATAAAAGAAAACCAAAGCTAAGCTTAGCCTTGACAATCAAAATATTCAAACTCATTCCCTCTATTTAACACCTATCAAAATGAAAAGCCAAATCCAAAGATCCTCCTAATTCGTAGTCATACAAAAAAAAAGAGGAAGAAATCTTAACACACATATATCTTTCTTTGATCCAGAACCAGATGACGCAAAATAAAAGCATCATTCCTTTTGACAACCACTAGAGATAAGCTTTCCACTGAAACCAAACCTACCATGAATTTCAAACCCATCCTCATACATGTTCAACCATTACTTGACTCCAGACTGATCCCTCTTTATAATGTAATAGTTAGGAGGCAGTGGAATAAGGGGAGGATGATAAGAGAAGACGATTGATCAGATATATCAAGTATAGTTTTCTTTTCATTTTGCTTACAGGATCAGTTACAGCCAGACCATGAATTACCACTTCTTAACAACTTACAATTTAAGTGTCACACCATTAGTATTTCAATCCTCTCAACAATTAAAACACAAGAACAAGAATAGCAGTATTTTGAATAACCATTTGGATACCTCCAAAGAATCTGTCTGTCTTCCACATAGAGAACAGGCACAAAACACACCCAAAGAAGTCACAAGCAGCTTTCTAAAACTCACACGTTTAATGCCATGATGCCACCAGAGCTAATATAAATAACACCACTTTTATAACAACAAAAAAAATGCTTTTGAACCATCACCTAATGCTCAATTCAGCTAAACTGAATCCATAAACTTTTTTCTTAAGCATAAGATCAAATTATTGACAATGCAAACTCATTCCGAATCTGATGAATCCGGGTTAGTGCTCTGCCTTACACTCCTCTTGGTTTGTGCCCCAGACTTGAATAGGTGAGTAGACGATTCGCCCTCAAAAAAGATGACTTGAGCCTTAGCCAATCTATCCTCCAGTTCCTCAGTACTGAACTCATCAGTCCCACCAAGTTCATCAAATCCCACCTAATTCAGCACCACCACAGTAAAAACCATTGGAAAACAACAGCAGCATTACACAAATTGATTATTGATCCAGTAACTTACCACATAATCATCCACTTTAGCATTTTTAATGAGTGCAAGAGTTGGAAGAACAACAATCTTAAGCCTCTCAGCCAAGAAAGGACTTTTCTCAGCATGAATTTTCACAAAACGAGTCTCTATATGTTTCTTAGCCAATATACTCAAATGCTTGTCCATCACCTGCAAGTCAAAATTTCAAAACCTAAATGTAAATGTCATATCACACCTCTGATTCTACCCTTAATTAAATCGCAATCGATTGCAAAGCTAACCTTACAAGGCCAATTGTCGCGATAGAAGTGACAAACAACACGGTCACTGGCCTTGACGATTGAAAAGAAGTCTTTTTCGACGGGAATCTCTGAGTACTCGCCGTGTCCCAAGGAGATCAAACGGTTGCGCTTCTCCGCCATTTTCTTCATCTGTTGCAGCCGCCGCTCTCTCAGAGCTTCGATATCGTCCAAATCGAGGCGATCAAGAGCTGTGATTTCTTCATCTAGCTTGTCCTCTACGGCTTTGGCCACCGTGAGCACTTGCTTTTCCAGAATCTGAAAAAAAAAAAAAATTTAAATAATTGTATGCATGCGTATGAATATTAACCATGGAATGTTAGATGTAAAATTAAAAAAAAATAAAAATTATACTTCTTGAACTTTAGAATTATCCATCGTCGTTGAATGCGGGGAAGATGAATCTCCTCTCTCAACAGTTCAAAACGAATCGACGAGACAGACAGGGAGGGATATGTGTGGATGCGAAAACTGAAAATTTGAGTAACACGTTGTCGCTTCGGTTCGTGAAAATTTGGGCGGCATTTAACTTGGGCTGGGCCAATACCGAAGTAATATAAAATGAAAGGCTCCTGGTGTCCAATTTAGAGTATCGCTGTCTGCACTCCGGACAAAAAATGAAGGGCTACTAATTGCACCGCGCTCATTTAGAAGGATTGTAGCCTATGTAGAAAAGTTGACATGTGCTTTTAAAGTTGTTAAAAATACATAAATATATTTATGTTTACAATAAAATTATCTACACAAATAATAATATTATATCATATAATTAGATATTATTTTATCTTTAAATTTTAATTATCCAATCATATGATGATGCGTTAGTTGTGTATATAATACTATTCTTATATTTATACACGTAATTATTTAATCAGAGAGTGTTAATGATTTGAATAGTATTATATGCATAATTTTATATATAAATAATAACATGTCATCATGTGATTGAACAGTTAAAAATTAAAAATAAAATAATATTTAATAACATGATAACATATCATTTTTTATGTACAAAATTATAAACAAAAGTTATACATATGATATTATTGTAATAATTTTTATAATTATATTAGAACTTGAAATTTAAGACATTAAATTATATTATTAGCGTTGATAATATAAAACACCTTAAATTAAGTTTTGAAATATAATTCACACACTTGCCATTCAATTTGATTAGAATTTTATTTTTAAAGAATTTATGATAGATTTAATTAAAAGACGGACGTTTTATTACAATTGTTGCTCCCCCTTAACTTTATTAATTTTTCCACCATTAGTTAATAAACACAGAAGAATTTAACATAAAAGGGTAAGATTATCATTTTAAATTCTAAATTTAAAAAAATAAAACATCTTATTTCCAACTTTATTGTATGATTACATTTGTTCTCATAAAAATAGTGACAAACAAGATAACATTAAAAGAATAAAAATTAGATTGAGTGAAACGAATCTGTATCGTACAATCAAGGGCATCAGATCCAAAAGATGTGGAGCCAATTGAGTCAACGCCTTAACTTAGAGAAGCCTCTCTTGTCCGACTGCTCAGAACTGAGTGGCGGAGGCATGGAAACACATTGATAGTAGTAAACGCCGCAAAGAGTTGCACATAAACAACACAAGTCAATACAATACGAAACCGATCTCTACGCTCTCCTCAGGTGAGCCTTGTTAGCGGAGTGGTTTGGCGGTGCTGGGCGGTGGCAACTTATTCGTTATTCATCCCATCCCAATAAAGAATTCTTAAATTGGCGAGCCCAAGCACATGCCTCACTAGCCATTTGCCCCAAGTCCCGAAAGATTCCTCATGCATTTGCGTTTCCCTTAACCCCATTACTTCTCTATATATTAATATCACTTGCATAATAAAACCAAATTGTAAAAGCATTACCTAATTTCACTTAAATATGTAAATATTTTTCGAGAAAGATTTTCTTATTATCTCTTATGACAAATATAAATAATTATAGTCTTTTTCTCAATCAGGATATCTTTGTTATTGTAAATATTTTTTTTATTTTAATTAAAAATAATTAAGTTTATACATTCATATTTCAATCAAGAATTCCCTAATTATTTTATTTGAATATAAGTTTTTTCTAAGCCATATAAATATAAATGATTACCAAAAGAGAAGAATACAATGAAAAAGTGATTCAAAAGTACATTATCTCTTGTATACAACTATACATCATTTTTTAAGATATGCTTTATAACGCTGGCCAATAACTATAATGCGTATGCAGACATTTTAATTATAGGATCAAATAATATTAAAAATCTTTTCTTTTTTGTTTATCTATATTACTTAATGGCCAATACCAAAGTCTTATTAAATTCTAATATTTGAGAACATAGTTTAATTAGACAAAACTTAAAATTGATTATTTTAATTAATAACGAGAAATCTTATCAAATATAATAAATAATTTATGCTGCTTGATGCTCTAAAGAATCAAAATTGAAAATGGAGTGTCAATTTACTCACAATATTCATAAAAATATATCACTTATATAACACAAAAATCAGCGCATTTAATTTTATTGTTGCAAAGTCGGCTCCCTTTCTTCCCATATTTATGAAAGCACCAGCATTATTTTAATTTAGACACTACTCTAGACAACACCGCCCATCGGCTTCAAAGCCATATTAATAACTTATTTATTTATTTTAAATGGTCTAGGGGTACATGGAGAGTAACAGACAAAGCTGTAACATCAAGTAAAAATGACCCATATTCCATAATAACTAAAAGTACACTCAAGTAATTTTATAAACCATATTTAGCCTCCTTCAGAATGATGAAGCAGATCAAGGGCACTTGGGCTTGTTCTTGGAGTTACGTTTGTCCCTGTAGCAAGGGCACTCATGCTTGTTTCCGTAAGTACCAGAAGGAACACACTTGCACTCTTTACAGCAAATTCCGCAGTACTTCAAGCACCTGTCCTTCACCCCTGCTTTCTGGCACCTCGTCGAACATTTGTTATCACAGAATGCTGCACACAAACAAAAATGCCCACCATAAGTAACAACAATCTAACCTAATGCTGAGATCTGTACATGTATCATGAACACTTACATGAACCAGCCAAGGCGGGCTCCAAGAAAGAAGAGCTGAGGAGAAGAGAACAGAGTAGGAGAGTTGCAAAGAAAAGCTTCATTTTTTGTCACAAGACAAAAACTTTAAGAATCAGAGAAAAGAGAGTAGTGGGCAGTGAAGAAGAGGATCGGTGGGCAAATTTATAGTAGGGAGTTGAGGTAATAAAAAATGGAGAGTGGGTAATAATAAATAAAGTAGTAAATGTTAAGGCAGCATGGACACAGCTGGAGCTTCTCTCGAATTTTGAGGTTTTGGTCATCTAAGGTCTCCATCTTGCATTTTTAATCTAATAAATAAATAATTAAATAATTTATAGGATTACCATGAAATTGGTTGACTACCATGATCAATAATACTAGGATTATATACTTGATAAGATCTCATAAATGTGTCAAAAAAAATACAATAAATAATATAATGATCTAGCAAATAATAATTAATTGTGACATGTTGTGTGTTGGGTTGATATTTAAGAAAGTTACAGAAAGGGTAGCTGGCGGTGGGGCTGTGGAGTCCACGCTGTTTCAGCAGCTTTTGGTTAGATGGTTTGTCTGATTGTGACAGAAGTGTTGGTGGGAGGCTTCAGAGCATTTCTGCCAGTGTTATTGAAAAACAACTCATGTAACCACACAGCCTTTTAATTCCGTACCTGACGTCTTGTGTTATTATCGTACTGTTTTGGCGTCCAAACAAAAACATCAACTAATAGAAGTAGCATCCCATGCCGGCACACAGATGGAATCCAAGGTTCTATTTTACACTAAAGTAAAATATACGTTTACAACTTGAGTGAATAAAGAGTTGGGGTTTCATATATCTGTTTTGGCTGATTACTAAGGTTTCACCTACTTTGCAAACACTACATTGAAATTTTCTGGAATCAAGCTCACAAACCTGGTCCAGATATTAACCTTCTTTCAGGGCACCCTGTGAAGTGGTTATAGGACAACATTAATTTAAATTGCACATAAAGGGGTATTTTAGCATAAGTTGGTTAGAATGAAGATGAAAATTATGCAATAATCAGCCATTATAATGGTACGCCCTTCCTTTTGAAGAATAGGTTTCCCATTAAATTATATGGGAACTTGAATTTACACAACAGATACATTAAACATTACGGGTATACCTATAGTACTGGAAATAACCAAGATGAGCTACCCTTTTTCAACTAAAGAAGATGGAAGAAAATAGATGGTTACTTTGAATTTATATCAACCTCCCATTCTTTTTGACGGGCGAGCAAGCCGATCATGAGATTCTTCCTTTGAATAATAGTCTGTTGAAGCCAGCAAATTCACCTACAAAGTTGGAACTTTTAAGTTTTATACTAATATTCTGTTTCTGTTAATGTTCCTTCTCCCACAAACTCCCACTCTCTCTTTCTTTGTTTATTGATTTCTTTTTTAAGATATTAAAGAAAGAAAATGAGCTCAAAGCAACAAGCAAAGCATGTATACCTTGACAATTTCAGACTTTGAACTTGGACGCGTATACGCAGCTAAGATGCTCATGTTGAAATCCTGGAAGCAAGATATTTAGAAATATCCAAAAAAAATCCAGGCTTTTAACAGCACAAGAAAAATCATGCATGCATAGACACCAGTGAAAATGCTTTATAACATGAAAAGCTGAAATAGTCCAGATACATGGGTTGAGTTCTAATGATTTACCTACTACTGCACATGTTAAATACTTCAGTAGTGTGTTAAAAAACCGACTCAGCTCACTTTTACTTCGGTTCAAAACATTTGTCAATAAATTGAAATAAAAGTGACCATTGTTAAGTCGATAACACAAAATGAAACAAAGCAATCTGAAAAAATAAAGGATTTTACAAAATTTCATCAGTACTTCAACAGATAAATCACACGCATAAATTTTTCACCTCATCTATGAATGTCTTATTCATTGCATGAAGCACAGACAAATAGGATTTGACTTGCACTTGCTAAATGTAGATCCAGATAAGATAATGAAGAAATGAAAATATCATTCCCGGAACTGTCCAAAATGTATATATTATGCTTGAAACATGAAAATAGTAAGAATTTGAAGCTCTTTCCCTAATTCTAGCTCTCAAAGTTATCAAAAATACCGTGTATCTGTAACAAATTACATTGCTTACCCTAAAAGGATCACCCCTCAAAGATTGCACAAACATGGAAGTCCCTGGGGCTTTTCCCTGCATAAGAACAGAACCAATTTAATTTCTCCTCCAACTAATAAACAATTGTAATAACAAATTCTAAATAAGGAGCTGGAAAATTGTCAGTCAATGTTAACTTATCCATGACAAGGACAGACAATATGCATATAGGTGGTAAGGAGAAGCTGCACCACCACAGCAGTGATTTCCAGGCTATAAAAAATGGCAACAAGCAAGCAAAGAAACATTTTATATATAAAGATTCGAATACAGCTATGCACATTTATATTCAACCACAAAACAATGCTTCATACATCACAAAATGTCAGAGTTGAAAATATTATATGTAAATTAGAAGATAACTGCACCTCCAGAGATATATCCCTGAGACGCCTCCCAGTTTGAGCACAACAAATGCGAACTACATGTTCATCACAACTCCCACTAACAATATAGTCCCTTCCATTCAGGTAATAGGAACGAGTATAATTCTGGGAGCTTCCAGTAGAAGCTATCTCAAAATTCATGTGGACCCTCCCATCAACAGCCAGAAGCTGCCTAACCTGAAAATAGCAATATGTCTAACTTAAAAATTTTGACATATTAACTGAACAATAGCATTCACATTTTCATCACATCAAAATAAAAGAATCAAGTATGAGCTGCCCAAAATGAAAGAGTTAATGAACGTTAAGGTTAGCTACATGTCCAAAGAAGCCCAAGACTATAAAAATTAGTGATGAGGACACAATGCCACAAGTGCATTTTTACAGCAATTACCCTTTAGATGGCATAGCATTATGTATTCCACTCTCCAAGACGTAAGAAAAGTGTTCCAAAAATTTTTAAAACTGTACTTGCACAAGAACCTTTTCTGGACAAGTATCTTCTTGTAATTTGTATCTCAAAACCCAGTATCATTTGTTAAATCTAAAAAACTATAGCTGGGCCTTTTGCTATCAATGTAAGCTCTTAGGTCAAATAGTTTTTTCATATAGTAGTATCAAACCAAGTTGCCAAAGTGGTTCCATATTTGGGACTCCCTGTTGTTTTAAATAAAATATGAACAGTTATGTTTGCATTTGATACCACTTATTGTGATTGTGATTGTGATAGTGCCTAATCATCATTACTTTTATGTGAAGGAAGCGTTAGTGCTTACAAATTATTGTTAGGCTTACATATCAACTTAAGCTTTTAGTTCATGTGATTTATTAATATCATTGAGTGAGAATTCAGCACAATAAGTACAACTAATCCCCAATGAAATAACAATAAATATTCAAATCTAAATTTGAGATGCACAAAAAAAAAAAAAAAATCCAAAAAAGAATTTCACAGGGAACAAGCTTTTGTTTTAGTTATTGAAATCAATGGGCAATAATTTGTAAGAAGATTAATCCAATTTCATGATCAATCAGATGCAAAAACACTGTCAGGACCAATTATTGCAAGGAGTAGACATCCTAGATATTAAAATCTAAACACAGCCCCCAAAATGAGTTGGCAATAAAGCACATGGAACACATTCACAATTCCACTCATACAGTCAACAAGTTGAAAAGTTACCTCATTGTCAACAGCTGAAACAAGAAGATAATGATCATCTGGAGAAAAGCAAACCATCACATTTCCTTTTGAGCTTGAAGCAGTGTAGCAAGGCTGTATGGGTTTCTGCCTCAAGTCCCACAACTTGACATCCTGGTCAAATGAAGATGTAGCAAATATTGATGGGGAATGGTTTGAAAACTTGACAACATTGATATGCTCTTGATGCATATCTGTGAAAACCTGCAAGCGTCTTCCACTAGTGATGTCATAGAGCGCTATATTTTTTGAATATCCACTAGCAAGAAATAGTTCATCCATAGAGTTAACGTGAACAGATGTCAATTGGTCAAATTCATCAAAGCTCACAGTGCCAGCACTGTAATGGGCATCTGCAACTTTTGGTGGCATATTCTTAATATCATACAGCTTTAATGAGCCATTATCTGAACCAGCTATGAGCTGGGAGATGCCACAAAGAGAGAGAGAGTCAGAAATTTCAATGTCATTAGAAATTAATAATAAAGAACAAAATACTCAGAAAACTAATCACTATTTAAAGTAAAGCAAGAAAAATATAGTGTGCAGTTTTGTTTGAAAAACAATACTTCTTACAGACTGTTACAATGTTTATAGTCACTAATAACACAATACCAGATATTCATACTTTTTCAATAATTTTCAGTCAGTAATATGTTGAGGTGTGTAGGGGAATGACTAAACACTCTAAAGATCATTATGGTAGAAAAATGTCATGGATAAGGATATTTACGATTAGGATGAGAAAGCCATTGTAAATTAATCCCTTTGAATAGTTTTAACAATACTTATACCTTGGAAGGATAATTCTTGAGCCAACAAAGTCCAAGCACACTATTCATATCCCCAAATGATGGAATATAACTAATGATCTTCTCAACTTCATGGTTGACGACAACTATTTCACCATCTAAGGTTCCAAAGACCATAAGGTGAGGAATAGATGGATGGTACTCAAACTGCCTGGGACGAAAAAACGTATTTTCATCTCCAATATCATTGCTCGAAATGGAAAGTGTATGCACAAAAGGCCAGGCAGAAGATCCAACTTTGGCAGCACAAAGGGACCTGGTATAGGAACATTGAGATGTTCCTAAAGTATATGATGGCTTTTGCTTAGAAGTCCTAACATGAGAGTTACTAGCTTTTATTTCGCGTCTCTGCAAGATACTAACAATACTCTCTTTATGCTTCCTTTTGAATGGCAGGTACTCAAAGTTCTGTGAAAACATAACACTAGCTGTTTCCCGGTCAATCTTCCTGATGGATAAGTTATCCAGAAATTTCAACTGTGGTAATAAAGCTATCATGAAATCCCTGTAATGCTTCTCAAAGCATATCGGTGAAGCATTACAAGATTTGTACTTCAATGAAACACCTGAAACATGCCTTGTCAGAAAACCAGCAGAGACTTCTTCTCTTTTATTCAACAATGTCTCAAGAGAAACCTGCAAGGCCAATTCAAACCCAAAATATCAAAGAATTGTAATGTTAAGTGATATATGTAAAAATATCAACACATACTATAGCACAAGTGCTTAAAATGGAAGGCGGGATTCAAAAGCAAAGAGAAAATTATTTTACCTCATTCCAAGGACCAATCTCTACATCCATTCGAGGAGCTACATTTGAGAATAGGTCCTCGTAATCATATAAACGCTGCTGACTTGAGAAATCCATTTCACTATCATCTGATGAATCCTCTATCACAATTTGAGAATCAGGGTTTATAAGTACATTACTGAAAGCTCTAATTGATGAACTACAGCTCAGATGAAAGAAATCAGTTTTGTCATCTCGATCGGTTGATCCAGAAGAATGAGTAGAATCATTGCAACAGAACCAATTTTGGAACCGAAGATCCACCAGAGAAGGGAGTTTAGAAAGTGCTGCCACAGTCATCCAGAGATTTGACACTCTTGTCTCACACATTGAAAGGCACCTCAGATTGGGCATACAAGTAAAACAATCTTCTTTGAAACTAGAGAGTGAATTACTATAGTCAAGATTGAGAGTGTGTAATCGCATGAACTCGCCCATCATGTTCAGCTTTCGAAAATGCGAGGTCCTGAAGTCTAAAATTTGGCATGTCAAACCTCTCTGAGCAAGATCCCTGATATTGAAAAACCTCAAATTAATGATAAGATATTTTCAATAAGAATTATGAAGATTAAAAAGATTTTTTGACATAAACTATTTAATCCGGCAAAATATGCAACAACAATAGATGTTGCAGAACACATAAGATGATAAGTAGAGCAATCAAAGGAAATTCTAGTCCAACCAAAATCAAATATATGCATGTACAATAGAAAGCAGAAGCTACAACATCAGAAGTAAGCTTGGTTTAAAAATTTAACTACTTTATGGCAGCTTCATTTTTTATGAAGGTTTCTGCAGTAACTGTAATCATTCAACATTAGCTAGCCACATGGCAGATAAATGTGAACATTTAAATGTCTGTAACCATTCAAAACAATTAAGTGACAGAAAAAAAACATCAATGGAACTTCTCAAATAATATAACTACATGATGGTATAGACATGGATACACAGTAAGTCGCTACTATTTGGCTTAAAAAGTCTGCCCATTAGGAGTTTAAGGCCCCAGCATTGATTGGAAATGAATCTTATAGCTGTTTTTTTAAGTCAATGAAAACATATCTAATATGATTCAAAATGTCTGAAGTTTTGCATATGAAACTCCAATGATTGATCAAGAAGCTCTCAAATAACACTCTCAGATGTTTACCAGTGCTAAACTTGTACTATATTAAGCAAAAGAAGCTGAAATTAAATAGTTGGTGCCAAGGACATCATGAGTTGTGAGGTTGTATGTTTGAATTCTCGTCAAAACTCCTCAGTAGCAGTGGATGCAATAAGTAATAGGTCATTCTTCATGTAATTTCATTTAATAAATAATGATTTACTCAACAACAATGCACAACAAACAGATGTAGTTAGAATTTTTTTCAAATAAACGCATAATAAACACCAGTATATACCGCAAGAACTCCTTTCCAAATGATGTATCCTGAAGATCAACTGATCGAAGCCTTTGACCAATAGTACGCATCAGTGCCAAAGCATATTCTCCATTCAACACACATGCTGAGCCACCACGTATGTCTACAGCCTCAATCTCAGACTCAATAATCTCAAGGCACAATTCAAGAAGTGGGTTGAAATCAATGTCCTTCAAGTATTCCAATAGAATCTCCAGGGTACATGATTCCCGCCGATTCTTTCTAACATCGGCCTGAACCACAAAAATTCGATTAAATAAACCATAAAAGAGAAAGTAGCATACAAAGTAACAACTTCCCGGCAGAAATTCATTAATGAATTAATAAAGGGAAATTATGCCTTATTGGGAGATATAAATATTCAGCATACCACTAAACAATCGACATGGATATGAAGTATTGATAAAAAATAAAATAGCTCCCCTCTATGATAATAATCTTCAAGAAATGATACCAGTCCAAACATCATTAAATGTGCCACTAATAAATAACTAATGATATACAATAACATTCAAACGGCCCAAACCATAATCAATACAGACCTTGAAGAGACCAGACAAAATTGCAGGATTTGGTAATACATCAAGTCTACTGCAGGAATCAATATACCTGAAACCAAACCCATTAAAAAAATTAGACAACTATAAAAACTCAAGCATGCAAAACCTTAACCATCACTGGAGTACAGTAACCCAGTTGCCAAACAGACCCCTAGCACTCCCCTCATTGACAACCCAGGTTCCAAAATTCTTAATTACCAGTCGTCTAAACCTTAAAATCGGTAAGAAATAATAAAAATTGTGAATTAAACCATCTAAACCATTATGTAAGCTCAAAAGAAATTTCCAGAAAACATAGAAAGCGGAAGAAACAAGAGATGAAATTAGAACCTTTCTTCCAAGGTCTGAATAGCTATGGCCATGTTAAGAAACTCCGAAACATAATCGGCGATATTAGGTGGTTCTGAATTCCTTGTGAGCAATGGTGGATGAATGGACAGACGGAATGATGGACGGATGAATGAATAATGGGCATGAGGAGAAACGCCTGTTTATGTACACGTGTAATTTGTACGTGTAAAGTGTGGCGTCAGTGTACAGATAGATGCTGGCGAGACTGAGAGTAGATGCCTGTTATTGGTTGAGAAAATTAGGTTGCCAAGCACAAAATTATACTGTTTTCTATTTTAATATTAAAATCTTAGCCATTAATTAACTATTTATGATATTAGTTACCGGTAAAATTATGTATATTTAACAAAAATAAAATAAAATTATGGATATTTATTTTAAGTAAGTACTTAATATATGTCATAATTAATTTAAAGATTTTAAATTAAAATAAATTAATACTCAATTATATAATAACACACATAAATATATATCTATTTATAATATTATTCATAATCTAGTTGCTGTAATAGTTTCAAAGTAAGCAAATCACATCAAGCCAAACAATTTTATTTGGCTATACATTTTTGCAATGGTGTGAAAATGCACTATACCGTTAGATCAAGTTTGTTTGGGCATACATTATGTATATGTGTGTGTATGGTCTTAGGCCTGACCCAAGCCTTTCCCCTAGGCCGTCTTTGGCATGGGCTCTGGGTCAAAGTTCTGTTCAGCCTGGTTCTAAGCCTGGGCTTGTTAGATTGACCTTTTATAATAATTCACCCAATATTAATAACCTATCACGGTATCACTTTACACACGAGTCTTTGTATGAACACTTTAATATTAATCTTTGTTGGCATGGGGAAATTAATGATATCATATTATGTAGTGTTATTTGAGTGATTTTGAATTAATGATAAATTAACATTCAATAATATGATAACAAATGTATACATATTTATATATTATTATATAATTAAATGATTTTAAATTAATAATAAAATAATATCAAACTATATGATAACACATATGAATATATATAAAATTATGTATTTAATTAGTAAGGAGATAAAAATCAGTTTCTTGTAATTTATGAAAATTATGGATTCGTCCGAAAATAGAGGGGCAGTGATTGCATATTTGAAGCCCAGTTCAACCTGTGATCTTGTCTTGTGTGGGCTTTGTTGTATGAGGTAATATTTTGTTGTGTACAAATGAGGAGAAAAAAGTGAGAACAATTAATTGTTCCTTTGTTTTGAAAGTAAAATTTCAAAATTTTGAATTACAAGAATGTTAAAGTCAAAATTTAGCTCCGCATGAGACATGACAATTCAAATACGTATTTTAGCTTTTGGTTCTTTGATCTTTTGGATAAGCACAATTTAGTCCCTGATATTTTTTTTCTAAAAGTTTTGCTTTGTAAAACTGTTTAGTGACATTACGGTCCCTATTAGTTATGTTTTGGTCATGAGGTTTACACAAATTTTAAACATTGCTAAATAACCATACAAAGACTAAAACTTACTGGGAACAACATTTGGAGAAAATGTAATAGAGGTGACAATTTTCCATATGACATATAAAAACCAAATTAGGGTTAAATATTTTGATATAAATTCTAGTCCGGGTCATGTTCAGTTGACTTGAAGTAAAACGAATACGACCCAATTATTTTTTTAATAGTAAATTAATATTTAATATATATCCTTCCCAATCTAAATTCCATAGATCCCTCACCAGACAGCTCATCTCAATCGCTGAAGCTTTTCCTCCTGCTTGCAATGACCAGACTTGCTACTGAGCCACCTCTTTTGCCAAGCTTGTTGAAATGAGTGTCATAACTCCCTCTCAGGTATTTCGACACAAAATAACATATTTTATGAATTAATCATTTTGGGTAATGTTTTAGATTGTGATATAATTAATATTTTTGAAATAAATATAATTCGAATCAAAATTAAGACAATATGAGTTATCAGATCTAAAAAATAGTGAGTAATACGTTACCAAAAAAATCTATATAACTTTCGATCCTTAGTCGTAATATTCTAGATTTGATATAGCTAGCTTCAACTTGTTCCTTATTATTGTTATCTTTTGAAAAGAAAGGATTAAAGTTAAACTCATTATCAGTGGTGACCAAGCTTTTTCCATGAACCTGTCCCCTCCTCGACTCTCAAATAATCAAAGACATTTCTATTTTAATATTTAAAAACTTGAAAATTAAACATGACTTTGAGATACAGTAGTATAAGGTTCCAAAATTAGATCAGCATTGCACGTGGGTTGGACGCGTAAAGAGGAAGAGGAAGATGACTCACTGACTCTATTGCTTGGCTTTAATCTTCAAGTCTTCTGATTTATTAACACAGACTTTTCCACAATGAGGTCAGGAAAAGAAACATAATAATACCAAATCCCTTTTCTTTTTTTTCTTTTTTTTTTTACTAGTTGAAGAACATAGTGCCTACAAATCAAAAGCTTCAACATAGTGACAAGTCATAAACAATTTTTTTTTTTTTTTTGTGTATTTACAAGGCCAAAGGACTTATTCAGTCCAAAAATTGCTATTTTTCTACCTTTTTACTCATTTATAGATGGTTAAAGTTAATTAAATATATTAGTTTTAAATTTTATTTCATTTCTCTCTCTTTCTAAATATTAAAAATTAACAATTTCTTTTCACCCAAAAGCTTAAAAAGTTATATTTGCCTCCTACAAAGGTTTGCAATTTTTTTCCTTCTTCTCCAACAATCAAAGCCAATAAAGACCCTCAGTAACCCTTTCTCTTCACCTTCCTCCGACAACCCTAACTAAAGAAAGACAAAAAGACGACGAATCAACCAATGATAGAACACAAATCTTAAGATCATCGATGGCTAAATTGGCCATAATTCAGTCAGGTTTTGGTTTTTTTTAAAGAAAATAAAATAATATTCAATACAATAATATACTAATTTAATATTTAATTGAATATTTAAGAGTGAATTTACAAAACATTGCTTCCAGACAATAAAGGTAAAATGAATAAACCCATATTTTAAAAATTATATTACTGTAACTAAATCATATAATATTATGATAAAAAGAAATTTGATTGGACAAAGTGAAGGCAAATTATTGGAGCTCACCAATTTAATATACATTGAATCATTATAAGTCATAAAAAATGGCCCATCAATTTTATTGCATTTTTTAAGGCTCATAATTCATGAATACGTTACAGAATTGAACATGTTCACTTCACAATAGTTCACATATAATAAAGTCTTTCAAAGATTAAAAGGTGGTTTGGTTTCAATATTTAAAGATTATTTTAGTAATTTATTTTTTATTTTTTTGTTTAATTTATCAATAATAAAATATTATAGTAATATTTTATTATCAATGTTGATGTGATAGATAATATATATGATAATCTAATTATCATTTTCACCTTAAGTATTTAAAAATTGTTAAGGTAATTTTGATTTTATTATAATTTATTAATCTTTTGAAATAAAAATAAATTTATTTTTAATTAATATAATAAATAATATAAAAGATTAAAAATAATTATATTCAAATGTATTTAAATAAAATAATTTAATAGTATTCTTTTATTACTTTTAATCACACATAACAATTATTTATATACTTTAAATTTTATCAAATATAATAATTATTTATACTTAATAATTTTTTAAATAATTTATTTTTAAGATAATTTTTTTATTTTAATAATAAAATATTACCTAAACCAAATATTCGTTACTATCATATAGTTTTCTAGCTTTTGAAGCTAAAAAATAAAGCAGGGTAAGATCAAGATGCCCTTGTCTACAAGTAACAACAACCTTGTCTGCTGCCTCTGGACCCACTTATAAATATTACGAAATTTGGTTTGGCCCACATAATTCTTGTGCCCCACCTTGTGATATGCATTAAAAAAGAAGCAAAATAATATTTAAATAAAAATTAATTAAAAAGTCATTTATACATTCATACACCAATAGCAAAACAATGCCTTCAAATTGAATTTACACTAAAGAAACAAATTTACCTAGTGGATCAATAGGACTGATTTCAAAAGATTTTAGGATTTATTGGGGTTTTTAGTCTTTCTATTATATTACGCAATATTTAAATATACTAGAGAAATTAACGTAACACAATCTTAATTTAGTATTAATATCGATCTATAATATAATCTTTTTAAGTTTTATCTTTAAAGGTATTTTGATAAGATTTCAAGAGTTGTTGTATTTATTAATTTTATCCTTATTTGTTTTTAACTATCTTACATTTTGACAGAACGAGCTTATGTTATGGTTGGATTTTTCTTATGAATTTGTGAGTGTTTTTTTCTCTTTTTAATACATTTTTGCTTTAAAAAATAATATATCAATATGTTTTTTTTTTAATGGAAATAATAACAGAACAAAAAGAAGCCAAATTTGATTTCGTTTTCATTTGTTTAACTCTTGTAAAATGAGAATATTTAAAAAGTTAATCAATTAATTATCTTGTACTGCAAATATTCCATGGCTTGGCTTTGTCTTTTTGTAAGGTTGTGTTTGTTGCAGCAGATCTTTAGGGAGTAAAAATATGCAATAATAAAAGGATTAGCATATATTTGTCATCTTAACAATAATATTTATATTTGGGTAGATCAAATACCATAAATCAGAATCTTGAATTGAAATTTTGCAGAATTTTAAATATATTGATGTATTATTTTTTATTTCTTAAGAGCATATTATCTTTATGTATTTTAAATATACAAATATGTACGTATTTTGATATGTTATTATACGACTGAATGTTATTTTATCCTTAATTCAAAATTATTTAGTCACTTGATGACACATATCAAATATATATTTATTTATGTACTCAAAATAAATACATCTAATTTTATTAATTTCTTAAATTCAAAAAAGAATTTGATATTTTTTTGTAAGAATGAGAAAACAAATATAGACATGGTAGTTTTGGGTACACAAGTATATATACATTCATATGTATCATCATATGATTAAATAATTTTAAATTAAAAATAAAATAACATTTAATAACATTATAACACATATAAATATATATTTATAATATTGTTTATATGATTTAATAAAGAGATTAAAAATATTAAATGTTAGAAACAATATGAATAATCAAATCAAAACATATAAAGTTAAAATAACTATACCGTGGCCTAAGGGTAACGTGTGATTTAATTTGAATCCCAATAATAAAGTAGACTATAGTCCAAAATACGATTGAAAAAACAACCAAATTCTTTTGACAAACACGATGGTTTGAGTTTAGATGCTGTAGAGACATGAACTTATATATGCTTTTTTTTTTTTTTTTTTTACTTTTTTTGTTGACTTTGTAGTACCATTGGTACACCTTCAAACTACTTTCTTGAGGACAGCACCACATGGCTTCTTTTGACCAGAGTCAGGATTTTAGGATTCATTCTTGTAAGGCTTCTCAGCTGGCCTTCCTGTTTAATTTTGTTAGTACAATTTTTCACATAATCAGTGGGGTGTAGTTGTATAGATCACTATTGCCAGCATGTATAGTCTTGCATAAAGTTTTGTAACATTATAAAATTCCAATAATAGGATGATACACGTACAATTATTCGGATAATGGTACGTGCAAATTCCTTAGCTATAAACCCATCACATGCATTACAAAGGGGGGGCCGAGCCAGGCGTCAGCTAGGTTAATATAGGTATAGATTAAGTTATACAGATAATAATTCTTAAAATTTGTACTCAACTCTACAGATATGGGTCACCCATTAATTTTATTTTTTTTTATTTTTAATATTTTAATATATTTATTTTGTATTGGTTAAATTATAAAAATGTTTTTTATAGATTTAAAAAATTTTAGTATTGAACACGAAATAAATATTTATAACAAAGTATTTAATGTTTATATTCTTTAAATTTGTTTTCAATATAATAAATTCTTAAATTTTAACATGAATTTGAGTTTATTTCATATAAAAAAAGAGAAAATACGTAAAATTTGTATTAGGTGTGTTGTAAATTTGATATTGAAAAGAAAAAGGAAAATGAATGGGAAGTAAAAACAGATGACTCGTGGGTACCTGTAGATATACTCAATCCGCTTACAAAAATGCATTACATACAGCTATGAATTTAAAAATCTAAAATTTATATCCATTTTTAAATAGATTATTTGTGAATTACACGAAAACGGATTATTCACGGGTTATACACGTACCCCACCCGTTTTATCAGGTTAGTGTGCAATATATTTTATAGTAAGTTATTAATTACTTACTAATTACTGACTAATTGCATTTAAGATAAAATTAATTATAGAAAAAGTGGTTAGGTTTTTGTCAGCATGAAGAGGAAGACCGACCAAGTGAGTATGGTGGGAAAATAGCTGTATGCATCAAAATAAAGTAACAACGCGTACCCAAAACGCGGCAACTTTTGGCCGTTCACATGCTTATCCACTAACTGGTTTTCTTCTCTTTTCCTTCATTTTTCAACTCTAAACCCTACTAATTTCATGTTTTCAATATGCTGTCGTCTTCATTTTTCAACATATAAATAATATTTAAGAGTGTCACGTCAAATATCATATTATTTCCCTAAAATATTTGAAAATATGGCTTAATGATGGTTTATCGATAAGACATTCGGAGTTATGGTGAATAAAAAATAAATAATTTTGCTTTCAATATGTAATTGTCTTTTTCATGGAATCAATTTTTTTTTATTTGTGAAAAATGCAGCATTCTCATGGGGTAGAATAAATAATTCCAATAATATGAAGAAAAAGGTGACATTAATAAGTGGGAACCAGAGTATTGAAGAGAAATTGAAAGCGAAATCTTGTTATGTCACCTCATGAAGTGACACATTGATACTCAAAAATGGCCAAAGCACTATTCCTCACCCAAGATATATTGCATCCCCAATTCCTCCCCCCTTAATTTTAAAAATATTAAATATCAATATTAAAAATCAATCTATAAACAGCTAAAATTAACAAAACTCTAACAACTTAAAATTTTATCTGTTTTTATCTTTCTAAACTTTAAAAACTAAAAATTTCCTTCAACCGAAATTTTAAAAAATAATAGTTTTCCCATAGGATTTCGTTTCTAGATCTCCGATATCATCACCAGCTCCATTACCAGTGACCTCTCTCTTTGACATTCATTCTTCATCTATTTAGACGTCTGATCGATATCAAAAGAGTATGAAAGACGAAGAACTTTGTCAGAGAAATTCTTTAGCGATGGAATCAGAGATGACACCAGAGATTTGAAAACAAAACCTTAAGAAAACTGTTATTTTTTAAAACTTAAGCTGGGAAAAATTTTTAATTTTTAAAATTTAGAGAGACAAAAAAAGATTATATTTTAGTTTATTTTGAATATTATAGATAAAATAACGATTTTATCCTTATTACTGTTAATTTTAACTAATCATAATGGATATTTAAAATTGTAAAAGTTAAAGGGGAAAAATTTGGGATCACAGCATTCCTTGGGTGGGAAATTGTACTTTGGCCCTCAAAAAAATGTCACGTAGGTATGGGTTATTGTTTGTGTATAATTGTCAAATGATGCTTTTCCTCTTCCTTTTTTAAAATAATCACATGTTAAATGGAGTGATTGATTTTTTCCCATCCAAGATTTGGACTTAAAAAAAAAATCTATTAAATATATAAATTATTATTATTCTCAATAAAAACTTAATTCCATTAAAAGAATTACATTAATATAGTGATAACATGATAATTTTATTGTCCACAAATTTTGAAAAAAATTTAAAAAGAATAACCTTTTCATGAAAGTGCTTGAACAATTTTAACTATTATAGTCCTTTACAAATTTGAAAACTCGTATTTCAATTCATAAAAGTTAAGTTTGAAACCTCGGCCACAAACACCACCTATCCAAGTTTAAATATACTATAATATCACCCACCTAAATCCAAACTCAAACCTATAAGAATCATAAACATAATATATTTTTATCATTTTATAAATTTGAAAATTTATAATTTAATCCTTATAATTCAAGTTTTAAATTCTTACCACAACAACTGTCACTATTTAAACCTATAAAAACCTTCGTCCGTTAAAGCCTAAGCTCACAAAAACTGTCACCCAAACCTAAGAGCACCAAAATTGTCTACTAAACACAAAACCACCAAAATCCCAAATAAAGTTAGATTCGAAGTGAACTCATTCGAGTTCGATTCGAATAAGCTTAAAATGAGCTAAACTGAAGAACGCTCGAGCTTAGATTTCAACGTTTTTGAACTTGAGCTTGAGCTTTAAAATGTTTAGCTTGTCAAGCTAGTTAGCTAAAATTTTAATATAAAATGACATTATTTTGACCAATATATATTAAAACGATATCATTTTAATAACAAGTCAATTAAAGCTCGAGCTCGAATTGAGTTTGAGCCAAACTCGAGCTTGATGAGTTTGAATTCGAACTTAAGTTCAATTATATGTAAATCGAATCAAGTTAAAGTTTGATTCAGCTCAAATCTAGCCTTAATCCCAAACATGATAGTTTAATAATTTTATAAGTTTAAAAATTTATAAATCAAATTTAGAAACATTAGTTATCACAGTCATTATTCATTTTATTCTAAACTCATAAATGGAATCAATATAATTTATAAAAAAAAAAAATGGTAAAAGTGAAAATAAAAGAAGAGTTGATGAGTGAAATTATTAGAAATAATATGGTAAATCAACTTTATATGTTTTTATTTTAAATATATATTTAAAATAAAAACATATAATTTTATTATTTTGGAAATGAGTATCATTAATAATAATGTATTATTAATAAAAATAATTTTAAATTAATATTAAAATAATATTTAATTATATAATAATATATTATAAATATATATTTATTTATGGTATAATAACATAATAAATAAAAAATATTATTTTTAATCTTCAAACTCTTTTCTCGTTGGAACTAATTTTATGAAACCAAACTTATACTTCAATTTAGAATATATAATAATTATTTTACTTTATCCTTTTAGCTGGGAGAGAAAATCTAGAATGATTGGGCCCACGTGAACACTTGGAAGTGGTGAATGAGCCAATAATAATGATCGGGGACAGCACAGAGTCGAGGATTTGAACTGTCATGCAATGCAATGCGATGCAAGCAGAGGGCATCTAATTGGTCAAAATGAAGTTCCCTCAATATTCTTCTTTTTCTCCTCCCTACTATTATTCTTCTTTTATATTCAAGTAGGCCCCACTTTTCGCAGCTCTTTTCAATGCTCCGCATTTTCCCTTTGAAATTTTGTTCCAATAATGATATAAATTAATGTGAGTGCAATTTGTACTTACATTCAGGAAAAAGGGTAATTTTTCATTCAAATTTTAGTGAAATGGTAAATATATATTTATTATAAATAAATATTTTTATTTAGATTTTAATTTATTAGGATATATTTAAAATTATATTTTATTTTTCTCTTTTAATTTAAAAAACTAATATATTTTTCTTAAATTAAATTTTAAAAAATTTATTTTCCCCTTCTAAAATTCAATTACTTTTTTTGGTGAACGGCCAACCAATGGCGAAGAAACAAAATGAAGTCATCTAGGGATGATGATTGTCATCCAACAATTAACCGCATCGATCGCAAATAGCCAAAGGGATGAATGAAGAAAAAATGAGGGATTTGAGAAGAAAAAGTCACTTTTCAAAGTTTAACATAAAAATTGAATATTAATTCTTAAAATCTAAATAAAAAAATTATATATTTTTTAATAATATTATTAAATAATAATTTTATCTTTATATTTAGTTAAAAATTTAATATTAATTTAAAAATAAATAAATATTTAAATTTTTTATTTATCTTAAAAAAAATTTTATGATTAAAATAAAACTTGAATAAAAAATAATCATTTGCCTAATATTTATTTATTAGGAAACAAACGGTTGATGATTTTATGTAGTCAAAGTGATGATGGCCTTCCAATAATAATGTCATATTATGATAACAATTAATGATTATTTAAATAATAAATTATCGCTATTAAAGTTGGAATTCAACCTGACCTTTTCACTGATCCTTCTTTCTCGATACTTCTTTGGCCAAACGACTATTTCCCACCCAAGGTATGCTGTAATGACAAGTTTCCCCCCTTTAACTATGGAAATACCAAACACCCACCCATGGCCAGTTAAATTTAACAGAACCCTAACGCCTGAAAATTTTATCTCCTTTTGCCCCCCTAAAGTTTGAAAACAAAAATTTCCCCCCAGCCTAAGTTTAAGAAAATGGCAGTTTCACCCTAGGGTTTGGTTTTGAAATCTCCGGCGACTTCTCTGGCTCCGTTGCCGACGGCTTCTCCCTCCCGAAGAATCCTCTCCTTCCGGTGATCGGTTTTCTCCCATTTGGAGGCCCGATCGTCGTCGGAAAAGCTGTGGGAGACGAAGAACTTCGTCGGGGAAGACGAAGTTCTTCGTCTTCCCAGACGAAGACGAAGCCGTCGTCTTCATCTGGGAAGACGATCGTCTTCCCCGACGAAGTTCTTCGTCTCTCACCGCTTTTTCGGCGACGATCGGGCCTCCAAATGGGAGGAAACCGATCACCGGAAGGAGAGGATTCTTCGGGAGGGAGAAGCCGTCGGCAACGGAGCCGGAGAGGTCGCCGGAGATTTCAAAACCAAACCCTAGGGTGAAACTACCATTTTCTTAAACTTAGGCTGGGGGGAAATTTTTGTTTTCAAACTTTAGGGGGGCAAAAGGAAATTATATTTTAGTTTATTTTTTAATATTATAGAGAAAATGACAATTTTACCCTTAACCCCGTTACTTTTAACTGGTCATGGGTGGGTGTTTGGTATTTCCATAGTTAAAGGGGGGAAACTTGTCATTACAGCATACCTTGGGTGGGAAATAGTCGTTTGACCTACTTCTTTTTCTCACCTCTCGTTATCGTACCATCTTTATTGCCCCTATTTCTCTTTCCATGCACCTGAGATTTAATCAACTCACTTGAATGTTCAAGGAGCCATTAGCAGAAAAAATTAATGATTTGATCTTAATCTCTAACCAATAAATGATATCAAGCACACAACATCGCTTGATCAGATTCGATTAGTGCTAATCCACATAACCCTTGAATCATTACCATTCTTTGTCAATGATAACAGAGAGTGATGATGACAAGGATAAATTTAAATTGAACTAAATCAAACAGAGTAAAACTTGTTTTCGGTTCATTTTCAATAGGACTCGATTTGGGCTCAACTTAGCTTGTGTTCGATTCGTTGCATATATTAGAAATTTGTGTTTAACTGATGTTCATGTAAACAAATTGAATTTAGTTCAGACTTGCTGAACTCATTCACTCAAATTTTATTCACTTGTGGCTTATGTAGTATAGTTTAATTTTTTTTTTAAATATATTTTAGCTTGATCTCTGGTTTGGGCTCATGATTAGTTTACAAATATATTTTAATTTAGATTTAGATTTGAATTCATATACATCAAACTCGAATTTTGATTCGTTCAAATAAAACTTATTTTGAATCTACCCTTAGTATTATTAATAGTGATGAAGTTATCAATAGTAATAAATGGTGTCGATAGTGTTGTTTATGGTAATAGTGTTGTAGTCTACAATAACACTTGATATTGTTAATGGTGTTGTAATTAATAACTTATTTATTCAATTTTAAAATAGGATAAAAAGTAAACAATTATATATATATATAGATAAATTAGTAAAATTATTTTATATACATAATTTTTATTATATAATATTATTATAAGGGTATTTTTAATTTTTTTTATTTTACCCCACAAATAACAGAATTGACTTAAAAAAATTGATGAAATGTAAGAATTTATTGCTTTTTTATTTTAAAAATAATAATTCATCATTTTGATATGGTTTGATTGAAAAAACGCATTCTCCCTGAAAGCCATTCAGCTAATGCCTAATTATGAAACAAGAAAATCTGATTATTTATGTAACAATAGAATAAATACACCACCACATGTGTAATATTATTTGTTTATTATATTAACTTTCGTATTTACATATCTTATATTGAATGATTTGGTGTTATTAAAAAGTTAAGTAATCTTATACGAGAACAAGACTCATGATAAATAATATAATATTTGCTTATTTGAAAGTTGAAATAAAGGTGTTATCATTAGGATTAGATTTGAGTTGAATTTATCTAAATTTGAGATTAACTTGTTTTGTATAGAGTTAAATTGGAGTTTTGGTTTGTTTCAAAGGTGTTTGGGTTTAACTCATTTTAAAAGGGTTAAGCTCAAGTTTGGTTTGAATTTGATATTAAAATAATATCATTTTAATATATATATTATTGGTTAAAATGACTTTATTTTAAATTAAAATTTTCAAATTTATGAGTTTTACAAACTAAATATTTTTAAAACTCGAGTTTAAGTTTAAAAATATTAAAATTTCATACTCGAACTCGTTTGAATTAAACTTATTCGAATCAAACTCAAACTTAAACTTAAATAAACTTGGTTCAGATCCAACTTTTATAACCATTAGTTCGAAAGTTTCATATACAACATAATAACAAATTTTTAAAATAAATATTTTGATTTATTAACTGCAATGGGCCTCATGCTCATGAAATGAACCAACATTACTTACGGTTTTACAACCTTAAAAAATAATAACTTGGATAGCTGTTTGTCCCATTAAATTTGTGATTTCATGCACCTTACCCAGATTTTTTTTTTCTTTTTCATGTCAAAACTTCACTTGGAATTTTGGAAAGCATGCTACCTGGCTTGAAGGAGGTAATATTTAAACAGTAAAATAGAAAGAATTATAATTGAAAATTGAACTAGAATTTTGTTTAATATTTTCATATATTTTTTTAAAAATTTTGATTACTCCTTAAATTCTTGAATTAAATATAATTTATGTAATACGAGATATCAAATTTAAGGTAAACTTCACCCACGAGTTGGTAATATCTGTACTCTCCCTAAGTTCTTACCACGTGGCCAGCAGAGCGTTTACCATTGGGCAAACCAAAATTACCAAAATTGATTAACTAACACCTGTTCCGCCACAAACAGAGCCAGCCAGCCAGCAGATGATTATTTACCTATTTTTAAAGGATATTTATGCGAGAGATTTAATCCCACGCGCGAGTAAAGGCAGTGGTGGACATCCTCCAATCACGTGGCAGAAATGTGGACTTTCACATCAGAGGTGCTGCTGTCACGATGTGAAAAGCCCAATTGAACGGCACTATTCCCTGTTGGGTCCGTAAATTGTGACGCGCTCTCGGGGCTTGATGTATCACGTCGGTTTTATGTGCAGCTTTTTCTCCGGAAGGCTGTTGAATCGATAATATTTCGCTGACTCGATCTTAGGTCAATTTTCTTTTTTTCCTTTTAATTGGATTTTATTATAAAAAAAAAAATGTAACGTTTGATAGAAATAAATGACTTTTCCGACGTTAAACGGAATAAATGCCTCCCACCCCTGGGGAATTAATTAAATTTCTAAAATCTTATTTAATATTTAAAATATGATTTATTTTCATTTAATAAGTTAAAAAAGCAGATACTTGGTTTATATTGTCATTGTAAAATTTAACTAAAGAAAACACATGTATGAAGTAAGTCTCCTATATATATATTTTTTATATATTAATACGACACCGTATATTATAAAATATTCAATTATATTTATCTTTCACACCGTCTTTCTCCTTTTACTAATTTAGTCAAAAATTAGTTTCTCCCCACAGCACACTCTTTCTCTCCCGGTATAATAAAATGTTCTTTTCTCTCTAAACAAACGCCCGTTCATACTTGTTACTTAACACACTCTCTGAAACTCTCATTCTCCAAAGCAGAACAAACTCTTCACACTATCTTTCTCTCCATGAAGAACTAACGCTGAACCATAGCCCAACACGTATCCTTACCCTTCTCACATTCAAGTATTATTTATCCTCTTTTCCTTCCATTCACTCTTTACCACAAAACTTGGAAACAAACCACATGGAGAAGAAACAAAGCTTCTTCTCTGCTCTCAAAGACGAGGTTGTTCGCGGGCTTTCCCCCTCTCGGTCTCGGTCGCGGTCAGCCAGCCCCGCCCGAGCCATGTCGTCGCTGCTTCGGAGGAGGAAATCCCAGAGTTCGTCGCACCACTACATGGCGAATGCGGAGCAGTTAATTTCGAGATCCGGGAGTCTGAGGCCCGTGGTGGGGGAGGCTCTGGAGCCTTTAATGGAAGGCCCGGATCCGGATGGTGGGGAAGTTGGTGATTCTAAGAGGGTCGGGTCGGGTTTGGGGCAGTGGGTTAAGGGACAGTTGTCGAGGACGCCATCTGTTACTGCGATGGCTTATAAGAGGTCTGATCTTAGGCTGTTGCTTGGTGTTATGGGTGCACCATTGGCCCCGGTGCACGTTAGCAACAGTGACCCTTTACCTCACTTGAGCATCAAAGACACTCCCATTGTTAGCTCCTTTTCTCTCTCTGTTTTAAATTTCTTTTTGTCATTTTCAATTTTTAAAAATAAAAGTAAATTCGTGGTTTTATTTTATTTTTTTAAATTTGATCTATGATGGATACTTTTTGCGGTTTGATTGATCTACGGAGTTATTGTTAACGAGTTTGTTTCTCTGTTTGGTTAGACAGAAAATAGAAGAAAATTCCAACAAAATAACTTTAATGTTTTTGTCGGATTTTAAATAAAGGTAGTTCCTATTAGTGTATCTTCATGTGCTTTAGGACAAGACAAGCGATACGGTATCGTTAGCTAGGAGAAGACAGAAATTGCATGTGAAATGAACTTTTTTTTTCTAATTTTATTCACTCTGTAATTTAGTGAACACCACTCTAAATTTTGCTAGAAGTGACTTTTTACTCTTTGTTTATGGTGGTGCTGTAGGAAACTTCGTCGGCTCAGTACATATTGCAGCAGTACACGGCGGCCTCTGGTGGGCAGAAGCTACAAAACTCTATTCGTAATGCTTATGCCATGGGGAAGGTTAGAATGGTAGCCTCAGAGTTTGAAACTGCTACTCGAACTGTTAAGAATCGGAACACCTCTAGATGTACTGAGTCTGGTGGATTCGTGCTCTGGCAGATGAATCCGGACATGTGGTATGTTGAACTTGCTGTGGGAGGTAGTAAGGTCCATGCTGGCTGCAATGGCAAGCTCGTTTGGAGGCACACTCCTTGGCTTGGTGCTCACACTGCTAAAGGGCCTGTTAGACCCTTGCGGCGTGCTCTACAGGTGAAATTTAATGTCTTGATTATCAAGATTTGAGCAATTAATTTATGTTATGTTCGTTATGTGCTTAATTGGTTTATCTGTTTCAGGGTCTTGATCCAACAACAACAGCTAGTATGTTTGCTGATGCTAAGTGTATCGGAGAGAAAAGGATCAATGGTGAGGATTGCTTCATTCTCAAGCTCTGTGCAGATCCTCAGACTCTGAAGGCCAGGAGTGAAGGTCCTGCAGAGATCATTCGACATGTGTTGTTCGGTTATTTCAGTCAAAAGACTGGACTTCTTGTTCACATGGAGGATTCCCATCTTACCCGCATCCAATTAAATGGTGGTGATGCAGTTTACTGGGAGACCACAATAAATTCATTCCTTGATGATTACAGACCAGTTGAAGGGATTATGATTGCACATTCTGGCCATTCTGTGGTGACACTTTTTAGATTTGGAGAAGTTGCAATGAGCCATACTAAAACAAAGATGGAAGAAGCCTGGACTATTGAGGAGGTTGCATTTAACGTTCCAGGTTTGTCAATAGATTGTTTTATCCCCCCAGCTGACCTTAGGTCAGGGTCCATCAGTGAAGCCTGTGAGCTGCCTCAGGATGAAAGAGGAAAGAGTGCAATCGGGTTAGCTGCACATCGAGCTAAAGTTGCCGCATTGGAAAAGGACATGATAGTAACATGATATGGAAGATGGAAGTATAACAAAGGGTAGGATCAAATCAGGGAAATTGTTTATATTGGTAGCTGTTGTTAATCTACTAACCGATCCATTAGAAGTTACAGAGTAGAAGTTAAGTAAGATTTTTGGACTTCTGAATATGCCTCTGTTAATCTGTAAATAGAGTGTAATCATCATTCACAGGTTATCTTGTGGCCTACTACGGATTTGGAGCTCAGTTTTCCATCTAGGGTTGGTGCGAATGGAGGTGAATTTTTTGTTTACCTTCTAATGCTAAAAAGAGGGTAGTGGTGAAGCCGTGGTATGGCAGAACCATTGACCTTTATGTTCTACTAATCCTCTTGCTAAATTGATACGCAGTGGCAGTGGAAAGGAAAACTGTTACTGGCTGGGAAAATTTCTCGAGTAAAATTTGTCTTGTCTATTAATTCTTCTTATCTTTTATGGGTTTGTTTCTCTTCGTGTGGTTGTTTGATTGACGTAGTTGTTTTTGGGTTTGGGAAAGAATAGGGTTTTTTGCTGGATATGTAGAGGGAAAGTGGGCAAGGTAAAAGAGAAGATATAATTTTCTTTTCTTGTTTGACGTTTGTTCACTTCGCTGTTGACGTGATGTAAACAAAGTGACATTGTTCCACTGGATGATCTTGAAATGAATATAATGATCAACGTTTCTTCTTTTTGACTTGTCAATTGGTGTACGTTTTTAACCTTTTAGATGTTGAGAAAATCTTTTGATGATATGTGGAGATTTTCCTTCAAAATTACTTTCACTGTTTTCATGACAAAATGCACATCTTGTCCTGAGAGTATATTATAAATCAATTTCTTCTAGGTGGGTCAAATGTGAATCTCCATCTTTTTCAATGCTGATGTTATGTTTCATATTGCCTTGGCTCTATCTTTATTTATATAAACATGAATCTTTATATGGTGCTTGCCAGCATCTATGGTGTTTGAAAATTCAGTAGCAGAGCCTCTTTAGGACCGACTTTTTTGACAACTTTGCCGCTTCTCCCCAAGTGGGATGAAGATTTGGAAATATTTTCCATTGAAAGAATTTTATATGTATAAACATTAAAAAAAAAAAAAAAACCTCCATTTATGATCAGACCTGAATTAAACCTCCCTGCAGAAACCAAAGTGCATCGTATATGGGGAAGGCTTGTGTGTGAAATATCATTAAAGCAAGACACGGAATAAAAGTCTTCGTCTTTCTTCTCTTTATATTTTATTTTGTTATGAGATATGCTATTTTTACCTGCTTTTGCAGACACTATCTTTCTCTTTTACTGCTTTGATGATTATTTAAAAAAAAAAAAAACTTCATGTATTTAAGATTTATTTGTTGGGGAAGGTTCCACGTGATGATGATGTTTGTTAATTGTCAAATTCTCCATTGATGAGGGGTTGCATTTCTTCTTGTCTTTTTGGGGGCAAAAAACTGTATGCCCATATGGGTATTGTTCACACAAAGTACCATTATAAATATATCCACCTGCCTTATTACTCTGATGCACCAACCCCTCCACAAAAGCCCTGCATTTGAGTTCAAATTTATACACAATTTTCACTGGCTCTCTTGCCCTTTTCCGACTTTGTGTAACCTGTTGCATCAACCAGTTACATTTACTCCGTTCTTTTCTTCTCCAAGTGGTCACCTAATCAGCATCTTTAGCTGATAATTCTTGACAAAATTCACCAATCTTGACCGCCTCCATTGTTACGTGGGGATTCAGAACTCCCATCACCAGAAATAATTATTATAATTAATCACCAACTTAAACAAATCTTTTACTTAACTAATTAGTTTAATAATGGGAAGATTTGAGTATTTGAGTTACCTATAACAATCTTGTATTGTGTAGCCTCACATGGAAGTCATATGGATTCCATTTAAACACTACCAAATCTGCTTGTCATAGTTTTTAGACTTGAAATCCGTGGGTGTAAACTAAAACAGTAAACCAGAAGTAAGCAAAATGATGATTCATAAAGACTCTGAATATCCAACTACTTAACAACTTTCAGTTCATTGAAGGTAAGAATCTAATGCGATCTGGCCAATTAGTGTTTCTCATTCCCACCATTTAAGAGCAGAAAAATCTTACACTGTGGAAGAGCTTTAAATTGTCATCCACCAAAGGGGGCCATTTTTCATTAAAAAATTTCCCAAATTGCGAGCTTTAACCAAACACAAACCACTTTCTTCAATGCTTTCACAAGCTTTTTCGTTTAATAACCAAATATTTTTGGAATGTTATATGAACATACTTTTGTGCATATAATTAATTATACAGATAATATGTTATTACGTGATTAAGTGTTATTTGATCATTAATTAAAAATCACATAATGACATATCATCTGTATATCCAAATATGCATTTAAAAAACAATAATTTATTCTTTTTTGTCACTTTTTACTAAGGTTTTGTTAATTCATTCACTTGGTATGTTAAATATAAAAATAATAATTTGTTCTTTAAAGTGATTAATGAGGGCCAAGTCTTTTGAACAAGAGTTAAAAGGATTTTAAGGATTCATTATACAAATAATTTTGCTTTCTATACCCTAATCAAATAATTGCAATTTTTGTGGCTCTAAGTTTGCTTGTATAGAATTTAATAATTATGAACCCCATCCTCCTTCTCCTTTCCTGGGTTAGCTGACTTCAATATATGATTTCTTATTTTAAAACCGTCTTTGCTTAGCTTCTTTTTCTTACCAAACAGCAAGCACTTCCCTCTCTATTATTTTAAGGGCAAAAGATTGAAAATAAGAAAAAAAACGTTTTCCCCTCTACTCTCATGTGCTAAGAGAAGGCTAATGAGCTTCTAATTAGGGGTTCGCTTGGCTCAACTGTATTATATAATTTTCCCGTTAAAATTTGTAAAAACATTTTTATTTTATAAAATCCAATCAAGTAACCTAATTAAGTGTTTATATTAGAGTTTGTAAAACTGATAAAACATTATAACTTTTACGGAGAAATTTGGATTCAAATCTCTACCATAGTTATAAAACCAATAAATCACATTTACTCTATAAGATAAAGTCTATTATACAAATAATTTAAATTTGTGTAAAATGTTTCTCTCAACCTCCAACTCTTATTTCTAGTGAAGGCTTCTGATTCAACAAAATTAAAACCCACAAAGCTTAAAGAGTGATCATGGCTAAATCAACTTGGGAAATGCATCATGTAGAGCCAACCACATTAATTTTGAATTGTTAACAAAGTCTAAATAAAATAATAAGACAGGCACCAGTCCTAAATATAAAAAAAATGGTGGGTTAGAATCTAGAGTGTAAAAAATAGTAAAATGCATATGGGGAATGAGCTTGTGTTGTGGGTAATTGGTTTTGACTTTTTGATCCCCATTTGTCAGACTGAAATAGTTTAATTAAGCATACAAAGAAGCAGGAATTTAGGAGGTGTTATAAAATTGGTAGACAAGTTGAGCAGTCCAAAAATATAGTGAGATTAGGCGAGGAATGCATAATATAAAATTACAAAGATTGGGAAAATTGAGTGTCGGCAAGGGGCAGGAAATTAAGTTTGGTTTGGCAATGTGGAAGCCTGAAAGGCATGGATGAATGTCAAAATGCAAAAGCTCTGGAATTGATGGACTGGCATTTAAGATGGTCATCAATTCACAAGGATTATTTTTGGTGTGAAAAATGTACGTGGGTGTACGTGCTTTTATTGGTTTCACAATGTAATATTAGCAAGTGATGTTTCTATCACTTGGAAGAAGTGATGGCCGAAGGTATTAATATAAGATATGAATTTTAAAGTATATTAAATTAGTATGATATTATATAATATAATATAATACATATTATTGATACATATTAATATATTTTTATAAAGAAATGATGATGTGATAAAAGTGTTTTTAAATTTTTAATAAATGTTTATAATTTTTTTAAGATAATGATGTAATAATTAAAATTTTTATTATTTTATTTTATTTTAAAAAAATGATGTAATATACCATATAAAATATTAAATTTTTAATACAAAATAAAATATTTGATTTAACCAACAAGGTGTAGAGTTGGATGGGAGGAGAAGTCGTCTTCCTTTGTATTTATAAATATATATGAAGGAAGGAAGGGCATCGATCAGTTATCCGTCCATGCCTCGCCCATATGCTCATATTTTGTACTGTTTTCAAGAGGGCTCATATGCAGTTTCTGCTTGCTCCCGCACGTGGTGCCCAACTTGGTCTGCCTGCTGGCTCTGTTCGATCTCTGAAAAGTGTTTGTGTCTGGTGGAGGCCCAATGCTTTTTGACATTCAATGGATTATAATTGGGTTATGCTGCAAAGTTGTAGGCCCAATCAATCTTAACATGTTTCGCCACCCATTGTCAAAGGCATTAGGCCACCATAACACATCGCCAAGTCCGATTAAGGGCGAACTCATAACAACAGTCGCCCACTCACCATTTTCTTTCTTTCATAAAAGGTCACTTGCTTATGGGATTGAAGAGGCTTCAAAATCTTGTTAGTTTGTTCAGTTGATTACAAATTTAACATTCCATTTCAGCAATGTGAAATATTTCAAAATTAACTAGTAAGCATTGTTACTGTTAAAGGAAAGAGAAAATAAATGCATTGGTCATTGTGAAAAACGCACTTTTTAATTATAGAAATAAATTCAGATAATTATTATATTAAAAAAATGAAGATTTTATATATAGAACAAAAATTTAAACTCAAATTCCTTTTTTAAAAATTTTAAATATTAGAAAAGGGGGCACCACCGCTAGAAATGTGGAGAGTACAGAAGTTAATGCAGAAGCAGTATTGTGCAGGGAAAGGGTTGACTCTTTGTCAATTAATGCTACCATGTTCTACACTGACAACTGACAAGCCCATAAACATTGGGACATGACGCAGGCCAATAACACTTCTTCCAACAGCAGATCATCACCATTTAGTCCCTACGGGACAAGCACACCATTTTTTTTCTATGGTTGACCGTCAATTGACTGGCTGTTGACAGACAATAGTGGTGACTGTACCAACACCTGGTGTTGATCTGCTCCAATGTTACGAGACCATGGAGCCACTACTGCCAGAATTGAAAACAGACCATGGAACCTCTTGCCCGGTTCTGCTTATTGAACCATTCTATTCAACACAGCCAAAAAATTTGTTTTAGCATGCGATCTCCTTCAGCTTTGGACTGATCAGTTGAATGTCAAGGGCGTTATCAATGCCGATCCCTATGTATAGCACAGAGGCAAAGAAGGCCGGGGTCAACAGTATAAAGCCTGATAAGGCTTCATACTACTAATGGCTCTGATAAAACATGTTATAACTCAACTCTATTAAGACATCATCAATTAAATTAGTTTGAGTTCTCAACGGTTAATAAAATTAATGAAGTACCAAAATTTCCAAAGTAAAAGTTTAGATTTGAACTTTTACCTGATTTCAGCATTGACTTACGTATTGGTTATAAAAATCTCTAATTACCAAAAAAATAAATTATAGTTTTGCTCGCCTTGTATTCTATTTAAAGTGAAAGCCCAACAACTTCTGCAAATAAACTCGACAGCTTTTAAGACTTCTGTAATCTGTTTTAATCACGAAAGAGCTAATTGACCTGAAAATGGTTTTTCAAATTAAAGCTAGAAATGGCTAAACTTTGTATCATCATATTTTTTAATATTTTTTAATATAACTGATTACTTATTAATTGCATATTTGGGCTTGCTTAGATTATTTTTGGTTATTATTTAAAATTTTTATTTTATTTTTGATAAGTTTAAATGAGATTTGATTATTAGAATTATTCACATGTTTTAAAGGGTTCTGATATGTAGTTTTTTTGGGTCAATGTAAATAGGTAAATTGCAATGTTGTGTATTTTGTTAATAATAAATCTAGGTAATTTGAAAATGCTAAAAATACTTGGAAAAGTAGAAACAATTAATAATTTTGGGTCAATTCATTCACATTAGATTAATCTGAAAGTAGTTCAAAATGAGATTAGGGTTAGAAGATTTTAACATAGTTCTAATTTGAGTCAGATTGGAATCGACATAATATGAATATAATACAATTACATAAACCATTCGGCATTGGAGTTGGACACACCTGTTTGGGCTGAACTTTCTCTTGGGCTCACCAAACTTCTTTGGGCAGGAGTGGCCCAGTTCAAATTGCCAACCCACCCACAACCAAAATATTACCGATGAATACGACTCCAATAAACATGGCATCTCAAATCATATACATATATAAATGTGACTAAAATCGGCACCCTTAAAAAATTATTTTGATTTTTCACCCAAATAATTTAACGTAATCCATACAACAAGAGAAATTGATCGAAAGTGAACAATGTAGAAACTAAAAACGTCTCCCTACCTAATCTATTATCTACATATTTCTCTTTTATTACATTCACTCTTAACACTGCTATATCAAATTTTAAAAACCATCCTAAAATTAATGAATTCAGTTGTTACAAAAATTGAATAATTTAGGGTTGGATTTGAATCAAATTTGTTCGAACTTGATTTGAACGAATTCAAAACAAGTTTAGTTTTGAGTTTGAGTTTTAGGGTATTTAACTCGTCACATTCTTGAACTTAAAAAAATTGATAAGCTTAATATTTTTTTAAGCCATCTCAATGAGTCTGAATCTGATTCTATATAAATCAAATCAAATTTAAACTCAATTCAATTTAAATCTAGTTCTAATATAAACCTCTATCCTTGTTTGAACAACCAACAAAATAAAAATAAAGATAGATTACAAGGCACACAAAATGTCAAAAGCAATTTATACATTTGTAACAAGAGAAGTTACTTTATTTTCAAGAGTATTTCACAGATACAATTTCCACATCCATGATCAAAACCATTTCTCTTCCCGTTTATAAATACAAGGCACCCAACCGTAGACAGAGACATGGACCCATTAACAAACATTTACATGGAAGATGGGAAAAAATGGAACGCTTTTAATTCACTCTTTACAACGGTTGATCTGATTTGCCTTTGTCCTCCTTTATTATATTTGTTTTTTGTTATTGAGGTGACACTGACATTCTACCAACAAGTGCATCAATTAGTTACATCAATAACAATCAATCATGCCCTTTAGTTTGAGAGGATTAATCTTTAAATGTTAATAATTCTTAATAATTTCTATTAGTTGTTATGTTTTGCAGAGATTTGGTTAATTAAATCGGATTTTCTTAATTTAATAAATATGTTCTGAATGAATAACGTGGAAGCCTCCCATATGATTAGGTCGTGAATGTCAAATTATAAGGTTTATACAAATTTGGATTCTTAACTAAGTAATTAAGAAGACAACAACCAAGAAGCTTAGAATCCAATTTATGCATAGTGAATTTCTTAACTAAGTAGACACATTCTAAAAATAAATAATTTTTTTTTGTAAATTAATTATACAGATTTATATGTATGTTAAAGTGATAGTTTGTGATTGTTTATTTTTTCTCTCATTTTAAAATTAACCAATCAAATACTATTATATCAGATTGTATAAATAAGTTTATACAATTTGTTTGTATATGTAATATTACTCTTTAAAGATAGTTGCTTAATTACATAAAGTTTTAAAAATAATTTTACGTGGCTTGGAATTTGGATCTTCTAATTAGGATGGGTATATGAAGTTCAGAGGTAAATTTATGTCACCTAGATTCTTTAGTTAATTAGACATGTTTTAAGTGAATACCCTATCCAAGATTTTTTTTTTCTTATGAGGAATCCCATCTAAATCGAACTGTCTTTCAAGACCGAATATTTTGGGTAGAGAATGATTATAAAAGTAAATTTATACTTTTTTTTTTTGAACCAAGCATTAAAAAATGTATAACATCTCATCTAATAAGTATTAAAAAAGGCAATCAACTTTGGCAACTCATATTTAAGATTTTAGTCATTCCATTCCATACATGAAACAGAGAGCCTTGGAACAAGTTAACAGGGATGGCTTTACAGTTTGATTGAGTAGAAAAAACCTGTAAAGTCAAGCTGAAATAAGGGGATGTTGACAAAGAAACAGAAGGAGGCTAACAAGTTAACATCATTTCATATAAAAGAGATTAATATTGATTATGATGCTTTAACAATTTAGCCCACTCCATTAAAATCCCTTTTGCATTCCTCTATCTATGAGCTGTCTTTCATGCTAATTTAAACATGTTACTGTATAAAAGACAACAACAGGAGGCCTACAATGTAGACAAAATTGGACAACTATAAGCCGAGGAAAGCTCCGCATTTTGCTTTTTATTATGGGAAATTGATTATTTCCCACCAATTTGAAGTTAAAAAATACAAATTCTCACGTGCCATTAATTGATTTTAACTACTATATTCTTCATTTGAATTCGGTTTTCTCTTCTGCGCACCCACCATGGTAAATGTTTTTGCTGGCTTTCAAATTGAATGATTGCTTACATTTTTAATTCAAAATTATAATTATTATATCTTTAATTTAAATTTCTTTAAATATACGATGATATATATTAAATATATATTTATTTATATATTTAAAATTGATACATAAATAATTATATTAGTTGAAAAACTAATTTTTTGAAGCTTTGACGATAATTTGGTGAGTGGAATTTGTCTGTCCTACAAGGTTTTGGACAAAATTAAGTAACCTTAGCAAGATAGGTGGATTTTTAATGCATGTTTAAAGATGATCACGTTTCTATTTCTATTACAAGTTGTTTCTAATTCCATGTAAATTTCAGATGCTTGTTATATACAATTTTATAAATTTTTTGCATTCTTTTTATAGTAAAGAGACAGAGAGAGAGAGAGAGATTTTGTAATTTATTGTATTCTTTTTTATGATGAATTGACATGATAATAGATCGTGTCAAGTCAAATTTAATATAACTTATATATTTATAGATTGTGTTATGTCATAGTTAATCAATTAACGAGTTTTGTAAGTTATGTTGATTCATAATATGATAAGATCCGAGACATGTGTTAAGGTTTTGGATCAATATCGATTTTTAGTAGACCAAACAATTATATTATAAATTTTTAACTATTTATTATTTTTTACGGACAATCTGATCCTTTGGATACCTTTATTTGTTACCTGTTGTTAAGAATTTGAAATTTTAATCCCCTTTTCACCCAAAGCCAAATTTTACCTTACGAGGGGAAGGAAGTTTCTCACAACTGGCCAAAAGGGGAAGGAAGTTTACCTTCTAAGTAAGAAAAATAATTCTTTACTTCATATACAAGTTTTTTTACAGAAAATTAGGTTGCTCATAAAAATTGAGTGTGAATTTGAACCAAAAAAAAAAAAAAAATGGAAATACATATTAGACTTATAAGGTAACTTTTAGGTGATTTTACAACTGGCATGATGAAAATTCAAGTCACATATGACATCAACTTATAATGGCAATCTTGGAAAATGATTTTATAAATTCTTGTTATCAATTTAACGGAAGTAAAAAGAGTTTGAAAGGTCTGGGTGGGTAGTTTGTTAGTTGTCTTGATGGGAAATCCCTGAAGTGGACAAAGATTTGGGTTAAAGGCACCTATCACGGCGTGACAGACAGCGAAATGAGGCCCACCTTGTGGCGGTGCTCCAGGTCCAGCATCCCAACCAATTTTGGTTGATTGGACTCTCAGCGTATAAATCACACTATGCTCCACTCATCATTATTCATCATCAGTCATCCACCACTCAATCAAGTTACATGTTGCCTTCATTTTGCTGCAACAGCCTCGTATGAGTAACAATGAAGGGAATGATATGTGCAAAGAGAATATAAATTTATTATTTTAATAATATTTTAATATAAAATTATTAACTTATCTTATATAAAAATAGTAAGATTAATAATCAAACTTAAATTTTTTTTTATATCATGATTGATTCAATCTTGAAGAGATAATTTCGTTTGAATAAGGTTTTTTGTTTAAAAAAAAATTATCCCTCAAATTTTCGTTTATCTTTTTATCTAAAGTTATTTTTTAGATACAATTTAAATCAATTAAGAAATTGCAAAATAAACATGTTTTATTAAGTGATTTATGAAAAAGCCGAAAGACTCGTTCCCATATAAGGTTTTGTCAATTCTCAATACACATTTATAGAGTTTAAAAAACTCAAATATTTATCTATGAATAAACTTTTATTAGAATTTTTAGATAGAGTTAAAGAAAAAAAATTATTATTTTATTAGTAATATTAAAAAATATATAATTTTATTTTATTTTCTTCTTAGGTTTTGAAAATTGACATTTCATTCCATATCCTAATTTTAAAAAATGATTTTTCCCTTCTTCCTAGGGATTCGACAATGGTGACGGTAACGACCACCATCTCCTTCTCCCACAACCATCGTTGATAACTTTGATGACAGGCGAAGAAGCTCTAGTAATGACAAATCATATTGAAGATGAAGAATCGACTCTAATAATAGATCTGTTGTGTTTCTATTGAATCGACTCTAGATCTGTTATCTTTATTGGCTCTTCATGGATTCCAAACGTGGTAGTCAATTGCAATTGACGAAGTCAAATCGATCACCTCATTCGTTTAGATGAAGATAAGTCTAAAAGAAGAGAGAGAAATAGTCGAGCAATTCCGATTATAAAAGAGAGAGAGGTTTTATTAGAAATTGAAACGTCAAGGGGAAAATTATTTTTTTAAAATTTAATCATTAAAAAAATTATTAATTTTTCAACCCAAGAGAAGAAAAATAATATAAATTTTTAAAATTTATCGGTAAAATAACAATTTTATTTATATAAATATTCAAATTTTTAAAACTTGACAAATATATATTTGATAATGCATTGAACCTTGGGTGGGAAATAGTGTTTTGGCCTTATGAAAATTAATACATCGTTTATGGTGGGCTTAAAGCATCAAATTTCTTTCCCTTCATTTTTGTTTTATGATTCACGAGTAACTAACAACAAAAAATCATCAATGCCCATCCAACTAGGAATAAAAAATCAACGCTCTTTCTTACAACTGTAATACCAAACCCCAAATCTGGAAGCCGCGTGGCTCTTGACTTGACCCTACATCGCTTGTCCCTTAATCAGACGTTGCTGATCTGTTTGATGGTGTATGGGCCCACGATTCCATACACACCGAACCTTCCTTTGGTTTCTTCATTCAAAAACCCCACCAAGCCCCTCACCCCTAACGCTCTTATTTATTCTATCACCACAACACTCCCTGCTGTACTACTGCACTAACAAACACAGAGAGTGCGCACGTTTAACATAAAACGCTGCGTAGGAAGTGAGAAAAATGGTTCACAAAGCACGTTTCTTTATTGCATTGTTCTGCATTGTTATTGCCGGCGTTGCGGGTCAATCGCCGGCCACTTCACCAACCGCCACTCCGGCGCCTCCTACACCGACGACACCAACTGCCTCTCCACCTGTTTCCACCACTCCGCCACCAACTTCATCCCCACCACCCGCAACGACTCCTCCCCCCGTCTCTGCCCCTCCCCCGGCAACGCCACCACCAGTTAGCGCTCCTCCCCCCGCTACTCCCCCGCCAGCCACTCCTCCTCCGGCAACTCCTCCACCAGCTACCCCACCTCCGGCTACACCTCCACCTGCCACTCCCCCACCAGCAACTCCACCACCAGCCACTCCACCACCAGCCACCCCACCACCTGCTACACCTCCTCCAGCTACTCCACCCCCCGCTGTTCCTCCACCAGCTCCACTTGCTTCTCCTCCAGCCTCAGTACCAGCTCCCGCCCCCAGCAAGAAACCAAAGGTTTTGGCACCTTCACCTCTGGGCTTGAGCCCCACAGTGGGTGCGCCCGGTCCCAGCCTTACATCAGACTCTCCTGGTCCATCTCAGACTGATATCGTAAGTTCCCTTTTGCATTCTTTTAATTGCATGCTTATATTGGATCTACGTGTTTTATTACAGATCTCCATTCTCTATGTCTACATTTGTCTCTGGGATGCATAGATCTCTACACTGTTTCGCGATCGTAGTTTAGTTTAGCTGAGCAAATTTAAAGTTTAATTTGAACTGTCAAAAGGTCTTGTCGTTTAGGCATAATATCGAGAAGACAAAACACGATAATTTTCGTGCTTCTTATTGACTTGTTAACTAACACAGTTGGGTTGGGTCAGATCTGGTGAGATATAATGAAAGGGAACACGCAAATGTGATTGGCTGCATTCCTCTACACGCTCTTCAATCAATAATGCTAAAAGATCTCGGACAAATTTGTTAAAAATTTATATGCCAGTGGATAATAATGAAATCCAGGGATAATTAATACACGAGTAGCAGATGTCCAAAGGTTGTCGTGGTTGGGGATTGAAAACACAAGGCACAGAATCCCAATGACTGCGTAAATCCTGAATAGCCCAGTCCAATCCCAGTCTTATTTTCCTCAGAAAAATACAGGCTAAGAATCTCAGTCTTAGCCAATAGGTGCATAACCCAAGACAACCAGTATTTAAAGTTTTAATAATTAATTGAAAGAAAAATGTGGGTGGATCTTCTGAGGTTTTGATGCTAATGGTGAAATTTTTTATTGCAGAGTGGGGTACAGAAGGTGTGGACAATGGAGAAGATGGCGGAGAGCCTGGTGTTGGGATGGGCTATGGTGATATTACTACTTTAGACATGTTCTATTCCTGATGTGTCTGAAGTTTCTATTTTTGTTGGTTTTAATTCTCTGCCGCCGTCATATATCGCTGATGGGAGTCTTTATTGTCTGTATTTGAGTTACATATATACATTGGGTTAGATTCTTTGGGAGATTTTTGAGGGGAGCTTTTGTATTGGAGGGCGGGTTTATTCTTATTTGTATGGGATTGCTGGTGGCAACTTCCTTCGCACTGTCTCCTTTATTATTATTAGTTTGTCATTTCATTCATCATAAATCCCATTAGATCAATTTCCCAGTCACATGAATACTATAGACACAATGTGAACGACGAAGAGCACAAAATAAAATCCGTAATAAGAACCCTTAAAGTATCAAACAAATTCGTGACACTACCAAGTTCGTCTATTTGGATCACATGGGCGCAATCAATTATGCATATTGAAGGGCATGAAGATGGAAGCTCTCTCTATAGGCCCATCTATGATTTCTTAATTAACCAACTAAGGTAGTACTGTTAGGTTTGGACCCATCTATTTTTGCTGTGCATACACAGTTTAGTTCATGTGGCACCCGATTCTTGGGCTTCGTCTGCCTTACAAATTTATTTACATGGAAAATGGCTATTTCCCCCCCAAAGTTTTAGTTGAAATTCAAAATCACATATGTGATAGTTGAAAATCTAAATTCTTACTCACAACCCAACTTTTATAAACTTTTTCTATTAGAAGTAAGGATAAAATAGTTATTTTACTATTTATATTAAAAAGATATAAAGTTTATTGCTTTTTTCCCTTTGGATTTTAGAAACTAACAATTTTCTCTTTATCTAAAGTTTTAATCTTTGAAAAGTAATATTTTCACCTTCAAACTTAGGGTTTACATATTTTTCAAACTCAGCGACCTTCATAACTTTCAAAAACAGTAGTTTCACCCCCACTCTTTAATTTCAGATTTTGGCATTCCTTTTGACGTTCTTTTCGGCCTTCTCCTTTTCTTGAGTCGATGGTAGGTGGTGGTGTGATGAAGAGATCTCTGCCTCTTTCTTGCACCACTTATTTTTGGCTTAGGAGAAAGAGGAGGCCAAAAAGGATGTCGAAAGCTGAAGTTGAAGAGTAAGGGTAAAATTGTTGTTTTTGAAAGTTCTGGAGGACAACTACAATTTGAAAAATATAGAAACCCTAGGTTTGGGGGTAGAAATGTTACTTTTCAAAACATGAAAACTTTAGGCTATAGTTAAATTGTTAATTTCTAAAACTTAGAAGGGGAGTAATAAATTTTATATATTTTTAATATAAACAGTAAAATTATTATTTTACTCCTACTTCTAAAAGAAAAAATTAACAAAAAATAGATCATAGATGAGTATTTGAGTTTTTCAATTGTGGAAATTCATCAAATAGTCCTTTTCTCTTTGTTTACAAGAACAACGTGGAAATTCATCAAAGATATAAATAATTGTAGAGTAAGTCATGGTTATAATATAATAGTTATGGACCATATCTTCAGCTGCAAAATTGTTGATGGATATTCATCAACTACAATAGGGATAACTTAAACTATGTGTTCATGTCAAATCGTGTTATTTCGTAATTTGATATAAAAGGGAAAAAAAAAATATAAAGGAGGTTCTAGTTTGCCATTAGAACTAAAGTTGGATTTGAATTAAACTGGGTTGGGTTTGAAAGTTGATTCAATTCGATTTAAATTTGTTTACTTCGAATATGAATTGAGTTCCAATTAAAAGGTTCGGTTCATTTCAAAATTGAGTCGAATTCGAGTTATAAAGAGTTTAGTTTATGAGCTGAATAGATGACTTGATTTGATTCAAACTTGACTCATGACTTAATTCGAATTATATTAAACGACATTATTTTATTAATGAATCACAAATTTAAGTTATATATTATATTTATAAATTTGAACTAAACTCGAATCACTCCTAATATTGGATAGATGAAGTCGAGCTAAACTTGAGTCGAACTATTTTTTATTCCAATTAAACTCAAGCCAAGAGTTATTCAGATTCAATTTGGTTTATATCTACCCCTAATCAGAACAAAGAAACGTTCTATCGAGAATATAAAAATTAAAAGATCAAATTAGATTTTCCACTAAAAGTTTGGCCTAAAAACATTTAAATAGTATTTTTTTTTTTACTCAAAATCAAACTTTGTTTGTGAAAAAAAAAACACTATACTAGAAAATAAAATTACTATTTTATTAATAGTATTTAATTTTTCAAATTTATTATACAACAGAAAATTAATAAAAATTAAAAATTAACTCCTTAAATATTTAAATTATATTAACAATAATTTATCCTCCTTAAATATTTTTAAAATTTTATATACCCTCTAATAATTTAAAAAATGATGATAACACATTTAAATAACTTAATAGAATAATTTTAAATATGATAATCACACTTTTAAATAACTAAATAAAATATAATAAATTATAAATATAAATATTATATTATAAATTATTAAAATAATAAAAATATTTTCAATGTATAAAAAATAAATATAATAATTTTCAAAAAAGCAACATCGCAATTAGGGTTAGTTTTCAAATTTTTTTAAAAACAAAATTGTTATATTTAAAATGTGATATTATTTTTTAATTTATTTAAAAAGTCATCCAAATGTTTGACACAATTTATTTTAGTCCCAGTCTCCCAGTCTCCAGACACCCAGTCAGGCAAGAGGGTGTTTCTAGTAATTTCAAAGAGAACTAAACCGCACCGTTTCAATATCCGTACAGGAAGAATTAAGGCGGGCTAAGTGCCCTCTCGCCCATCAACGCTGTCACACGGTATCTTTTGTGACTGCTTCTACACAAACAAAACAAAAAGGATAACAAGAACCCTCTTCACTCTTCAATTTCCAAAACCACAGAGAAATGGCAATCTCCTCCGGCGTTTTCTCCACCGCTTTTCTGTCCCCCGAAAGTGCGTCTTTCCTCAAGCCGTCCTTCAGACCTAACCTTGTCGCGCCCGGTAATCTTCGCATGGTTCGTACTGTGACCTTAGCCACTGCCTCCAAGCCCGCGACCGGAAAGCGCGAACCTCGAGGCATTATGAAGCCTCGCCCCGTGTCCCCTGAAATGCAATCTCTTGTCGGTGTCCCTGAAATCCCCCGCACGCAGGCTCTCAAACGGATTTGGGCTTATATCAAAGAACACAATCTTCAGGTTTATTTTTTATTCTACTTTTATTTATGTTACTAGTAATAGAACTACTTTATATGACGGTTTGATGAAGCTGTCTCATCCTGTTGTGCCTTATTTATGGGTTTGTGCTTGGAAATGGGTTTGTCTGTTTGGATAGAGTGTTTGTTAGAAAACTAGTTTGATTTGGTGTAATGTTGTGGTTAGAGTGAGTTTTACATGCGCTTTAGGTTTATGGAGTTTTCAGGTTTGGATAAGCCATTGTTGGTTTTGAATACGTGTGAATTTTTATACTGATAGAATTGGTTTCGTATTTTTGGGCTTTTGGGAGATCTTGGTTGTAACTTGTGCATTTTCGTCTTTGTGATTATGTTATGTTTGTGGATAACGCTATCTTGGTGTTTATAAACTATTCACTTTTTTTTTTTCCCTTTTCATTTTGTGCTTGGGTTTATTTTTTAATGACGAGCGAAAAATGTGTGTTGGCTAACATGACTTTTATTTTGAAGTTGAAATTGAGAGGAATGGGGATGTTTGCCTCTAATTTTCTGAGCAATATATCCTCTTATTGCATTCAATTGATCACAATTTCCATTCCATATCACAATTTTGTTGTAGATAAAATTTAAACTGTCACAGTATATATTTATGAAATACTGGTGTTTTGACAGAGCTTTAGCTTTCTTGGGTAAAAGGAACCATTATTTTTTATTAGAAATTTAGAAATAGCTAATTTAGGATTTCCATGGTCATAAGCTAATATGTATTGACAGAAGTGCATGGCCTTGCCAGCTGGAGATTCAAGTACTATTACAATAAGCTGATTTTTTTTGAAGCAATGCATTTATGAGGTTTCTTTTTCTTACAACCACATGCTTTTGCACTACAAGGAGGTGCATTGTAGAAATTACCTAGTATGGCTGAAGGTCCCTGGTTGATAAGATGATTTTTAAAATCTTCAGTCTTTTTGTAATGTTTGAATTTATTTAAGTTGAACTTTCATAATACACATGAATCATCCTCATTTAATTCATATAATAAAATTATTTGATCTGGAATAGTAAAGTCTGACAAATTCTTCAAAATGTTCTATGAAAGCATAAAGTCTCTATTTTTGTCCTCTGATATATTCAGATTCAGATGCAAATGCTTTAACCATATAGTGTCAGACTTGTGGCATTTTTCCTTGTAGATTTGAATTAGCATAGAAACAATTACTCAGAAAAATTTGTCTTCTGTGTTATTCCTGTATGCCATGTACAAATAAAAATAATGTTTGATTTAACAATGCAGAGACAAGGACTGAAGTTGATTAATTTGTGTGAACCCTTATGGAGGTCCTTGGTTCTGGACATTGCTGGTTCTTGTCGTTCGGTTGTAAGATTAACCCTCAGTATTTGGTTGGTTCGCAAGAATGAGAGGGGTTTTTTGTAGTTTTCTTTCTTTGGGATTCTGCTTTTGTAGTTACTTTCAAGCCATTAGGTCTAGATTCTTAGATAGGTACCAGCTTTTCTCCTCTGATCCTCATGGGGGCAGCTACTTCATTTACATGTAAGTGATCTCTTGGTAAATAATATTTCATTCTCCTCTCAAGATAGGTATAACAGGGGACTGATGAGAGAACATTTTCAGTGATTCATATGGAGACACTTCATAGCTTTTATGTGCTCTAATTTAAAATATTGTTACAGGTTACAAAACTAAAATGTTTTTGCATTTGCCAACCCACCTACCGGTTAGTTTATAACGTTGCAGGGGGAGAAAGCATATCATAGGTGGCAATCCATGAACACACTGTCAGGATGAAGTTGTCCTATTAATCAGACCATTATCTTCCCATTTCTATTTCTTTGTTGAGCTGTTGTTATTGAGAACTAGTGTCAAGATCGGTTATGCTTTATATCATGAATATTGAACTAATTTGAAGTGCCATTTTTTAGGATCCTGAAAACAAGAAGATCATAGTTTGTGATGAGAAGCTGAAGAAGATATTTGGAGGAAAGGATAGAGTTGGCTTCCTTGAGATTGCTGGGTTGATTAGTCCTCATTTCCTGTAAGAAAACCAAATTGAAGATTGAAAAGCTGATAACCATAATTTGTTGGAGAGCTATTTTGGTGCTAGTGAAGGTGGATGTTGCTTTCTGCAAGTAATGGTGTTTTCAGACTTCTAGGTGTTGGGGTACAGAAGTAGAACTGTTTTAATGAGTTATTTGCTTCTGGTTCTTTATGATGTAGGTTATTTAATGCAATATTATTACTTGCTGTGGGTTTATGCATCTTAAAATTTGGTGGAATTTATATACACAAGTTTCTACTTTTAAGTATTAACCAGTAGAAGATGTTACGGTTTGTCTAGATGGAAAGCAGCATTTAGTTGGAATGCAAACAAAGTATATATTGGATTTGGTTAGAAGTTTATAAAGAGAGAAAGCAAGTAGATTTCAATATTAAATTGAGTTTAAATAGATAGTAGAATTTCGTGTCACAGGCTGATCTATTGAAGTATTTACATGATGAGCTGATAGAAAGCAAAATTATAATATTGATTTTATGTACATATCCCAATTATTAACAGCTAGTTGAGCTGTCTCCTTTTGAAAATTTAACGATTTGAAGTTGAAAATAATTATGTCAATAAAACGCTTTCTGTTTTTTTTTTAATATATAATTTATCTCTTATTATAAACTTTATGTGATAATTAAATTATTTTTTATATTGTTTGTTGCATCACCATTATTTTATTGAATTTACAAATCAAATTTTTGCTGTAATCTTTAAATACTTGAACCAAATGCCCTTGGTTATATATATATATATGTGTGTGTGTGTGTGTGTGTGTGTGTGTGTATAAAATCACTGTTTAAAAAAAGAATTAAGGTAAAGAAATCCAATTTAAGGAGAATCAAACATAAGATTCATCAACTAATTAAACCTTTATAGATCAAGGCATGTGTATAATTTTCCCATTACATTATTTATGAAAAACAAGTAGTCCAGATAATGTTACTTGTTCGTTGTTGGATGTTATGGGAAGTCTAGGCGGCCTAAAGAAGCCATGGAGGTATTAAGGGAGATGGAGGTGAATGGTTGTTCACTCAGTATTTTGACTTACAATTCATTGAAATCAGCTTATGGCAGAGATGGTTCGCTGGAATAGGCCGTGGAACTCAAAAACCAGATGGTGGAAATTGGTATTAAGCCTGATGTTTTTACTTACAGCACCCTCTTATAGGGGTATGAGAAAGCCAGGAAGGATGAGGCTGCAATGAAGCTTTTTCGGGAGATGAGCAGTGCAGGGCGCATGCCAATTATGTGTACTTTTAACGCTTTGATTATCGTGGTTCTTTTGACCAAGCCATGACTGTTTACAAGAGAATGCTGGAAGCTGGGGTTACACAGGATCTTTCCACATACAATGCTGTTTTGGCTGCCTTGGCTCGGGGAGGGATGTGGGAACAGTATGAGAAAATACTTGCTGAGATGAAGGATCATTGGTGCAAACCCAATGAGTTATCCCATTGTTCTTTGCTTCATGCTTATCCCAATGGCAAGGAGATTAAGCGGATGCTTGCTCTTGCAGAAGAGATATTCTCTGGTCTTATTGAACCTCATGCTGTGCTCTTGAAGACCCTTGTTTTGGTTAATAGTAAAAGTGACCTTCTTATAGAAACAGAGCGTGCTTTTTTTAACCACTCGAAACGCAATGATTTCAATATACGGTAAGAGGCTGATGGTTTCCAAAACAAATGATATCTTGAACTTTATAAATGAGAGTGGGTTCACTCCTACCTTGACAACCTACAATAGCTCGATTTATATGTACAGCCGATCTGGAAATTTTGAGTAGTCTGAAGAGATTTTAAAGGAAATTTTGGAAAAAGGATTGAAACCTGATATAATACTGTCTTTTGTGCCAATTGTAGAAATGATAGGATGAAAGAGGCCTGGCGGATTTTTTTTGAAATAAGACGTTCTGGCCTGTTCCATATGTAATCACCTACAATACTTTGGTTTCAAGTTATGCTGCTGATTCATTGCTTGTGGAGACTATAGATGTGGTACTATACATGATCAAGCAACGATGTAAACCAAACCAGAACACATACAACAACATTGTCGTTTCTTAACAATCTTTCTAAGCTTGATCCACACACTTACAAGAGGGAAGAATGCAGGTTATCAGACCCTATAGCAAAGAAATGGTCATTGACATTCCTCTTCTTCCAATGGGATGGCAATTCAGGTTTTGCGCTTTTTCAGCATCAGACACTTCTGCATCCAGTATTTTGTTTCTCATCTTGTGCCCAATTGGTAAATATTTTTGAGCTGGAGATGAGCAGAAATGTAATTATCTGTACTCAACTCAGCTGTTTCTCCAGGAACCATATTTTTATTCTACATGTAAGGCCGATCGGGAAGTTTGTATGGAGGAGTTAAACGATGAAGATGGGGGAGGAGTATGAATTAACTTCATAGTACGTATAATTAACCTATGCACCAGTGAAATATAAATTGATACGGTTTTCAAAGATCAATAGCTTAAAGGAGCAATGACTCAAGACGAATATTCAAAGATCTCTTCAAAGAAGTTACCAAATTCAGAATTTTAATGAATATTGAAATAAAAAAAAAATATAGTATAAATAAGAATTTTGCAAAGACCCCTCACCACATTAACTCATTCAAATGTTATCTATTGGGTAAAAAATAATTCTAAAGTTAATTAGTGAGGTTGACATCTATCTGGTTTCTCTACAAATAAAAATTCGTGATATATATTTAAAATACTATTAAGGGACAGATAAATTATTCCAATATAGGAAAAAAAAACTTTGAAAATGAAACCAATCTTTGATCCAAAAAAATATTATAAAATTTTTTATCAAATAAAAAGAAGATTATAAGATTCATCGTAAAGTAAAAATAAGACGGCAAGATTCACTAAAAGCAAACTCCATAATGAAGATTCTCTATAAAATATTGAATGATTTTAAAAAAAAAAAATACAAAAGCCTAAAAATAAAGATATTCTACAAAAGGCTAATAGATTCTTCGAACATTTAAAAAAATGTAATAATTGTGTAAAATAAAAATAATTGTAATAGTTTCAATGCTTGTAGTATAAATCTTAAAATGAAGAATTCCCCTGCAGAAGTTAGGAGTTTTGCAAGCAATAGGGCCAGCTGCTCATCAACACCTTAACTTCAAGGCATGCTTCCAATTTCCAAAGCGACAGCAAGCCTTGCAGCTAATTTATGCTTACACTAAAAGAGAGAAGAATGAAAGAGTAAGAACGTTGAAAGAGAGAGCGCATTTCTAATGAAAGTAGTTAGCAGCGATGGGATCTTTTTCACACAATGCTGCTCTCCCTTGTACACAATGTCATAGAAGAATGAATAAGAGGCACAATAATGTTTAAGCTACAAAAGTGTTTTCAAAATATTTTCCCCGTTTCTCAAACTACAAGAGAGGAAAGAAAAAGATCAACCAATATCTTGCTTTCAGAAAGCAGAAGGAAGAGGCTTGACTAATCACGGTTTTATTTGATTCAGCAAATCCAGAAAGGGCTTGTTTGGTTGGGAGGAAAAGCAATGAGAAAGTTTAAATAAGATGGTGGAGGAATGGAAGTTTCCTTTTCCCACGATTTCTCCGCAGCCAAACATAACATAGATGAACTAAATGAAAGAAGTCTTGGACTTTTCTATGTTTCATTTTGAAATGAAACTAGAGGGAAAATTATTAGCAATTTAATTACTTAAAATCACCTAAATAAATGAAATAATGGAAAATTTCATTTTCTTTCCTAGAAACTTAATAAATTGGGAAGTGGTTAGTTGATAAATTCAACAAGACAAAGATGGGACAAAGGAAAATTAAGCCACCCACCAACTGTGCAGTGATGAAGTTTGACATTTCAAAATAAAAAGAAGAGGTTGATTTAAAATGCCAACTGAAATAAATGTGTTCCCCTTCTTTAAAAATGTGTTGTTTCAATTGCAATTTCTAGATTTCTTATAAAAATGTCTTTGAATTTAAACAAATCTTATTTTTAGGCCCATCTTTACTTAATCGCTCTATCTTCATTTGATCTTTCTTTTTTCACTTAAACTCCATATTGTTGTGTTTACCAATTCAAAGTGTACAAATTATTCTACTTCTAATTTGTTATTGTATTTATTATTGTCAATTAAACAGTATATAATGATGAGTTATGGTTGATTTGTGAGAAGTTGTTTTTTTAGTTAGACATGATATATCATTCATATATGGATTGATTGGACCATACAAGTATATGGGGTATTAATTAAAATAGGTAAAAAATTTTCCGCTTATACCTTTTTAGGCAAACGCACAGTAGTTTTACTTTTATAAGCAAATTTTTTTGTAACTCCAAAAATACCCTTTCAGCCCTGTATACGTAGGCACTAGAAGAAAGGTTTGAGTGTGTGGGTGCGTGCAGAGTGCGCGCGGAGTGTGTGGATGCATACGGAGTGCGTGGGTGCGTACGGAGTGCGTGGTGCGTGCGGTGTGCATAGTATGAGTGCAGTGCGCGCACTGTATACAGTGCACAATGAGTGTGCAGTGTGCAAACAGTATGTGTGCAGTGTGTGTGCAGTACGTGTGCAGTGTGTGCACTGTGCATATATTATATATATATAATATTATATTATTATATATATTTATTATATTATAATATTATATATAATATATAATAATATAATATATATATTTAAAAATTATTATTATTATTATTTATATATATTATATTAAATATTATAATATTTAATATATATATATATTTATTATATTATTTTATATATATATATATATATATTTAAAAGAAAGGGTGCGCGCACTGCTCACGCACCACACGCACTGCGCGCACCGCGCGCACTCTGCACTCACTCACGCACTCAAGTTTTCCTTCCAGCGCCTACGTATACAGGGCTAGGAGGGTATTTTTGGAGTTATAAAAAGTTTTACTTATAAAAATAAAACTACTATACGTTTGCCTAAAAAGGTATAAGCGGAAAAATTTTTGCCTATTTTAATTATTATCCCCAAGTATATTGGTAACCTCTTATCTTTAAGGGTAGAGAGGTATGTGCCTCCAATGCATTGCAATTTAAAAGTTTAACCGTATTGTTACACTCGTGAGTCACATAACTAATCATATAATAATAAAATTATATATATCTATTATATAAGTATATAAATGAATATATATTTGATATATATCGTCATATCATTCGGTAATTTCAAATTAAAGATAAAATAATTCTCAATTATGTGATAATATATATAAATATTTATTTATTTATGTATTTAAAATAAATATATATAATATTACTCATAATACACATTGAGGGACCACAAACTTTAATTATGCGAGAGATTTGTAAGTATTATTGTGATAACTTTTGACTTTTATGATAAAGAGTTGTGTGAATTTTGAAAAGATTTGATGTCGAGCTATTCTTGATTAAGACTAGTTGTTTAATTTGACAATAAATTGTAATGATGCATCCGGAACTATCACATGACTAACTTACCTACCTGGGTTGTATTTATTGTTTTTGGGTGAGGCTGAAGATTGATTATATCCATTATTGGAGATAATTTTAGACATTCTTCAGTTGAATTCCTGTATCTCTTGTCCGTGGACTAGTCCTAGTCGGGTTAAACTAGATAAAAAAATTGCATATTCCTGTGCATTTTCAAGGAAATTGAGCTTGCCTTCATGGTCAATGAAGCAGCTCTGCCTTCTGAACGAAAAGATGAAGTATTAATTCTCCTTTTTGTCTGACAATGAGATCTTTGAAACTTTGGTAGTAAAATTGTTTATGCCGCAACGACATATAAAAAAATATAAAAATTTAAAATTAATCTACAATAGTAATAAATAAAATTTAAAAAAATTTAAAATTAAGAAAACCAAACTAGGAAACCTGGCTAAGAAAATGTGCTAATATTATTAAAAAAAAAAAAAAAAGTTAAACGGAGGGGTTAGTGTAACTATTACACCAACTAGGAAATTTGCCAATTGGTGGATTAAGGTAAAAATTTGTCAACTAGGAAATTTCACTCTAATTTATGGGTTCCTTTGTCATTTTCATGTGGATTTCATGTTTTATGCATCTTTAAAACTCCTAAAACTGTTTACCAACCTAAAACAACACATATTACAAATTAGGGATGACAATTTGAGTCCGATCCTCTTCGATCCTAATGGAAAAGGAGACAGAGATGGGGATGAAAAAAATCCTCACAATCGGGAACGGACCGGGGATGCGGATACATGTGTCCCCTTCCCGCCCCCATCTCCATCCTTTTATATTAATAAATTTATTTAAAATAATAATATATTTTTTATAGTTTTAAATTATTTATGTTTTTCAAATTTATTTAGGTTTTTGTTGTATATATTAAAGTAGTTAATATATTATATTTGTGATATTTGAAATAGTGGGTTAATCTTAATTTTATTTAATTATATTATTTAATATATTTATATTGTGTTTAAAAGATAAATTTTTTTTTTACGGGTACGCGGAGGAGATTTTTTCCTGCGGGAATGGGGAGGGGATGAGGAAGCGATTTTTCTTTGCGAGAAGAGGACGGAGAATTATTTTCATATCTGTAACGGGGACGGGGATGGGGATTGAGATCCCCTCCCCGTTGCCATCCCTATTACAAACCCTAAATATCTTAACGATTTGCACATTAATAGTAAATTAATATAATAACAATATATAATTACTATAAAAATTAACTCCCTAATTTCAAATTGAAATTCATATTAATATTTGGATGTAATGATTTTTTTTTTCATTTTAAATTTAAAAAATTGCAAATGATAATTAAAATTTTAGTTAACGCTTTAGTTCAAGGGTTGGTTGTTGGGCTAAGGAAGAGTTGACTTGACATTGGATGATGCTGTTGTGTGAGTTAGCACAGTTCAAGGCTAAAAAAGTCTACCATGAAACTTGACTAACTTTTAAGATGGGTTGGGTTGGGTTGGGTTGTGTCAGAATTTGTGGGAAAGGCTTGTAGGTCGATCTGATACTGCTCACAAAAATTATAAAAATTATAAAAAAATACATTTAAAATTACTTTTGACGGACTTGTTATGGAAGCACAACCCAGGGGGGGCTATGGGTCATACTCAAGCATTAGTGTCAAAGTGGGACAACAGGACCCTTGCCACGACCCACGGCATTGTATAGAGTTAAATTAATTGACCAGATTAGTATAGGGTAGAATGATTGATTGTTTCGCATTAAATACGTTAAAGCGACCGTAGATAAAGAAGAAAAGGGTGCCGACCTGACCCATGGTTGAAGAGATCAAAACTCTGTTAAGTATGGGAAGCCAAATGGATAAAGGATTACAAAATTTGTTTGTAATATTTCTGGAATCAAGTGCTTATCAATTATGAAGAAGACAGAATCAATAATTAAACAAATGAAAAAACTAAACAAGAGGCAATGGGGGTTAGATCTTCATTCGGAAAAATCTTTTTCAGCTTGTTTCATCATCTGTGCATCATCTTCCATGTATGTATACCAATCAACCAGACAATATCTACAAAAACTATCCACCATTTGTATACCTTCCATGTATACCTCAAATACTATCATAAAATTATTTCTAAATGTTAGCACTCCAATCTTCCACAAGCTTTATTTATTCAGGTAACTGAGTTGAGTAGATCCTCTTCTGCTTCATCGGCATTTAGGGAGTAGATGTCAACAGGTGCACTGGTGCAGCCAAAATCATTGGCCTTAAATTTACCACCACCTAACGTGTTTTTGTGATGATCGAGATAGATTACAACAACAGTGATATCGTCATGAAAATGACGCCTTATTCCCTTTTCGATCTTCTTAATGTCATCATATCTCATTTCTCTCTTCTTTGCAGCCTCTTGAAGGGCAGCTCTAACCAGTCTCTTGGCAATTCCCTAAAAAGAACAAATGGAAACAAAAATCATTATGGGTTTCCAACAAGGTCTATTAACTGAATCATTTTAGTTCAATGGAGTTCAATCAAGCCCATGGCAAAGATGGATCGGGACTAGTTTGCTTATAAAAAAAAAAAAAAAAAAAGAGAAAAAGGCAATAAATTATCAGAAAATTGAAGGTGAGCACTCACATTTCTTGGGTTTTTAAAAACAATCTCCACTGCTGCTTCATCACTTAGCTGCTCCCAAAGGCCATCTGATGCAAAGATCAGGAATAAGTCTTGAGGCCTAAGCTGTCTACGAAGAACTGATGGTTCAGCTGTCATTGCAGGTCGTTTCAGAGGAATAGGATTGCCAAATTGCTGAAAAACCGGATCTCTGTAAAACTCAGGTTTCTTCAAGTAGACGTCACCAATCGATCTAGAAACCTAAAAGCAACCAAAAAATAATAGCGTTAAATAACCTACTTCCATCTCATAATTTCTAATTGTGAATCAGCGACAAGCCCTCTAAAAGAAAGTAAAAGCCATAGAAAGAATAACATGTGGTAAATTTTCTACGTTCCAGAAGCCGACAAACTTAAATGGAGCATACCTAGAAATGAAAAACAAAAAGGATCCTACTAGTTACATACGCTTAAGTATTATGCCTGAGGGGTCTCTTATGTATATCTCAAGCATATAGTACATAGTACTTTCACTTAGCTGCATGAGACGGTAGAAGATCAGAGCATAAGATTCACGGTGAACATGGAAGATATAACCCCTCTTTCTATTACAACTTTGACTCCAGCAAATTAATCATCCACATAGAAACCTTTACATAAAGAAAAAGGAAACCAAAAACAAGTGATAGGTATGCCATATATGAAGACAGCTGTCTTGCCAATAGCATCCAAGAAAGCTGTCTCGTCAATATGCAGACACCTCTTTTTTGTCAGAGTAAGGTTCTGTTTGAGCAACTGTTCTTTAAAAAGTTCGACTTCACGAGATATATATTCCTAGGAAAAAACTAGCCCGTTATTTGCAATTAACTTGGCAATCTTTTAAATAAAACTGCAAATAAAGTGATAGATATAATAACAACACCGTATTGTCATTAGAGAGATTTTTCTGCTGGAAAAATGCTTCTATAACTTTAATCAAATCGCACAGTTTAATGCTATTTCAGAATGATACCACTGAATATATATTTCAGAATATTTGCACAATGGAAAACTCAGCCAGAAAAGTCAAGGGAAAATAGAAACAGATTGATACTGAAGCCGCTGAAAACCATGTAATTACAGTCTGCATACTTAGGGGTGGATTTGAGCTGAAGCAAGCCCGAATAAGGGCCGGTTTAAGCTTGCTCGAATCCAAAAAGTCTAACTTGAGGCAATGAGTTGCCAGACAAGCAATCACGGATGAAGAAAAGGAATCATCGGACACAAAAATAGAGAAGATAGATTTGTGACCATTGTCAATGAAAAGTCGCCGAAGAAGATGGATCTATCGACGACTTTCCAGCAACTCGATGAAATCGAGCTGGCTCAACTCGAACCTTGGCTCAAGTTTGTGCTTGTTCGAGTCCAGCCCTAGTAGTACTGACAACTCCTCCATAACAAAACTTTTCACTTTTACATTAGCAACCGACATATAAGATAAACAAACCAACCGAAAACAAGAAACTCATTATACCTGAATTATGCCCTTTATCCTCCAAACTCCGCGACTATAAACCACAATATGTGCATCATCCGGATGAAGTGCTTCAACTTCCTTTCTCACCTCCTCTACTGCAACATTATGATCAGTTGACAACCGTTCAGCTGCCACCTTGTGTTTGCTATCCTCTGAAACTCTCCGACCTAGAACTGCTCTAGAATCACCGAGATTCGCCACATATAATACATCATTTGAAATTGCTCCAAGCAGACAACATGACCCAACTGAAGCAATTTGTGGCCTTACAGGCAATACACGCTTAACTAAACGCAAAAATTCCTCTTCAGTAGCATGAAACGCCTTTTTTATTACGTCTGCAGACAATCCTCCTTGTTCCATAGCAAATTCTACAATGGAAGAATAAAAAATTAATATGAGAAGACATAGAGAGTATGTTACTTATAGCAATTGTATCACTATCTTTTGCAGCCATTTATTTTCCCCAAAAATAATGACAAAAATTGTAATTTATGATTACCAAAAACAACCCAGTGGTGCCAGAGGGCAGACTCTGTATGTATTCTCAAGCAAACAATTGTATTATACTGAGTTAAAGAAAGCCCAATCTTTTCAGGGATCAACACTAACAAAGAGAGAAAACTAAAAATCTTATTCAGCAGTCACTTTCTGCCATGGATTGATCATAATGGAACTGTAACCTCCCCTTTCCCCAAAATATAAATAAATAAAAACGTTATAAAAAAGAGTAAAGCAACCAACAAAATAAAAAGAGAAAGATCGAATTTTGAAATCAACCCATCATATATTCACCAAAGAAAGACGCAAGCACAAAAAAACACACATAAAACTGAAAAGTGTTCAACAAAACTCACTATGTAAAAATGAGAAAAGATGCTTATTAACAAATCTAGAAGCTTCAGGACCACCATGTCCATCATAAACACCAACATAAGTGGCAGAAGGAGATGTAAACACTTGGCTCTGGTCTTCGAGATTAGAGTTAGCCTGAACCACCGCAATCGAGTAATCACCAGACGCGTGTGGCTTCAAGTCGGAGTGCCACAAGAGCCCATCACTACCACCACGCCTCCCTAAACACCTGTAACACGACCGTAACATCATCATCGTCCTCGTATGATCCTGTTTTGCCCTTTTCTGCGTGATGTGATTCTTAAATAGTAAAGTAGTTTGGGTGTTGTGTGTTTTGGTAATTAAAAAAATAAAATTGAAAAAACAGGGTAGTTGGTTTCGAAGGATATATAGAGAGAGAAATAGGGAGAGAATTACAGGGAAGTCTTCATGGAAAAGAGACCCCGCGTGATGCGGAAGAAGAAGAAGACTGAGGGTATGATGGTACTGGTTTTGCTTGTATTTTGATTTTGCTTTCTGTTTATTGTTGTGTACACTACGCGTTGATTTTTATTTTATTAAAGTTAGCATAATCTCTTTTTCATTTTTATTTTTTTTAGGCTTCTTTATAAAGACTTGACCGACTTGTCATTTCATTTCATTTTTAATTATTGACTCGTAATAGTAAAAGTCTTTACATTCCTTTTAAATGATAGTATTTTTTTTTTTAAATTATAGGTAATATTTTATATATATATATATTTTAAATTTTATATTATTATATTATTACATATGATTTTATTTTTAATTTAAAATTATTTGATTATATAATAAAATATTATAATTTTATATATTTAATTTTTTTTATAAAATAAATAAATCCCTATATTAAGAAATTAATAATCATCCTTATTTGTACCTTGATGAGATGGATTGTATATTAATAATGGTTAATTACATTTTAATGAGTTAATTATGCAATAAAATAAAACTTATGGGTTAAAAAGTTTGCAAATAAAAAATAAAGGTTAAGATTAAATAATAAAATAATAAAGAAATAGTAAAAGGTAAGATCAATAAAAAAAAATTAAATTTTATTAACATTTTAAACATACCATAACAAAAAATTTATAAAGTGAATAGGACAATTGACCTATGATCATGAGTAGTTTTAAGGGTTTGTTACAAAAAATATCCACAAGCATATTTAAATTATAAATTATTATTAATTTTATAAAAATTAATAAATATAAATAATTTATTTATTTAGTTAAATATAAATAAAATATAATTAGAATTTATTTTACTTAAATGTTATTTGATATGATTATTCTAAAATATTTTTTATATTATTTATTATATTAATTAAAAATATAAATATTTTTAAAATTAATAAATAATGATAAAATTATAATAAAATTAAGATTATTTTAATAACTTTTTAATATATAAGATAAAAATAATAATTAAATTAATTTTTATATTATTTTTTATATTAATATTAAAAATTAAAAATTATCTAAAGAAATTTTAATTTAATAAATAAAAAATCAATAATATTTAAATATCCTCTTTCAAAAATTGCAATCATTTCACATAACAAGTTGCTTTGATTTGATTTAATTGTATGTTACCCCTTTCCCTAAATTTTGGGTTATAAGGGAGCCATCAATCACATCTTAATTATTTATAAAAAGCTAATTCCCACCAAAGGTTTGATGGAATCAATTTCATCTCTCAAGTTTAAAAAGACTACTTTCCACCCATCTATTAAATTTATTTAAAAAATTTATTATCCTTTCATAAAAATTTGAAAATAAAAAATTCAAACTAAATAACACTTTGACCTCCATATTTTACTAAATATATTTATACCCTTAATTTATATAAAGTTTAGTTAAAAATTATAAATAACAAATTTAAAATTTTACAATCATCGATAATATTTACCGCTCATGACATCTAAAATCACATTAATCAATATAATTTTAATTAAATCTTATCAAATCAGTGCGATTCTTGACTAGAATCAATGCGATTTTTTACTAGAGAATAATAAATTGTAGGGGTGAAGTAAAAATGAGGAGGGAAAAAACTAAATTATTCGGGGTAAAAGCATAAATTTGTTTACATAATTAGAGATGTAAATGATATTTAAACCGATTATAATATTTGAATAAAATAAAATAAATACTATTAAACTGTCAATACTAAACACTAACTTTAACAAACATATATGAAAATATTTTTTTTTCAAATTTAAATAGGAAAAAATGTTATTTCATTAAACATTAAGTGAGAAACAATCATTCAACCTTTATAATATCCCATAAAACAATTATTTATTTATTGAGACAATTTTGAAAATCCAAAACAAAAGAATGAGTAAAGAATAAGAAATAAATTGGATATTTGTTGTGACATTAGAAGTAGCAAACGAGTAAGTTATTTATAGGTATTTGATTAAAAGAGGATTAGTTGTTATATAAATTTTTTTGTTAACAGAGAGGTCAAACATATTTATGAGTACTTGAAAAAATAAAAAAAAAATAAAAAGAAGGGGAGAATTTTACTATACAAAGGCAAGATAAAATGTTATTGAATTCTTGTAGGGATGCTCCTTAAAGACTCTCATATATTCTCCTTTATATTTTTTGAGTATATAAATTGATATATATAAAATATATTATTATATAATTAATTATTATTTTATTATTAATTTAAAATTAATTTAATTATATAATAAAATATTGTTTATATATTTATTTATATATTAAAAATACGTATGTATAGTTTTATTTAATTTTATATTCTTTTTTAAAAGACAACATAGTATAAATCAACAACTAAAACAACTTAAGAAAATAGAAGAAATAGAGAAGGAAAATGTTAAAAATTGAAGACAAAATACAAATCCATCAAAACAAAAATATACCCATTCTAAAAACAATGAAATATTTTTTAAATCTTAGAACATATCGTGCTGTTTCGCCTGTAAAATTCTCTTCTATTTTTGTATTTTTTTAAAGTTAAAAAAAAAAAGTGAGTCTTCATAATTTGATAAAGGCAAATTATATTAAATGCCTATTTTACCTTTTTATTAAGTAAAAATACTCATTTCTTCTATTTCTAAGCAAACATGCCTGTTTTTTCTATTCTAAGAAAAAATGCCCTAATTTTTTTAAAACACCAAAATTACCCTTCATCACATTTATATAAATTCTCTCACTCTCATTATATACACTTCTTATATTACTTAAACACTTATTCTCACTCTCATTTTTACTTAATATCACTTACTACGGGTTCATTCGGAAGAAAAAAATTTGTATTTATGAATTCGAATAAAAAAAATCAATTCGTGAAAAAGAGTATTTATATGAATCTTAACTCAAAACTTAATTTTATTTGTTAAATCTAGTTTGTATGTCATGTAAATGGGGCATTTGAATATTTGATAATAATTTAGTGGTTAAACGAAATGTTAGAAAAATATGAAGGACATTTCAATATTGCACAATATATAAAGGATTTAAATAATATGTTAAGAATAAATAGATATATTGAAATATCTTAGAATATCAACAATAAAAAAAATCACTAAAAAATCTGGAAAAATATATCAGAATTTTGAAAAGCTTAGGAACTAAAAAACCAAAAAATCGATTTAAAATTTCATAATTATATCGTAAAACGTGTCTCAAAAAGCACAAAACTAAAGAGACAGATGTCAAATTTAAAAAATACATATAAAAAAAGTCTGGTCCGGTCATAAATAAGCTCAAAATCATAAAAATTGAAAATCCTAAATTTAATAAAACAAAAAACTACATAATACACGCTGAAACAGTCTTATTTGGGCCTCCAAATTGGGCACAACCAGCTGCTGGTTGCTGTTATAGAGCTCAAAACGAGCTTTGCGTTGATATATTACAGACCCCGTAACTCCTCCCTGATCAAAAGTTATAGTCGTTTAAAGTCTATCTCCTACAGACCCTATAGTTTTAAAAAAGTCAATTTTCACCCAACCTATGGTTTAGTATAAAATTTTCCACCAACCCCCGTGGATCTCTCTCTTTTCGTTTAACATAATAATTTAGTGGTTAAACGAAATGTTAGAAAAATATGAAGGACATTTCAATATTGCACAATATATAAAGGATTTAAATAATATGTTAAGAATAAATAGATATATTGAAATATCCTCGAATATCAACAATAAAAAAATCACTAAAAAATCTGGAAAAACATATCTGAATTTTGAAAAGCTTGGGAACTAAAAAACCAAAAAATCGATTTGAAATTTCATAATTATATCGTAAAACGTGTCTCAAAAAGCACAAAACTAAAGAGACATAGTCAAAATTAAAAAATACATATAAAAAAAGTCTGATCCGGTCATAAATAAGCTCAAAATCATAAAAATTGAAAATCCTAAATTTAATAAAACAAAAAACTACATAATACACGCTGAAACAGTCTTATTTGGGCCTCCAAATTGGGCACAACCAGCTGCTGGTTGCTGTTATAGAGCTCAAAACGAGCTTTGCGTTGATATATTACAGACCCCGTAACTCCTCCCTGATCAAAAGTTATAGTCGTTTAAAGTCTATCTCCTACAGACCCTATAGTTTTAAAAAAGTCAATTTTCACCCAACCCATGGTTTAGTATAAAATTTTCCACCAACCCCCGTGGATCTCTCTCTTTTCCCCCTCCCCCTAAAATTTTGAAAACACTAAATTTTTCCCCTATCTTATGGGCGCTCGTGGGAGATTAATGTAGCATCAACAAATTTAACCCATTTTCCAGCCAAAACTCGTCATTTCAACCTCTAATTTCAATACAAATCAAATCTACACATCCAATAATACAAAACCCCTCAAGAAATTTAAACAAAACAACAAAGAATCAAAACATCTTATGCATTGTTCAAAATTCAAACTCTAAACATTCAAATCTCAAAATCTCCCTCAAATCTCAATACTCTTAATAATAAATTGATTCATACAATAAGTGAGATGATGTACTATCCTTATTTGTTATTTTCGGTTGTCAAAAGTACGAAAAATCGATGGAAAAGATCGAAATCTGTTACGCCCGTGAGAGACCTATGAGAGATCTGAATTTTTCTTTGAATTTGAACAGTAAATCCATGGAAAATGTGGGATTTATATATAAGGACAATTTAGTCAATTTTTAAATTGAGGGTATTTTTGCTTAATCCTTAAAGTTTCAGGCAATTTTGCTTAACACCCTTTAGTTTTAGACATTTTTTATAATTTCCCATTGATAAATTTACCTGTTTTCAACCAATTCCCATTTTTCCTCATCCATACCTGGTCCAAAAGCCATTGATTAATGTCAAATTTTTAGCAAATGACCAATTTCCCACCAAGGTTTGGTAAAATAACATATTTCTACCGTTTACGTTAAACAAAACCAGGTTCTCACATATCTAATAAATTTATTTAAAAATTTTGTAAATTTTTTAAATAAAATTATTGAAAAAATAAAAAAATCTCAAATTAAATAACTTTACCCCTAAACATTTCATTAAATAATTTTTCACCTCAATTTTATTAGTTTTAATTAAAAAATTAACTTAAACAATTATAAATAAAGGTGTGAATGGTGTATAATTATATATTTGGGAGATAAAATGATAGTTTTTAAAAATATTAAGAGTGTTAGAAAATATTTAAGGTTTACAAGTTTAGAAATTTGCAATTAAGTTTCTTTGATTCAAATTCAACCCACAACACCACCATAAATAAATAGTCACACTATGCCACTATAAAACCCTATTATCTTACCTTCAATTTCAACCACCAAAACAAACATTAATGTATGTCATATCTTAAAGTATTCTACTGGTGTGGACCATCTATTTTATAGCGACATGGGGGGATACTCTTCGTCAAAAAGTTCAGTCTCAGTATTACGGCAATTTTGATAAAGTTGCCGACTTGAGGGACCCCAAATTGTAGCATGTAGGGAAATGAACTTTGATGGGAAGTCACTGCTTCCTGTCGGAATCTGAGCAACTGCACCTACCGGAACTTTATTAGCCGCTTGGTGACGATAACAACAGTGATGCTGTAATGGGGTTGACTATAAAAAAATAATTAAAAAAAAAAAGTTAAGAAAGTGAAAATAAAATCGATTTTAAAATTTTGTTAATTTAAATATACGATAAATTAAAATAATAAAATAATAAAATAATATATATTAGTATAATTTTAAACAATATTTTGATTACTTTTAAGAGTTAAATAATTTGAATAGAAACATGTGATTCATACTTTTAGATAATATCTTTGTAATTTATTTATAAATTACATAATATATTATTATTATTATTATTATTATTATTTACACATCATTATCTTACCCAATATCTTATTGACACTTCATTGTTAATAGAAAACTAAAATATTGGCACAATGACACAGATGGCCTGCAAATCCGGAAGAGGAGTTTACTAATTAGACTGATTCAAGATCAACATATAATTCTTAATGTTATGGGTCAATCTGAAAATTTGAAGGTCTGGGTCCTGGTCAATCATCTAGTCATCTCAAAAGAGTAAGAGTAACTCATACGTTCCGAATAATACCTACCTACTGTCACACCTTCAATAGCCCATTTCAACCCTACACGTTTTATGATAATCCTTTTGACTTCAAAGTCTTTAGAGGAATCTTAACCCTATGATCATTTATAAGTCTAAATTCAATTTCAAAGTCAGGAAAATTTTGCCTATACTATATCCCAAATCATATATTATCTCTTTTATTATTATTATTATTATTATTAATTATTTGATTCCTGTGTTAATTTTTAAATTTGGGATATAAATTTTTATTATTAGTCTTAAATAAATACAACTGCTGGAAAACAATTTAAGAACAGTACACATACACGGTACGCCCACGGATTCAATTCAATTGTAAAGTTTTTCAAATGTCTATAATTACTTGTGCACTGAATATTTATCTATCATTCATTTTCAATCAAAATTTTTTGTTAATAATAAAGGTAAAATTATTATTTAATAAGTAATACTAAAAAAAAAATTAATCCCATTTTTACTTATTAGTTTTAAAAAGGAATATTTTTTTTTGTTAAAATCTAAGTTTTAAAAACTCATTATTTTCTTTATTAAGGTTAACTCAAAAACCAACCAATTCTTCGACAATGAAATTCACTTTGGCCACCTTCTCCAAGATTAGCGACCTTCCTCTAGTCCTCTTTGTCACTTCTGATGACAAAAGAATCGATGGATTAGGATGTTTTTATCCAAATCTTAATAAATCTTGTTCGTTTTCAAAGAACAAAAAAACGGCTAACTTCTCAGTTGAATCTTATTTGTTGCCAATTCTTGAAATAAAACGTTTGTTGTCATTGGCTCTTGAAATGAAATGAGTGATGAACACAAGCTGCCGATTATATGAAACAAAATGTCATCGGCTCTTAGCAGATCAAATTGGTGATGATGAAGCTCGAAGGAGATGTCAATCTGAAGAGACAGAGTGCATCGAGAGGAAGCGATGAAGCTAATATTTGCTTGGGCAATGATGACATTGACAAATTCACGTCACCGACAGAGATGAAGAATAAAAGAAAATCCTAATGGGGAAAACTAGTAACTTTTCAAAACTTGAGTTTCGACAGAAATTATTATTTTTAAAAATTAAAAAATGAAAATAAAATAAAATTTTAATTTTCAATATTATTGATTAAATTACGGTTTCACTTTTATCATTATAAGTAAGTGTTTAAATTTTTGAAATTTCATGGGCAAGACTTTGCATATACACTAAATCTTAGGTGGGAGTAAGTCTTTTGGCCGCTAACAAATGACAAATGGAACCATCACTATACAATGATTAAAGTAATTAATTGGTAATATGATTATGACGTCAACATGCACCAACGTGGAACATATTCTTCTTTTGCGTGTATCTAAACCAGGATGAAAAATACTGACTTACTGTATTTTATAAGAAATAAAATTGTAATAATTATGCCTTCAACATAAAATTAAAGTCCATGATTTTGTCTACCCTATTGTCTGCTTTTGTGGATGCATTTAAAAAGGCTAAAAGACTTATTCCAAGATGCGTTGTCTTCGTCTGGCAACGATTCGACCAAGTCTTTGTTAGGCAAAAACAGTTGAAGAGGAAAGGGGAACTGATCGGAGAGAAAAGAAAAGACGGGAGAGAGAGAATCGATAACTAAATTCAGTGAATAATCACCATAAACGAGATTTAAAAATTGAGAGAGAATAAAAAGAGTGAAACTGATATTTTTTAGAAAGTTAGGGGGTGGTCATATATTAAAAAAAAAAAAACAAGAGTTTGTAACCCTAGTCTTAAAAGAGAAAAAAATCAGTTTTTAAACTTAAAAAATATAATATTAGGAGACATAAATAAATATTTCAAAATTTAAAAATAATCCTAAATATAAGTTTTAATAAAAATTTTAACTTTAATTGTGACAGTAAAATTTAATAGATAAATGAGTTTTTAAAATTTTAAAAATTAATGAATATGAATTTGGATTTATATTCAACCTTGGGTGGGAATAAGTTTTCTGGTATTAAAAAAATTATTATGTTCACAAAATCTAATTTTTTTGATTTAAAGAATAATATCTCACATATCATATTGGACAGGCAAAACTAGAGGTTCAGAAGCCTACCTTACAACAACTTCATCTAAGTAATTTAAGATTCGAGAGGCATATGCCTCTATATATTATAGCTTTTTCCTTTTCTCAGAACATAATCCATAGAATTTTGTACATGCACAAGTCAGTGACGTGGATTCTGATTTGGTTATTCTAATATTTGATCACATCCAGAATTCTGTCGATGCGGTGTTTTTGATTTGAGCTATTTATTCATATAAACTGAACTGTTTACAGCCGTTAAGGCTTTAAACCGTCTATGTGAATTTTCTTAATGATCATAGCTCAGTGTATTAAATCAATGTAGGCGGCTTCCTGCTTCATGGATGACGCATCTCGTAGGAAGATCTTGATATGTCCAAATTAGGTCAAGCCGGCAGATTCTTACCCTTCAATTGAATGTGATGTTATGAATATTTATGTACATGAAAATGAAAGGCAAAAAAATCTTCATTTTCATTGCATATCATATAGACCAAACCAATTTTATTATTACAAGTAGGTTATAATTTAATAGAGAATTTTAAATTAATTATCATTATTGTAATATATTAATTTAATTGATTAATAAGACATTCGGGTTCCTTAGAAAAATCCAAAATTTAAAGCGTATTACTAATGGATTTCATTCGAAAATAGACCTGTCAAGTATAATTCCCATTCTCCGGATGCTTATTAACCAACAAAGAGTTAAACGATACAACAACCAATTCAATGACTGGAACATGTTACACAAGTGAGAATCAAAATTCAGGCGTCTTTCCTTCAATACAAGGATCACTATGCATTTTTCATGTCAAAACTGTAATGTATCTCCCAGACTTTCGCTGTAAGATAAAGATTTACCCAGACTGAAGGATGTTCTAAGTTTTCCTTGTGCCTATCGGACTATTTACAACTATATCTCTTCGACAATATGGGCAGTCCCCACAACTTCTAACCCAAGGATACAAGCAGGCAGAATGGAACCTATGGTCACATGGGAGGCATATTAGTTCATCTCCATCTGTGAAACTCTCCAGACATATACCACAATCAAATGATACCTTTGACACTTCCTCTTCCTCACCTATTCTAAAGCTGCTAAAGATCTCCCTCTGCAAACAATCCAGGGCCTCCTGGGTGAGACCAGGTGGCTTCTCCTTTTCTGCTTCATGCACAAATTGCACTCTTCCTGTTTCAGTGATCAAGTCTGTAAAGGGAGATACCACAGCAGTTAACTGTCTGGTTGAGCTTTCAGCTCCCCAGTCCCCAGCATCATCAAACCTAAATTCACCATCAAATAAATTTCTCCTCCGATTGCCTGATGAAGCTCTGGAGCTTCTCCTACATAAAGCCAAACAGAGCAGGTCACTACCCTCACATTCTGTGAAGTTGAGAGATTATGGTGCAGAGATAGTAGTATAAATGACAATGGATGAAAGTCATGGTGAATCATCTCATCAGTATCATTAGACAAGTAAACTACAACCAATATGCCATGCAATGCATATTGTTAAATACATTACAAACATGATTTTAAAAACCGGCCTGGACTAATTGGAACATCACCACTGCTATGAAAAATGGAAACGGTTTGCTGAAAAACCATTTTGAGAGTTAAACTGGCAACCACTTGAACTGCCCTGATCTGTAGTTTAATGTTGCTAACATCAGCGTGATGATGTCAACAAAAAAAAAAACAACTTTTTTTAAAATTCATTGTCGGGACTTGAATCCAAGACCTCATCTATCAATTTAGAACATGTATATCATCAAACCAAGTTTATTTTTATATTAAAACAATTCAAAATGTATATTTAATGATTAATCATATAAAATTATTTTGAATATTATTTTAATATTTATTTAAACAATTAACTAGTTCAACCACCGGTGAAACGATTCGACCACTGGTTGGACCAAACCGCTTCCTTCACCAGGTTGATATTCGGTTCGGTTATGAAAAAATTGATTACAAGTGCAAGTGGCTCGAGTTCAGCTTTCACACATGATTAAAGTTTATTATAAAGTGCTATAAGCAACCGTCAGCGGGAGGTCATCGGAACAATATAAGTCCCATGACTTGAGAGTTCATCAATCAAGCAATTAAGATGCAAGCCCTTAAAAGCATACAAAGCCTTCATTAATGATTAAACAGATACTCATACAACCTAGCATGTCACTGAAGTATAATAAAATTTATTTTAAAAAAACAACAGTACTTTCACCAAGAAAAAACCAAAAGCAAACACAAATTTGTCAAGTCCACTAAAGGCATATGGCAATTTAAAATTTACTGCTGTGAAAGACATAAACAATTTCTTGCAGAGGATAAGAAGTAAGATTTGAAAAGAGATGTGATCAGTTTTTCAAAAATTAAAGTTGTGTTTTTTCCTAAAGGATTTCAGATAAAATTCATTGGTACAAATCTACCAACCAGTCACGCTCTACATAAAAAATTGGAATAAAAATTCATACAGGTTAAATTAAGTAGTAAAAAGCTAAACCCAGATATAACAGTAAGCACCAACCTGTTTTCAGAAAGGGATACACCTCTCAATCTCTCAAGAAGCCTTGCCCTTGCAAGTAGTACAGCTCCAGGAAGCCTGTCATTGCCATTCACACTGGACCTGCCTGTAATTCTTGAAATTGTTGAGTCAATTGTGTTGCTTGGGACAAACTGGCTGCTTCCTTGATCAGGCCGAACTAAAGCACGCTCCTGAGCAAGCCAAATGCAACACAACAATGAGCAACTAAATGTTCAAAATTCTACAATTAATCACTACCAATACTGATATATTTGTTTTTTGCAGAAAAATAAAGAAGTTTTCAATTAGGCTATATGAACATAGCTCAAAAAGTTTTTATTGCTGACCTCAAATTCTGACTCCTTAATTGTTTGACTTAAAATTTTGACACAAACCACTTTTAGTAAGGATCTATATTCCATTATTCTGCGGGGACACTACATCATGATACCTAAAGTACTTCGAATCAAACAAAACCGTGAAATCATGCATAACATATAAACTAAAACATCCATGTCTTCATATTGTCATAACTAGTTTAGACAGAGGAGGACACCAATGAAAGCTAAAATCCTGACCAAAGAACAAAACCAGGCATTTGTTTGATTAGTAATCCAGAGGAAAACAAAAAATACTTTTTCACAAGCAATCAACAAAGAAAGTCTTAAGAAACCCACAATATTTATGATCTGTTTTGAAATTCCATCCTAAAAACCAGTTTTAAAACTTGAATGAATCTTCAGGGAGATTGCACCCAAAATATTTCCAGAGGTCAGTTTTATCATACAATCAGTAACTATTTTTAGATACACCTCCGAATTAATTTAACTTGGCCCCTTTAGTAACTGTTCGAGACTGGGCGAATACCAGAAAGCTTAAAAGAAAACATTCAATTGAAAAAATAAATCTTTGCACCTGATTTATAGCGATTGTCCACAACCACTCTTATTATTATTGTAATTACTTTCTAAAAATTTGAAAATAACAAATAACTCAAAAGTAAAAAAATTTAATGGTAACACTAAAAACTTAATTAAAATTGGAGGAGTTGTGATATAACAGGTCCTTACCGAATGGGAGGGACGGTGAGACAGATGGCGTCCGTGCGGTGATCTCCGGAGAGGATCACAGCTGTCCAAATCATGGCGATGATTAGAATTATTATCGTGATGATGGCGACGATTGTGGAAAGTCCGTTCAGGGGTGAGAGAATCAAGCCCTGGCCCGTGCTCGACACGGGCCACGCGTGACCTCCTGTTGTAAAACAGCTCCGACGCGCTCGTCATGCAGCGAACGCTTCTGCGAAGGAAAGAGTGGAATGGCCTTGAAGGAAATTGAGCAGAAATTTGGAGCTATAACGAGACGGAGCTTTTAATCTTAAATACGATTTAATTAGATAGTTTGACTGATTCCTGATGCCTTTTGCTATGTTAGCTTAATTTGTAATAAATAGACTAAAACTGGACTGTTAAAGTTGCGTTCAACTTTATTTATTGCATCTTGATTACGGTTATGATTAAGAAGTATAATTACTAAATTAATATAATGTTTAAATGTAATAAATATGCATAAATATTATTTAAAAAGCCCCACAAAGGCAAAAATATAGGAACTATAAAAATGTTTGGTTAAAAAACAGTTTTGAAGTTTTTTTTTAGTTAGAAAAAAAAAAGGAATTGTTTGATGAATATTATAGGACAAGATAATTTTAAACAATATATCTGTTTATTTTAATAAAATTAGATAATTTTTATAATTTTATGTAATTTTTCTAATTTAATCAAATTTCAATGGATTGTACTATAGCAAAAATAATACAAGGCCAAAGGGCATATCCCCCCAAAAGTATGTTGTTTTTCTAAGTTTTATTCTTTTAATTTTGAAAATCTCATATATCTATCAATCACTGGTTAAAATTAACGGTAGTAAAGGTAAAATCGTTATTTTATCTGTAATATTAAAAATAAACTAAAATATAATCTCTTTTTCCTTCCTTAAACTTTAAAAACTAAAAATTTTCTCCCAATCGAAATTTTAAAAAATAATAGTTTCTCTCTAGGGTTTAGTTTTTAGATTTCTGGCATCAAATTTGATGTCATTGTTGGTGGTTTCTCCCTCTTGAAGCTCCATCTCTCTCTGACGGTCTCTTTCCACCCATTTCAATGCCTTATCAGTGTCGAATAAGGCTTGAAAAACGAAAACGAAGCTGTTGTCTTTGTCTAGGAAGACCATTGTCTTCCCAATAGAAGATATTTGAGAAGACGATCATCTATCCAGAAGAAGACGATTGTCTTTCCAGATGAAGACAACATCTTCATCTTTGTCTTTCAAGTCTTCTTTGACGTCGATCGAACATCCAAATGAGTGAAGAGAGACTGTTAGAGGGAGAGGAAGCCGAGAGAGAGAGAGAGGCTGCTGACAATGTTGCTAGAGATGACGTTGGAGATCTAGAAACTAAACTTTAGGGGGAGACTATCATTTTTTAAAACTTAGGTTAGAGAGAAACTTCTAGTTTTTAAAGTTTAGGGGGGAAAAAAAGATAAAATTTTAAGGGGTTAGAGTTGCGTTAATTTTAACTGTTCATAGGTGGGTATTTGAAAATTTCAAAGTTACAAAAGAAAAACTTGGAAAAACAACATACTTTGGGTAGAAAATAGTCCTTTGGCCATAATGAAATTATATGTACACATTTTTTAGTACATAAATTATGTGTCATCATATGATTGGATGATTTTAGATTAATAATAAAATGACATCTGATTACATGATGATATATCATCTATATATCTAATTATATATTGAAAAATGTGTATGCATATTATTAGTATAGAAAAAAATATTACGACATTTGAGGGGTTAGTGCATCTTGTTTGGTGTATTTATTTTTCACATACTAGATATTTTCTTAGCTATGTGGTTCTCTAATTTTCAAATGTCGTTATATTATATCTTATTTATGACTATTGCAAGACGGATTAAAATGACACGTGATTGCTTTGGCCTAAGTATGGAGGACAATGTATAACCATGCAAAATAATACAATAAATTATGTTAAAACAAAATAGAAAATGATTCATATTCATTTTGATTTGACATATAGTTGAATTATTAAATATTCATCTATGTCTTGATGGCAGATGAAATAATATTCATGGGTAAAATCAATGGAATGTTTTATAACATCGAAGATAATAATAATAATATTATTATTTGTTACATAATCTTCAGTTAAAATAATGTCAATTTATTCATTTCTTTACATGTTATTGTTAAGGAAAACATCTCTAATTCTTGGGTTTTAAGCATATTAATCTGTAAGTGATAATATTATATGTAACAAGTCAATATATATGATCGGTAAACTTTCCACTCTAGTATTTATCATATGAGAGACAATATCCATTTTCTTTTATAATCAATATTAAAGTTAAACATTTTCAAGGCGATGTAGAGGAGGGTAATGAATTTTGTCAAAATGTGCCCGACGAGTTTAATACTAATTTAGATATTAATAATTGATCTAGATGTTGTAGATATGCATGTCTAATTTAAATTTTTAGAAACTTTTAAAGATTAGGTTATAAATAAAAGGAAAACATACCAAATTATTCAATGGTACTGATGAAATAGATAATATTTCGATAAACAAATTTGAGTTCAAAAATACATTGAATATTAAATAGGGTGTAATTGGTGTTAACCTGAGAAAGATAGCCGTTAAAAATAAATTTTATATTATTAGAGACTTTTAATGATTGGCAAAACACCCATCTTTAAAGTTTTCATTATTAAAAATATTAATAATAAAAAGAAAATAGTTGTGCTAATATAAATAGTAAAAGATATAAACCCTCTTATTAAAAATAATAATATAACAATTAATTTTATTATTACTATGACAATATTTTTTGTTGTTAGAATTAATAACTAAAGTGAGTATTATCGATGTTCTAATATTTATCAGTATTTAAATATAATATTAAAAATAAATGTTTTTGTCATTAAATTATTTTTATTAGATCCTACATGATGGATATTTCTGTCTTTTTTGTAATATTGCTGGTCGTAAACATAATCTCAGCCATGACTATTTATGTCGTGGTAACTTTATGTTTAGGTTATAGCTAATTCAGGTCTTATGATAAATGATATAACCAGCCTGATCGCAAAGGATGAATTGCATCAGAAAAGACAGAAAGATGGACTAACAAAAAAGTTGGTAGAAAAGACTCAGTTTTCTTGCAATGTGATCATCAGGGGTCTGGTTTCTCATCACCAATATCACCATCATCATCAGTCCTGAGCCAATAGGTCTTCCCAAAAGAAGCTGCTTCTTTTGGAACATCATCCATCACCCATTCCTGGCCTTGAGGATAATATATCCCTGAACGAGGATGCGGAACCCAATTATTAGTCGATAATCTGCTCTTCTTTTCACCATCCAATGCCACTCCTGTTAAGTTCTTTTTCTCATGTGGTTGGCGACGATCTTCATCCAAAACAACAGCAAATTTGCTCGAGTGCCTACGTATTGACAGCTTTGCTCTGAGGATCCCAGCTCTTGCCACGATCTTTGCCTGCAAAAACATTGAACAAATCTCACTCTCCAACAAGATCTGCACTCTTCATGAGAACTAACTAGCATGCAGTAGTGTATATATATATGAGGGAAAAGAATCAGTCATTATTTGGGTTGGTTCAATTTATAAAGACTGAATAAATTCGATTCGAGTCTGCGTAGGATCTGGCGAAGGTTAAGTTTAAAAAGAAAAAGTGGAGGTGAACATTTATAATATTTTTGATACGTGAAAAACACAACTTTGTATGGTGTGTAACTCAGCATATTTCTGTGTTCTGTCTATCAATGGATATGAGATGAGTGCTCGTATTATTTTAAGTCGATTGGAATATATGATTTGTTTTTTCAAGTAACTGCTGAGTAGACAAGTACTCTACATGGCCAGCGCCGATTGGTGGCCAAAATATGATTCTTGCTATGGGGTTTGAGGCTTTGCGCTTAAAAAGGTGGCCCAATGCAATGCAGGTGTCCCAATAAAATTTAAATAAACTAATTAAATATAAAAATTCCATGTTAAAGCAAGCAAAAACTTTTTATGCATTCTTTATCAAAGGGGCCCAGGGGGGTAATCGACCACTACTTATAATTGATTGTGCCTAGGGGTGACAATGGATTGGATTAACTCTATATCAGAATATTGAACTCATAGGTCAGGTTAGACCTTAGATCTATATAATAATCCATCTTTAATTAAGACTTAAGACTTGATTTTATATACAATGAATTAGGTTAGGTCAGTTTATTAATTTTAATAAAAAAATATTTAATTATGTTATATAATTAACATATTAAGAAATTAATTTATAATTAAAAAAAGATAAATTTATTTATAATAAATGACTTAAGTTCTTGTAATCAATTTCATCAATATGAGATTTAAAATATGAACTTGATTGAATTTTTTATTTAATTTATATTTATAGTGTATGAAGAGAATGAGTGATTATATTCATTTAGATATGTGACTTTTATATTTGTATTTTACAAAAAATCTCACATTTAAAAGAATAAAATCTTTTAATTCTTTCAGCTATTATAATTAAAGGTTAAACAATATGTTTTAACCAAACTAAAATTTTGATTATCTCATACATTTGAGATTGATCCAAAGAACTCAAACTCATTTTTTTAATCTAAAATTTTCTTAAAATAATTTTTTAAATTATAATTATTAAGTAATTAATTATAATTTTTAAAAAATTATAATTAGTAATGGGTTGGGTCAAGTTGGTCCATGGGCCTAAACTTGGGCCCATAACAAGCTTGGAAAACCCATAGGTTGGGCCTTATTCTCGGGTTTTGGGTGAAGCCTCCATTTGACTTTGCCTAATTGATGCTTTTAGTTATGCGTAAGTCTCAAATCATAAAATTTAGCCTTCATGTTAGTTTGATCTAATATTATATTGTTTATAAATTTTAAAAATATCATTAATTATTTATTATTATATGAGTTTTCAAAAAATTAACACGAAAAATCAAAAAAAATATTTATTAATGTTATAGGGAATTAAAAAATAGTAATAAATTATAATAAAAAATATAAATATATTTATTATTTATTATTAACCTTATAAGAATATCAAAAAATTGATGAGAAAAACCTAAATTTATTAATTATTTATTGTTAACATTATAGGAAAACCAAAAGATTAGTACAGAAAATTCAAAAGCCATAAAATATATATATATATATATATATATATATATATATATATATATATATATATATATAAAATTAATAAATCTTAAAAGTCTGCAGGCTTGCCCCTTAAAGGTTCAGTATGACACAATCTACTGTAGTATGGGTAGAGCTACAGACTTTTATTATTTGATGGGTTGACTTGCAATGTAATGACACTTGACCCCGTAGTTTGATAGGTTAAAGTGTGGTTAACCTAGACCAACCCGTTAACATATATATATTCTTTATTGTTAAAAAAATACCTAAAACGAGTATTAACTATCAATTTTTTTAATATTGCGATTGAATTTTGTTTTTCAATTAAAGATACAAAGCTTTTTGATTTTCTAATTGAATATCTCAAAATTTTATTATCTTTTATACCTTTTCTCATAATTAAGCACTTAATCAGCCACCCGTGGGAGGAAGAAATGGGCAGAAAGTCAAGAGGTATCTTCTTACTAATTTTCACTTTCTTTTTATCTATCTGGGTCGTATTGTTTTACTTGTCTATGAATGTATCAGAGGTTGATTTGTAAAGCATAGCTGTAAGCTTATAATCCTGTTTTGTCTGAGCTTATTTTTGGCTTTTAGGAACCCAGCTTGAATCCAACAGGAAAGCAATACATGAACATCCAGGTAGTTTCTTTGCATGCTTTTGCTTCACCATGTTTCGCTGTTGTTGGTGTCTAATATAACAAGGACTTTTCTATTTTTAATATTTTTCGCTGTTCATGTGGGTGCTGAGATTTGTTCTTACTTCTAGTTAGGGCGATTACTGATGATATATTACGAGTCTAAAGATTTCAGTTTAAAATAGTAAAAACATGTAGATAAATCCATTGTGATTCTGAAATCTTTTACACTTGAATATCAAAATTTCAAATCTTTAGACATCCACCATCACTTCTTTTCCTGGAGACTTACAATTTTGTGAATGATCAAAGTCAACTGAATTCTCCTCCATTTGTCCTAAGCTTGTAATTCCCAAGAAATTTACAGTTTTCCTCTTTATGCCTTTGATTCTCCTAAAATATAGATTTGCTTATTTAATGACACTTTAACGTATTTAATTTCTCTCCTACTTTGCCTGGAGTCAGGATTAGATATCCTTCCATTCCATGTGGGAAGTTTACCAGAAAGATTGGCCTCTTTTTTAAATGAAGGAAAATAGATTTACGTTTTTGAATAATATCTTACTATAAACTAATGCAATGCCATATAAAATGAATAAAGTTGACAGGGTGGAAAAGTGGCCAAAAGAGTATTTCCTACTCAAGGTGTAGTGAAATGATAAATTCTAATATATTAATTTTTAAAAAAATCAAATATTTATCGATCTATTAAAATTTATTATTAAGAGTAAAGATAAAAATATTATTTAATTAAAATTATTAAAAAAATAAAAAATTACCAATTTCTTTCATAAGTTTAAAAATCTAACAATTTCTAATCATCTAAAGTATAAAAAATGACCATTTCATCTCTTAAGGTTTTATTTTTTCCTTTCCTTCTCCGGTGACGGTTTTTCGAACAATCTCTCATACTGACACGCCCTCTAGTGTTTTAGACTAAGATGAATCATTGATCAAAGATTTATCGATAACACGCTGTGTGATGTACAAATTTGTTATTGCACAACTTATTGTCAACGAATTGTTGGTTGACCTTTGGTTGGCCAATGCATAAATTTGTATGTCACACAACTTGTTGCAGACGAATTATCGATTGATCTTTAATTGACAGACGATTCATCTTTATTTAAAAGGTTGGAGGGCGTGTTAATATGAGAGATAAACCAGAGAACAATCATAGAAGGAGGAAAAGAAAAAAATAAAACTTTAAAAGAGAAATAGTCACTTTTTAAATTTTTGGTAGAGAAAAATTATTAAATTTTTAAATTTAAGAGAAAAATATGATAAATTTTTAGTTTTTTAATATTTGTATTTAAACAATATTTTTATTTTTAATCTTATTAATAAATTTTAATAAAAAAATAGATATTTAAATTTTTAAAAATTAAAAAAAAAAGAGAAAAGTAAGAATTTATCATTCACTAAGCCTTTGGTGGGAAATAGTCCTTTGCCCTAAAAAATTTTATGTGTTAATCTGAGTTTACGGTGGAAACATTCACCATCACAAGTTCATGCACCCCGTGATACAGTAACCCGTTTTCAAGTTACCCGTGAGTTGAGTCAGCAGAAGTGGGTGGTGCCTGGATGTACAGGTTGCCGGTTACATTCAAACAAGTGGGGACTGAGAGGACCCGCATCACGCGGCAGACAACTCTCCGCAGCCAATCACTGTCTGACTTTCTTCTCCTCTTCACTGCACTTTTAAGTTTGAACTCTTCAACTCTCTCTTCACTTCCTCGAACAGGACCCACACTAACATTGATCTATTGACTTGACTTCTCTCTTTCCCCTCCTTTCTTTCTTCTTTTCGTCTTCTCTTTTTGTTACTCTTTTGCGTTCTCTTCTTTTCTCTCTCTAATGGCTCCTGTTTCTCTCATTTTTTCATCCATTCTTTCCTTCTTTCTCCTTGTTTCCCCTGCTCTCTCAACCAACTCTGAAGGTGTTCTCACTGCCCTTTTGCTTTAGGGTTTTGTAATTTCTTTTGCTTTCTGATCTCTTTTGGTAACAAAATTATGTTCCAAATAGAAAATGAACTTAGAAAAAAAAATTTAACTTTACTCCTATGTTCATTTTGGTTTAATGAAGTTGTTATCTTTCTAAATTTTCTTTAGTTGTCCTGGAGATTTTAAGGGCTGGGCTTCAAATTCTTTGTTTCGTTTTTTATTTCTTTGATTTGTTTTTTCCAATTGTGGGTTATTTTGTTTGTTTGTCTTTAGGAAATGCTTTGCATGCTTTAAGAAGCAGGTTTAAGGACCCTACAAATGTGTTGCAGAGCTGGGACCCAACTCTGGTCAATCCCTGCACCTGGTTTCATGTAAGCTGCGATGCCAACAATCATGTGATTCGCTTGTAAGAATCAGATTCTTTCTTGTTCTTTTTTTTTTTTTTCTTCTTCTTTTGGGTTTTCTTTATCAGTTATTCGTTAATTTGAGTTTTTTTTTTGGGGATTTCTTTCGTTCAGTCATCCTAGTTGATTAACAATTTTTCTTCTTTTTAATTTCAGGGACTTGGGAAACTCTAACATTTCTGGGACTTTGGGGCCTGAGCTTGGTCAGCTTCAGCATCTGCAGTACTTGTATGTCTCTTTCCATTTCATTTATTTTATTCACAGTATCGAACCTTTTTCACGAACTAATGATGTGTTATTTGCTGGAAAGCTAAGTAGAACAACAAGAAAACCGCATTTTATCAGTTGCCTTTCAATTTCTTGTTTCTTTCCATAATTTATATAGTAATTGTGTGGGGGAATTGTTTATGGTACAGGGAGCTTTACAGGAATGACATTGGGGGGAAAATTCCGAAGGAATTGGGTAATCTGAAGAACCTTGTTAGCTTGGACTTGTATGAAAACAGATTTGAAGGAGAAATACCGAAGTCTTTTGCCAAATTGAAGTCACTTCGATTTCTGTAAGCATCTTGGTGCTGACAATTGATTGGCCTAAAACTTTGAAACTTCAGAAGTTACAGCTAGCTTGAAATTCTTATTTTGATGTGTTGAATCAATGTTACAGGCGGTTGAACAACAACAAGCTAACTGGATCTATTCCAAGGGAACTCACCACTCTATCAGACCTTAAAGTCTTGTAAGTTTATAGGCGAAAAAAATGTCAAATCAGGACTTTCTTCGTGGCTTGGATGTTTTTTTATTTGATTGTTTTTCAATTTTGCAGTGATGTTTCCAACAACAATCTATGTGGAACAATCCCTGTTGATGGCCCTTTTGCAAGCTTTCCAATGGAAAGGTAATAGAATATTATCGCAAAATGTACTACGGCATAAACTTTTCCTGGATTAGTGGACACAAATAGTGATTTATTCTGATTTACATTTTAATTTGCATCTCCGACATGGCCCCGCAAATAAATGATTGCCGGGGAGATACTCAAATTGCCTTTTTATATGATGGAGGTTTTGAATGGATTTACGTGAATGTTAGGTTTATTCCATTTTGGATTAATCAGTGAGAATCTTATAACGTGTAAAATGTGTAAAAGCCCTGAACTGATTGTCCCCCGTGAAAATTATTTGACCTTTTTTTAACCGCCAACAGGGAATGTATACTGTATCTATATGCGTCTTCATTTATCTTGTAAAAGTGCATCAACAAGTGTTTTGCTATGATTCCCAAATCGCTAAATTACTGTTGATGCATCTTATGTACATTTGTTGTTTCTAATGATTTGTTTTGTGGGTTTATTCAGTTTCGAGAACAATAGGCTCAATGGACCGGAGCTGCTAGGACTGGTGCCTTATGACTTTGGATGCTGAAGGAAAATTAGGATTTGATGGAATTTCTATGGAAGACTGTGATAGCTAAGTCTTATATATGGTGAAGTAGCTGAAACAAATGCCTAGTTGTATCGTGTGTGTTTTTAATGTGTGAAATAACTAAAGCAAGTAAAATAAGACTGAAGCAAATTTGAAGAGTGAAAGCCTTAGTTTTATCCTCGATGAGGAATGCAATTTGCGTTGCAGCAGCGTATGAAAAAGTGCAGCTGTTGGCACACCAATTTTTTATGAATTTTGATCTATCCATGTCTTTAAAAGATACTTGGCCACTTACATAAATTGCCTGTTCTTCGTCCTGTAAATGACTTAGGATTACAAACAGTCCATGTTTCTTGCGAGGGATAACAACACCGAGGGATCAAATTTTCTGATTTTCTTATTGAATGAATGGAACTTATATTTTGTCACATAAAAAGAGACTAAAGCTATCATTCAAAAGAATTTCATTAATTTAAATCACCTGTATCCTCATTCAAAATGTTTAGAGCAGACTGTCGCAGTGTTAGTTAATAAGCCCCCCGGCAACCTGTCTACTGTGTTATTCATTCCCTCGTAAAGGAGCAGACTGTAGTAGTAAGAAAGTTGATTTTGACATCTGGGGTTCTCCTTCCGGTATAGCTATGGGATCCTCCAAGGAAATAGAGCGCTTAAAACTTCTTCTGAGGCAACACAAATGGGTCTTTTTGGAAATTCGATTTTGAAATTTAGATACCTTAGCCTGCCAAAAAAATAAAAAAAATCATTCAAGAGATAGGATTATGATTAGTAATCCTGTTACAAAATACTTCTCAGGTGAAAAGATTTGGGTGGATCTTTTTGGGATGATTAATCGAATCTACTACTACAATCAACACTTGGTCTATGGTATAGAGTTCTAAAGTAGACAGCATTAGTACTCTTTTAAGCCCAATAAACCTTAGTGCTTTCCTTAACACGGCAATAATTCAATCAAGCAAGCTTGCCAAGTCACTCGCATTTGGTTACCGTGTCCTAACTTTAAAATCCCGAATCATAAAAAGGATGTACCAAACTCATTTTAAAGATTAGCGGCAGAGAAGTTACCTGGTAAAATTTGATGATCTTGTTCCTCTTGATGCTTGTGCCAAACTCATGTTAATTGCTGCAGACCACACCATTCCTTTAACTTCAGTTGCCTGCATAATTAATTTTAGCCTGGAACAATTTTAGGTGTACAGCTGACCATCAGTTTCGACTTGCCGGGAACAAGACCTTGATGATTTTGCTCTGGGTTCAGGTGTTGTAAAATGTACAATTATGTCATGCTCCTGCCACTCAGAATAAAAAAAAAAAAAACACTGCTGCATTTTCCGAATCCAAATTGAATCCACAATCAAACATTCTGAGCATTTTTGTAGTTAAGAACTCACTAAACATCTAATCCTCCCATAGCAGGATAATCTATTGGTTATCTGTTTTTTTATAAATACAGTTAGCATCAGACATTTTTGAACCACTGAGATAGGATATTGATCTAGTTTTAGACTATGCCCTACTGGAAGGATCTCCATCCACAAAGCATTTGCAGTTACCGATCTTTCAGAGAAAAATTATGTTCACTTCAGTAACATGGAAAGAGAAAGGAGCAACCAGCCAAAATGAAATGTGCCAGGCCTTTAAACCTTGATCAAATGATTCAGACTGGATGGTTTTTGGTCATTAAGCTTGTGCCATAAAATATGTTTCATAAAATTTGTCTCATGCATTTTGAGGATCATTTTACTCTAATTCATTGATTTCAAGGTTAAACAAATTCTCGCTACTATAAATGTCTTCAATGGAATTTAAACAGTCCACTGGAAGCAATATTCTGGTTCCATTGCTAACCAAATCAACTATAGTAAGAGTAAAACTTATTAATAAAAAGGAAGAAAATAGGAACTGTAGCCTAATAGATCAACTATGTAACAAGGAAGAAAAAATATCCACTAACGAAGCACCACAAAAAGTGAATCAAATGCAAGAGATATTGAATCATGTGTGCAAAGGAATGCACTGGTATAGATAAGTGGCAACATAAATGCACTACTTATGCGTTCCATTTTTACATATAAAAATAGATGCTGAAGCACATTTTGCAATGCTACAGAAAGCAGATTATTTTCCGTTTTCATTCATCTTGAAGGCAGAAAGTGAAGTAAAAAAGTTATAACTCACCTGTGAAAGAATGTAAGCATATTACAACTTCAATCAGTATTGCATCACAGCACTGAGATCACTGGAGAGAGACCTCAAATCAAGAAATGCCTTCTGAAGAACTCAAATTAAATGATAACTTAGTTCTTGAGTAAAACATTGAATAATAATGTGAAGACTGCAACCACAAACCTAACAAGAAGTGCTTTCATTCAAAAACTGATCTTGACAGTTAGAACTTAATAAGATCAATAGATGATGGCGGTATCTTAATGCAGAAAAATAAAGTGTACAGTTCAATCATGAAGGAAATTTTTAATTAAATTCCTTGACCTTAATTAACAAGCAAGATATCAGATGAAGGCATCACTATAGACTTCCAACCATCTACTCATCCAACACAGATGCAACATTAATACTACAACCGAAGTCACCATGCTGAAAGAATCAAAGACTTGTACTTAGTTCACATTGCTATATGACCTAATCGTAGCTTTCCAAATCTAATTGTTCACTACAAAAGTGTCTTCACATGTATTGTAACCAAATGAACAAGGGAAAGTGCTTCCTTTCATTTGTGACTCATACAACAGCTTTAAGTGAGTCAGGCAGCTGTGATCTAAAGGGAAAAATGAAATGGTTAAACAACTTACTGAATAAGAGAAAGTGAAACCAGATTCTAGATCAAGCTCTAAATTTAGTGAAATCAACTGAAAAAATGCTTTCTTTCATTCTAATTTGGTACATTAGAGGGGAAAAATCGGAATTTGATTGTAATTGAAGAACGATTTTGAACACCTAAACACTGACTTTTCCAGTACTGTCTAAAAATTATACATTTATCATATAAACATGTCCTCTTCTCAATACTGCTGACATTCAGATGATATTTTGTCAACCTGATCCAAAACTTCAGACAGCTTTTTCAACTTATTAAAACTCTGTAGTTGATAGTGAACAACATTCACGAGCTGATTCAAAAACTGAATCATCAATTTGTATCAAAAGAATCTTATCAATTTCTAAACTGTATCCAGAAGAAGTTTCCTTCATTCTTCTGAAGCATGGAAGCAAATCCTCTCAAGTTGGGTGGACCAATCTTCTCCCAGTACTGTGGGATCCAACTCCATTGCAGTTCGGAAGTCCAACATAGATGCATACTTGGATCTGGTCGGCCTTTTCATGTTCCTCATACAATTGATACTGGGCACGAGTTGACCAATTTGCTGTCTTAGGTGCTCGTTTTGATACCCTGGCCTAGCCAAACCTATGCAGGGGCCGATCAGCCTCTTCAAATACACATCCAACCCATTGTTTAATAGGTTAACACAGTCCACCGAAACACTAATTCCCTCCATCGCTAACTTTCGTTCCAAACGACTTTTTAAAGATCTCGTATCAGGTAGCTCAGCACTGTTCAGACATGTCACTGGATGGTAGTCACTACATATAGATATATTAGAAAGTGATTTGCGAACTCCACCAAAATTCATACAAAGTCCAAGAGGAGCAGTAACTGGACTTCTACTTTGAACACTTGGGCTCCCAGCTACCTGCTCAACCTCTTCTCCATCTTCAACAGATATAACTTCAACAGGAGGTCTACTACCCAGTGAAAGCAATTCAGTAGCACTTTGCTGCTCTAGTGTCTTGGAAACTGATTCCTCGCCAGCAATAATACTTTGGGGCTTTCCAAGAGGCCCCAATGGACTAGGACGGTCCCTCAATTTTCGATCCCGGTTAACCATAGACCTACCCTTCCGAGGGGATGGGGGAAATGCATCCCCATAAAGTGACTGAAGGGTGCTTCTATGGCTTCCGCTTAGAGTTTTAACATTAAGGCTGCTTCCTACTTTCTTAATGCCTTTGGGTGGCAGAACTTTGGCTACACACGCATTCCTGACAATCGATTTAATAAACTTATTATGAAGAGGGATATTTTCCCTACCAATAGTCCTAATACAAAATTTGTCAAACTCAGACTTGCTAATCTTAAACCTAAAAAATTTGCTAAGCTGATCAAAGTAACTTTCTCCTCTTTGCTGCCCTATCTTCTTCAAAATCAGAGCTTTTAGATCAAAAATGTCAATTCGAGTAAAGTCTGGACTTCCCGACATTTTGTACAAATAAATTGCACAAATTTAACTAAATCAAATCCACATCAAATCTTGAAATTTCAAGCAAAAAACAAGAAGATACGAGACGCTCTCTTCAACCAAAACTTGAAACCCTAATCCCGAACTGATGAGACCATCTGCAGAAGAAACACAAACTCCATCAACACAAAACACCAGCATCTACAAAGACCTTAAAAAAGCCAAAAACAAGTTCTGCTCAAGCACAGCTCAGAGCATTTCATAAATCACTAAAAACAATATATTAAAAAAAAACATAAACCATAAGAACATTAAATTTCCTAATTATATTAACAGAAAATACCAAAAACAAAAATAAACAAATTTAAGCAGAGATTTCCAAAACCAAGAGAACCCCATTTGACATTTCGATGGGAATCAAAAACCCATAAAGCGAATTGAGGGTTGGAAAAAGATTAGGTGAGAAGTACGTACCCAGACAGGCCGAAGCGAAAGTAGAATTCGGCTTTTATAAAATTTAATAACTGTTTGGGTGATCGATATTTTGTCTGTAGTTTGTGATGTAATTTAATGTTAAACAGAGATTATCTAAAAGACATTCACTCTCTTTGGGACATTCTTAGGATCAAACACATGTGCGCTCTTTTGAGGTTATGAATGTGATGTGAATTTTTTAGGGACTCGTTTGGTTTGCTCGCTTGTGATTTTAAATCAACCGTTTATTTTTATTGTTTATATAGCCTCAAGTCTTGGCAGACAAGGGCCGTGTATGAAAGGGGTTTTGATAAATTATATTTGGACTAGATGATATTCATGCATAATCCTCAATAAATTTATCAAGATGTTCTACATAGAATTTATATGCATTAGTTGATGGGATGATTTGGAATCTAAATTTATACGATTTGATTGCTTTTTGTGCAAAGATGGTTACCTGTTTAATGAGATTTTTGGTCATTCTTTATACATGAATAATTCATTATAATTGGCTAATATCAGGTACAAGAATAAAATGCAAAATGTGGTATATATAATGTTTTTTTCTGTTGTTCTGCTACCCAAATAGGAAAATTTGGAAGGTAAAGGCTGAAGGAGTTAGTAATCTAAATGACAAACCGAAGACATAATCTGGTGGTCATTGTTTCTGTTAACAATAAAATGACCGGGTTATTGAGATACAAAATGTAGCACCATGTGGTAGCTGAGAGGAAAAATAATCCTTATATATATTTTTTAATGTTATTCTGAGAGAAGAAAAATCTTGGTTCTTTCTTTTACGGTTGTGGGAAAAACCTTGATTCAATCTTTTATTGCAATTAGGAACCAAATACTAGAAACATGTAACAGTACAATATTTTTTTACTTTTAACCCTTCCTAGGAGCTATAGCTGAAGAAGAAATGAATTTTTCTGTAGTATGATAACTGAAAGTTACAATGTGGATGGAGTTCAAGCTACTGAAATCTTTAATCACCTACAAACTATATGGATTTCTTGTTCGTGGATTTTGTTAAGTTGCAAAAACATTTGAGGACTTGTTTCAACTTAGTGAGTCTATACATAATCCTTTACTTTTAAAGGTTTTGTATGTTTGATTGATTGCTATTTTCAGGGAAGCTCTGCTGCTGTGAATAAAGAAGAGCTTGGAAGAGCCACTTGGATTTTTCTTCATACTCTTGCTGCTCAGGTTTTCTTATTGCCATCACTTTGGCATCTTGTTCCTTTTTCTGTTGGTTCTCTTCCTGAAACCTGTTTATTGGAATTATGGCTGTTAATGGCTTATGGTTTTTTAGTATATATTTATTTCCGCTTTCTTCTTCATAATTCTGGCTGCTTTTGCTTAAGCCCTGTTGAGAAGACGCTTTTCTTGTAATCCCATATTCTGCTTTCATAAAAGCAACAATGTGACAACATTTCGATCTTTTCCTCTTGATACTAATCTTTATCACCTAATTCTTTGCAGGTAAACTACTTAACTGGGTTTTGCTTCAGTCATAATTATTATTGCCGAGTAAAGTATCATTGTTGCAAAACTTGACACATGGGTGTATCACCAGACAGCATAACTAGAAAATTCTTTGTTTTGCATAGACCTCAAAAAGCCTTTTCTTTGCCTATAGATGACAGAACAAAATGATATATATAGTTTCTTGTCTCAAACTCCATTTTGGTTCATCCCACCACTCTCAATGCAACATCAACATGTGCAGACGGGAAATTTCTAATGCAGCTTCACCACAGTGAAGATCAAATCACATCATGATGATATATATTTTTCAACTATGAATTATGCCATTGCTTATGTAAATGGGAAGAATTTTTATGACTTTGTTGCCGTTCTCAGTATCCAGAAAATCCAACAAGGCAACAAAAGGTGGATGTAAAAGAACTGGTATGACACTCTAACCAAATTTTGTTCTTTCTTAAGCTTATATTACTACCATTGCCACTCCACTGACAATGGAGAAAAAACAAGCCCAAAAATAATTAAAAGTTAAGACTTCAAAAAAAAAAAAAGATAATATAGGAAGCTTTGAAGCTTTGTTGGAATTGTAATTCAGCAATGAGACAGTTCGTGATGCCTGCAAGCTTCTGGTGAGCTTGCTTGAAGAACTTTAGAATAAGTTCAGGTGGAAGGGTTATCTTAACACCCTTAGAGACAACATAAAGTAGTGCTGATAATTGATGTTACTGATTTGATAAGCTTCTGGTGAGCTTGCTTGAAGAACTTCAGAATAAGTTCAGGTGGAAGGGTATCTTAACACCCTTGGAGACAACATAAAGTAGTGCTTCAGCACAAGCGGTCCTTCAGGTTTTGGACAAAATTTGGGTCAATTTTGTAGAGCATGCTGGCATTGACTTAACGTAATTTGTTTCAACTTTAGAATTCAGAACTGATGCTGAGGTCAAGTTTAGTCGGCTTAACTTTTTTGGACTTAATTCTCACATTTGTTTTATATTTGTGGACTTGACTCTGATTAAAAAAAAAAAAATGGAGATTTAAACTGGATTTGATAATTGATGTTACTGATTGTCCTTATTGGCTATCTAGATTAACTGAGAGGACCGTATTCGGCTTGCAGATGGCTATATTATCTCAGATAACCGCTGCAAAGATTGTGCAGATCACTTCAAAGAAGTCCTAAGGTGCCATCTCTTTTCCCCCTCCCTCCTCTGCATTGGTTGGTATTTTAGTCATTAATGTGATTCCATTTTCTTTCTGATAACCATGATCCTCGCCCCCACAAAACATTTTGATCCATCGGAACATAAAGGAAAATGATGTAATAACAAGAATTCAAAGTAATAAAACCACGGTGAAAAACTCAAACTCATAATTATGATTAAGTTTTTCTTTAAATATCTTTAATTATATGAGTAGATATTTTAAAGTTTGTATTTTAAAATATAAGTATTAGTAGAGGGGTTAAAGTTATGAAAAAAATAAAATTTAGAATTCTTTGTTAATAGGTTATCAAACTCTAATATTAATTATTTTTTATTAAAGATGAATTCACATTGAATTGATATTAGTTAAATTATTAACTTAATTCATTCAAATTTAAAATAAAAAATCATGAATTGAGTTTGAGTTCGAATCATGAGTATACGATGCTATCATACTCGAGCTCTAATCATGGGGGTTGCTTAGCTCCACAGGTTTGCGAACTTTGTCTTGATTTGTCCTGATGGCAACGGTTATCGAGATAAGTCTATATTCATGCCTACAGGTGAACAATGTGTTGATGGCGGCGAACCAGCTGACCCCCACAATTGAAAAATGCAGTAAACCACGAATTAGAGCTTTAATATTAGATAGCACAGGAAAGGAACTGACTTCATCAATAAATTTTCTATCTTTTCTAGCTTATCAATTATCATCTTCTTGAAACATGAAGTGAGCCGTCCGACAAGTCAGCTCAGCCACTAAAACCCACTTCTAACACGGTTGGCTAACTTAAGACAAAGTCAAATGAAGGTAAGGAAGGCTAACTGTTGGTGATAGAGATGAGTTTGTTGTTTGGCGAGACAGATTGAGTTTGAGGGAGAAGTATCATCACAATCTTGAAGATCATAAAATTGAGGTGAAAGTATCATCACTCGGGCTCAAGTTCTTGTATGCGATACTGAGCTCATGTAAGTCAAGCTCAAGCATCACATATCATATCAAATTCAAGCAGCACCCACCACATCTAATTTGAACTCGTGTCCTTCAAAAGCTTTAGCTCAACTCTTCATATGTCGATCCAAGCTTGAATACTCTCAAATTTGAACTCGGGACTCAGTTTAGACCCAACCTTATATTTTGTATCTATCTCTTTCTATACTGATGGACACATGATTGGTCCCCTATGACAGAGAAAATCCTGTACAGGCCCGATCTCAATACGAGTTCTCCTAGTGGCTGTGTCATGTGCATAATGTGGTTAATAGAAGGTAACTCATAGTCCATTCTTTGTTGATAAAAATTTGCTGTTACAGATTGAAGGTTTATGCTATACTATGAACCTTAACTGTAGTTGAACTGAATCCCCGATTCGTGTTAACATTTGGTGAAATAAACAGCCCAGGCAAATCGGTTTTCCCCTGTGATCGAGTAGACGCAAGGTGGGGCAAGCTGGACTGCGATCAACGTGCTTGCGGTCTACAGGGGGCGACAAATGTTTGGGCATAGACATACCGAAATAGCCGATTACCAAATTTAAAAAGAAAAAAAGGAATGAAAATTTAGTTAAGTACTTTCTCCCGTTGAAAATATTGTGCTTAAACTTGTTCATGTACATAGCAAACAAGAAAAATGGAGTAAAGTACACCACCAAAGCTCATATTTTAACTGTCTAACGTTTTAGCCTCAGCTTCATCATCTTTGACCTTGGTAGGTTCAGCCATCCGAATCGGTGGCGCTTCACCAAATTTCAGTATGTAAGCAGTCTCATGAACAGGCCGCAGTTGTGGAATCACTTGAGCATCCAAATATGCATCGCAATTGAAACACCACACTGACAAATCGCTGCTTCCCAACGAAAAAAGTAGAAGCAGAACTTCAGAAAAATTATCATTAAATATAAAACAAAAAAGATTGTAGATCATACCTGTAACTGAGTGCTACAGAATGGCTAGTCTGGTGGTAATGCTGAAGCATATGCTTATTCACAAAACGGCTGCAAAGCACATCCTTACAGCTCAAGCATAACCAGTTTTCAGTCGGATGATCGCACCTTATACATTAAAATTATTCCACAGGTTACAAAATGCAAATTAAAATTTCAATCTCGAGATCTTAGTTCAGCGTAAAAGGGCTAACCTGTTGCATGGTGTATCAGGAGTTGGTATGTGCGCGAGATCAGACGATAACGAGGTCAAGTGATCACACGACGTCAGAGCTTCCACCAACCCAATTCGGCTCCAAACATTAACGACTCATCCTCCTCTCCAACATAAATTTCCTGCAAAAATCACTTCAAATCAAATAGACGATGACGCGTTTTCATCTATAACAATATCGAATATACCAGCGGAGTAGATGAAGAGGTTCCTTGATTCGCCATTGACACACAGTGTTTTGGAGCTTTCACTGACGTTTCCTCTCAAACGTGATGTCGTTTTTGTTTTTTAGGCTCTTTAAGGTCTAGCAAACGATTTATGGGGCCGTGTAGCGTTAACCAAGGGGCTGAACTATCTGAGCTGGGTCGGATCACAAAAGGTCGATCCGGTTTTTTCTATAACTCTTCCGGCCCAAATAGAATTACACTCACGTCACCCTATTTATATATGCGTAATACGCACCAGGTTCACAATAGAAAACTAGGGTTTTTGACGCAACCGTATAAATTTTTCCTTTGCTCAAGACGCCAATCCCCTCAGCAATTTTCTAGGGTTTTCATAAGCTCTCTGCGCAGCAGCCCTTTATTTTGTTGAAGAAGCAAAAATCAATCATGGGTCACTCCAACGTTTGGAATTCTCACCCCAAGAACTACGGGCCTGGTTCTCGTACTTGGTAATTGAAAGTTTTCTTCTCTTTCATATTGCTGTCTTTTAGTTTGAGAGTATGAGGAAAAGGCATAAATTGGTTCGGCTGAAATCATTTTATGTGTTAGCTTTTAAGATTGAAGTTTAGTTTTCTGATTAATTCAACGCTCAACTTCTGCTAATGTAGGTACTGTTGTGGGTCTTAGTGTTTAATTTTATTGTTCAATATGACATTGATTTCATAATGTTGAGGTTGCTTTTAGTTGTAAATTGAATATTTGAATTACCTTTATAATTTAGAAAGGAAAGCATTTACCCGCCCCTCATGACTCTGCATCTTGAAGAGGCTCAAATGAATAAGCTTGGTTATGTAGTGATACCAATTAAGTTACTAAGTAGTTTTGGAGATGTCAACTGGTTTTTTCATAATGAATTACTGATGCTGCTCTTTAACCTTGTTGGATGTCAATTCCGTCAATGGATGCTTAACTGTTTTGACTGATGACTATTATTCTATGTTTTTAAGGACTTTTTAAAGTTATTTTATGTATTGTGTTTGTAATTTTATACGATTAAGCATCATTATTCCATTCTTCTTTCATGTAAAATTACACTGGGCAAAAGATTCTAGAAAGAGTTTGGTTATTCTTTAGTGTGGTTCATTACTCTTATTATGACTTGCTTAGTATTGGGTACCAATTATTCATGGGATTCTGAAGATTTGTATTCTGATATTTTTAATTGCAGCCGTGTATGTGGGAACCCTCATGGGTTGATCAGGAAGTATGGGCTCATGTGCTGCAGACAGTGCTTCCGTAGCAATGCCAAGGAAATTGGATTCATTAAGGTAACAAATTAGTAGTACTCTGCTGATGATTAGGTCTATAATTTGTGCATTATATGATGCCATTTATTCATTTTCGTCGCACTGATTTTCTTTTCCTTATTTTTTTTTTCGCAGTACCGCTAAAGGATTGAGAGCTTTACCAAGAAGAGTGGCGACTTTTGTTCTGATTAGTATGATAGTGGTTTTGGTGCAAGTATCGCCCCAGTAGTGGTTTAAAATATCGAGGAACACTATGATGACCTTATGTTTTTAATTAATTTGAAGGTGATTTTGATGTGATTGTCTAAGAATATTTGTCATTACTCTTGTAACTTGAAAAAGTTACCGTTTTAATGTTACTTCTGTAGTCGCCAGTATCTCTTAGTACTTTGGAGCACAGAGCTCAAAAAGTTTTCAGAAAAAATGAAAGCAGGGAACTTAAGTTGTGGAGAACTAAACTAAGCCCTATTCAGCTAAGAAAATTTCTGAGGCCATTTTAAAACTGACCTATTTTTGACTATTGGATGCTTTTGGTTCTATTCTGTAAATATGTTGAAACGTAACGTTTTAGCAACTGTTTGGTTGTTAAGATACCCTTGAAATTGACATTATAAAGGGTTTCACAGGAATATTGCTGCAAATAAATTCAATACACACTGGAACGAATTCTTTTCTCGAGTTGTACAATTATTGGCAGTGAAGACGGTAAAACCGCAGAGTCCAAGTGTGAATTGGTAGGGTGCTAAGTTCAGTTTTTAATCCTACCTGCCATAATTTCCTCACCAACTGAGAAATCTCGGATGGGCTCGCTTTCGACCAGACGTAAACTTTTTGCTCCTCGGGCTTCGCTTTAACACTAGAACCTATTCGCTGGCTCTCGTTTCCTTGCATTTAGACAAAAACCCCATTTCCATCTCAGGAAAATAAAAACATTTTATATTTTTTAAGTGAGTACATTGACAAGTATGAAAATGACTGAAGTCCTGGGTTCTGTTGTTGGTGGCTGAGGCAGCCTGAATGTTCCTCATAGCTGAGCTGCTTCTACTCATGGTAACTTTTTATAATCCCAAATACAAGGTATAGGATTGGATCCCAGGTCGGCTAAGTTTCTCACACGAGGTTTGAATGTTTTTTAGCCTCCCAATCTCCACAAGAAGTTTTTGGAATGAAATTTTCTCTAAGTTCATATATGTTGATATCAAATGCTCCATACTTGCTTGTGCTTTGCCTGTTAAAGTAATAAAATTAACGTCGAACAACTAAGATATTGTCTGGTTCTAATAATTCGAAAGAAACCTTTTTCTGGTGCGGGAGTCTAATTCCAGGCTTGCACAAGGAACCTTTCCCTCTTTGCTTTAACTGAGACTAATAATCAAACTTTCTATATATAGAAAACAAAACCTTTTTCACGGTTCATGAACGCTAATGCTGGGCATGTAGATGATGTAACCCTTACCAATTATGGCACGATAATGTGTTTTTGAAGCAATAACACATTATCACCAACCTTATCATATGTTATGTTTTCACACTTTATAGGATAACACATCAAATTAGAGGTTAATCATCATCAGGGAAATGAGAATTAAGCATCAAACATTCTCTTTACGATCTACTCTGTAACCCTTCTACCTGCTAAAGTTACACATGATTTTCCCATCAAAACAAATTAACTAACTTTAACAAAGGTAAGAAAGTCTGGAATTTCAGCCAAATTTGACATTGGATGATTGCCAATTATGCCAATTCAATCAGATCTTGCCATTTACATCTTATCTACACTGTAAACTTTGATTTGGTTAATACATCGTGTATGTCAATATGCCGAGTAAATGTATGTACATTTTTTCAAATGATCACAGACATGAATTCCTTCACCAGCAGCAGTGGCAATAGTGTGACAGCAGTTACATCAGTCAGTGAATCTTCCATCTCTATGCTGAGAAGAAGGGTTTATCTTCATGGCATCCAAATGTAGTTCAAATTTTTGGACACTGTATATCTTATTTAATTTCCCAAACAAATGCACGGATTGAGAATGGCACTCCTGTCATGCCATAAATTCCAAAGCTGACCCCTCCAAATAGTCCCCAGCCTGATGGCTCTCCTTCGCGACCTTCACCAGGTTAAAACTTTTACAGAAAGAATTCAACTTTGAAATGGCTATGCCCTTTTAAGATAATTATTAGTTTTTCAATTAACCAGCTCTGTTAAGGTCTGAAGGACTCACAGCTCAGTCAGCTGTTTTGAGCCTAATCAAATGGCAACTCTTTGCCCGTGTAAAAGTAGAGGACTTCGAGAATTTTTGCAGTTGTAAAAATAGTCATTAGCCTGTTTGCTTCTATCATGTTAATATTCTTCATGCATTTGATGCATGTATTAATTTGTTCTTCAGCTTCACATCTCATAATTGAACAGGCTGCAGGTGAAATATATCCATTGGTGAGATATTTTATGTTGCAACTTTGGATGCTTTCTCCTTTAGGATATGACAATTCAAAGCTTCAATGATAAAGGAACTGATCTGTGTTTGAAAAGAAACCCAAAGGGTGCAGCTAGAAATAATTTAAAAAGGAATAAATCAGGTTGGTAATGTATTATTGCAGTCACTTTGGCTTGTTTCTGCTTTCATTCTGAGTTAGTTTGCTTCTCACACAATTTACCTGCCTCACTTGAGAAATTAACAAGAAAAAGTAATACTATATATACAAACAAATTATACAAATTTTTATGTATAACTTGATGTAGTAGTATCGGACTAGGTGATTTTGAGGTAAAGAAAAAAGGTAAATAATTTTATTATCTAATCAAAAACTATCACCCAAGGTTGTACACAAATGTTTGTACCATATGTATAACTTTATTCTAAGAGAAAAATGGATAAATAAATAGTGGGAAGCATGTGATGTGCCAAAGTTTGCAACTCAATTGACAAGAGGTGTAGGGATAGCTCCCTAAAAAGTTCCACTATTCTTTAGAAAAAGAAACAATTAATAAAGATAGAATCTTTGGTTCTAAGAAAGTCTATTGCCAGCCAAATTGAATTATAAAACACATTTTAGTCATGCACAAGATGTAATTTCTTTTGATAACAAAGGACTCACAAGAATTTAGCCAAAGGGTTAAGCAAGAAAGCAAAGGAATATGTGCGTGTAAATAAACATCACTTAGTGGGCATTATTGAGTGAGTCTTAAGTCACATGTCGACAACATACTAAACTTTCAACTTTGATTATGTCACAATGTAGACATAGCTTAACAAACAAACAAAAAAAGAAATTTTGTTTTAAAAAAAATAGTATTATGTACACAAACAATGATATGTCATTATATGATTAGATAATTAAAAATTAAAGATAAAATAATACCTAATCATATAATAATAAATCATTATTTATTTATATCATATTATTATTTAAATAATATCAGTGATCATCTTACAAATAAAAGGAAAGGTGAAAGAAGGCAATGAGATGGTTTTAATTGTCGGCCATTAATATAATCATAAATCATTAATCATTGAATTTTGTTTGGTTGCATGTGTGGGCTAGCAGTCTAGCTTGAGCATCACTATTCTGTCCCGTTTAATATTTTGTTCCTGAGGTTTGAGTTAAGTTTAAAGTTTCAGTCTCTATTATTATTATTTATTAGCAACAGAAGAGATCAAAATGTTACTGGAATATTTTACAAGGCTTAAGGACAAAATTATGGGTAGTCTGTCAAAACACCCAATAAAAAAAAATATGAGAGCTTGAGCAAGATATGAGACAGAGATTCTCATGTGTTTTATTTTTTTTTTCTCCTGCTTTTTGTACTATTTTAGCTATATATATTGATGTGGGTATTGATTCTATTGTTTATGATGTTACCAGTCTGATACAGTATTATCCAATAATTGATTGTAAGTAGATGTGCAACCAAGTAATAACTAAGAAGGGCAGGATTAATGAAAGCCAGATCAAAATCCAAATTAAAAGGTACTGCAATTGAACAAAGTAGAATGATGTTTGATTATTTCACATGATAATTAAGTTATTATAATAATCATCGGCGAGTAGGGAACATCACTTTTAAAAAATAGTTTGAATGATAACAAATGAGATAAAATATAAGTTTAAATCTTATATAACGATATATCAATATTAAATTTTTGATTTATCTAACTTAATAGTTATAAAGTCGATTTCGAAATCCAAAGTTTGTTATGTGATTGATTTTTACCTAAGCCCACGTTTATTTGCCCATCCATCATTAGAATTTAAGCGCTAATTTTATCAGTTAAAAAAGATATTTCTATTAATTTGTAAAATATATATAGTGAGAATAATCTTACTTACATTTATCATATACAAAGAAGTGTCATTTGGTTCTCCAACATCAAAATTAAACGTCAAGATTCTTATCTTTTCATAAAAAAATTAAAACTTTAATATGCACTACTCTGATAGCCAAAATAGTATTTTTAGGTGTGTATAGACAAAATCACTCTTAAGATGATGTAATGTGTTTGAAATAAAAATTGAGATGATATGATTTGATTGAATTTGTCTTGAATTATACTACTCTAAGTGTGATTCTAATTTATTCTCTTGATACAATTCTGCTAAAAGTGCATTTCGGATAGTATAAATTGATAATATCATACTTAGAAATGTATTATTCAAACTAAATTACGCCATGTTAAGCGAAATATAGTTGTATTATCCTATCTTAGGCAAGATTTTTGTGGAATCGCACCATCTCAAATGCTATTATGATAAAATTGCATTATCTTGAGTATAATCTAAATGGGTTTTCACTTGTTGGTTTACTAATGATGAATATTGTTAGTGATGTTTTTTTTTTTATAAGTAATAATCCAAAAAATCATTATAAAGGTGAAATTGTTATTCAAGTTTAGTAAATATGGTAGAATCAAAAAAGTATATTTTTTTAAGTGATGGAAGCAAGTTAATAAACAAATTTCATAAAGAAATAGATGATAGGTGGACAAATGTTGTTTTTGTTGTGACCTGAAGTTCCACATCGCTCCCGTTCTGTCTACTGAGCGTGTATATAGGCAGAGGCCAGAAGCCCTTAACTTGAACGACACGTAATAAAATCGTGAGGATCCTAAAGATCTAAAGCGTACAATATCTAGTGGCTCATGTAGGTTCTGAACCTGGGTACGGGCCTGAAGCCCTATCCCGCTAGACACGTATGAAAACCTTGAGGATCTTGAAGATCCAAAACGGACAATATCGATCGAGCTATTTATAACAGTTTTAAAACTTAAAGGGTGAAAAAATTACACTTTATTATATTATGCTGTAAAAAGTGAGCATTATGAAGTCAATCTTGTAAGTAGACAAAACACAGTGAACAACAGACAATTATTAATTAACTCTATTTTAAAACCTCAAAGACTTGGACACTAAGACTACTACTGATGAATGACCATGTTAGTTCAATTTTATAGAAGACTATTTGGTGATTATTAATGAATGTCCCAAACTGGAGCTAACGCTGTAACATTTTCATAACAGTTACCTAATAGAGACATTAACTTCCTTAGAAATGAAATGTTTTTAGTGTAGACACAACTCCATCCATTTAATTCAAAAACAGTGAGAACACTGTAAATGTGACCAAACCCTATGTAGTCTGTAAGTACAAGGGTAAGAAATTTTATGTTATTCAAATTGATTATAGTACAATAATATTTAGTTTGAGGTAGACAAAAACTACAAGATCACTATAGAAAAATAATGATCATCAGTTTTTTATGGTAGACCTAAAACATATTGACAATTTAAAAAATGATTCAAATTTCCCTATAAGAAGAGTCCTTCTAATGTATCTGGGTTCTTTTTTCATCTCAAATCATTGTTGCATCTAACAGAAGGATATAATTTGGTGGCTTGCAAAACATACCAAAAAAGATTTAAAACAAGTAAACTAAATGAAGATTCTTTTAATAAAAACGAATAAAATTTACTATGAGAACACTCTTTAAGAGACGATATAAATCTAAAAAAATATCGAATTTTTTATAAAAATACCCAAAAACTCTCTCTAGTTGGTATTTCGCATTTAGTCTAACACGAACGTAATAGGATAATCAATTATTTAATGTTGACTATCATCTCCCCATATCCTTAGGTTGAAATAACATTACAACAATTAATCAAATATAATTATAAGTATAATACGACCCATCACCTTCCCATACCCTTAAAGTCGACTGTCATTGCTTTCACTTTCCTCTGGTCAACTTAATTTTGGCTTTCAAGTAATCCTGTACACCTACTCATTCATTCATGGCTTTCCACTACATGGAGGAGGTGCACTTAAAAAACAAAGAGAAAAAGTTGATGATAATTTCTAGAGAGGAAAATGCGTTGAAAGCAAGGGAAGTGACACAGCATCTTAATTAACCAAAACATTAATATAGTATGACCTTAGCTTAGGTTTCAATTATCACTAGGCATTTCTTTTGTCTTTTCTAAATACCCATTTAAATTTTGAAAGCCTTTTCAGTCACAACATCAACCATTCATTTGCTTGCTTAAGAGCTCCTTTCGTGGAGGTTAATTTTGCTCATTCATTCATGTCTTCCCTCAGGTTCTCTCTCTCTCTCTCTCTCTCTCTCTCTCTCTCAATTAATTGCTTATTTATTTATTAATTATCACCCACCACCAGATCCTAATCTTCATTTTTCATATTATATAAAAGTTGCATAAACACCTCAATTAAGTGCTCTATTTTGAAATTTGTATCATAATGTAAAACGTCCATGGTGGTTTATATTTGTTCAATATGAAGATTATGGCTTTCATTTCTTGGATTAACAAATATAATTCTTAATTAGTAATTACCCATTACATAAAATAAAGGTTTAAGAGCAAAAACACACTTTTGATTCTTATTGCCTTAAAATCCTCCATTGACATGCTAACCAACTTTGCTACAACAAGGTCAAAAGTTTGTACATGAAAATGAGGGCAAACTCAATTTTGATTTTTTATTTAACTTTCTCTATAAATCTTAGAGTGACAAAATTCTCAATTGGAGGAGAATTTTCATTATTTAAGCTTGATAAACAATGATTTATTTTAATTTTAAAGCAAGAAAGTTTACTTGTATAATATGTATATTAATATTAGTATCATTGAAGACCAATTATGAACACCTGTTAAAAAAAAAAAATTATTTGATTGAATGATAAAGACATAAATACAATTACATGTTTAATAAACAATAATTAATGCTTTCTTAATTCCCAAAAACTAAGATTAAACTAAATTAACGTCCTTCCAAAGATTCACAAAACCCAAGCTGCTACTCTCTCTTCTTCCCATCTCACCACCTCACCTACTTTCTTTTTTCTCTCTGAGAATTCACAAAGTTTTGATCTTCTCTCTTACCTATAATGCTAAACCAATTTTTGGTTGGGGAAATCTATTAAATATTTAATCTTTTTGCAGGCGCTTGAAATGAACAGGAAGAGTTGCTTTGTGGTTTAATGAGTGGAAGGGTAAAGTTGAATTCTTGAGAGAAGAGGCAAGCAATGTGAAGAGAAAGATTTTGTTCACAGAATGGTGGCTGCCATTTCTCAACAAATAGCAACAGCAGCTTCTTCAACCAAAAATGGTGAGCCTCGAGAACAAGAAGAAAACCCAACAACTAGTTCACGAACAAAACCTCCTCTTTTGCCTTCTGAGAAAGACAATAATGTACGCATTGGGGTTAATAATCCTAGAAAACCAAGAGGTAGGCAAGTCTCTTCTAGATATATGTCTCCTTCTCCTTCCTCTTCCTCTTCTTCTTCAACAAAAACAACGATTGCAGCTAAACCCCCCAGCCAAAGCCAAAGATTTTCATCTCCACTCTTGTCTCGTTCTACCAATTCACCTTCTACACAAACTACATTTCAATCTTTAGCTCCTAAAAGATCACAATCAGTTGACAGAAGGCGACCAATTAGTATCACTACTCCACGTCCAACAACGCCGGTTCCAAACTCTAAACAAGCCAATGCAAGTCAAGAACTTTCAACTGCAACAAAAATGCTTACCACTTCGACTAGGAGTCTGTCTGTTTCTTTTCAAGGAGAGGCGTTTTCTCTTCCTATAAGTAAAGCAAGGGCAAAGGCTACTCCTGAGAGGAGAAGAGCCACTCCTGTTAGAGATCGGCCATGGCCGAGTCGGACCCGGTCAGGTAATCCGGCTTCTAACCCTTTAGCAAGGAGTTTGGATTCTAGTGTTGAGAGTAAGAAGTTGATTGGGGTTGGATCTGGGTTGGTGGCCAAGTCGTTGAACCAATCTTTGATTGAACATGAGAGTAGGTTGAGTTTGGATTTGAGCAACGCTAAGCAGAACCCTGATGGGAATTTGTTGGTAAATGAGTCTGCTGATCTTTTAACATCTGATGATACTGATAGTGTGTCCTCTGGCAGTACCAACAATTCTGGAGTGCCAGATTCTGGTGGTGTTCTTTCGAGAATGAAAAATGGTGCTCGTGGCATTGTTGTTTCTGCAAGATTTTGGCAAGAAACCAATAGCCGGTTAAGAAGATTACAAGATCCAGGGTCACCTTTATCAACTAGCCCTGGGTCAAGAATGAGTAGTAATCCATCAAAGTACTTGCAATCAAAAAGATTTTCTAGTGATGGTGCAGTGAATATGTCTCCAAGAACAATGGCTTCTCCTATAAGGGGAGCGACTAGGCCGGCATCTCCCAATGCAATTTGGAATGGTCCAGGTTTGTCTCCATCAAGGGGAATTGCTAGTCCTTCTAGAGTGAGAAATACGTTTGGTGGTGCCTTGAGTTGGAATTCTAGCAACACACCTTCAATTCTTAGTTTTTCTGTGGATATAAAGAGAGGGAAGATGGGGGAGGATCGAATTGTTGATGCACATATGTTGAGGCTTCTGTATAACCGCTACTTACAGTGGCGGTTTGTAAATGCTAGGGCTGATGCTACCTTCAGGGTGCAGAAAACGGATGCAGAGGTATGTTAATTGGTTTTCAGAATTTTTTTTTTTTACTAATTGATGCTTACATAAAACTTGATTTACATTTGAGAGTGTCATATATATGGTTCATCCAGCTGAATTGTATTTCTGTGTGAAAAAAATACAATGGAGAAATAAGTTTTTTTATTGGATGGATTATGTGGTCAAATAAAGAATGTAGTAATGTATTGTAGTCATCTTGTGTTGCTTTTGTTCAACTGTTATCCAACTGCATTGTAGTTTGTTTTGACAATGGGATTGTAAATTTGGAATGCAAAGGCTATGTCTAGTATACTAAATGTAGCATTGTTGCCTTTACAGGTGAATCATGTTTCTTTGGCTAGGTAAGTTGCATAGGTATTTGTTTGAGTATTCATGGGGTAGATAATTTATAGGAGTGCACTGAAGGTGATGTGCAATGGTCTTCTATGATTGTAATGAGGTCATAAATGGGTCATTGGAGAACAGGATAGTGGATAAACATGGATTTTTACTCTAAACTTCTTTGGCCTATGTGAGCTTTCACTTTAATGTCTTTCTACTGATTCAGTGACCTCTATGTCATTTATAAATTTTTTCTTATGTGGCCTAAGATTGTCAATTGATGGTTTCTAGGAATTATACAATTGAACTAAATGTGTTCTTGCTTACTAAGAGTCCCTTTCAAGTCCAGGTATAATTTTCTAGAGGTGTTGAATCTTCTGTGTTTTGAACTGTGAGCCAATGAGTAAACGTGAATCAATCTTAGTTCACCATTTTGATGGCCTGAACTTATGGAGTTTGGATTATGTTTGATCATTGGAGTATATTGTTAATCTGGTTATCATGAAATTATGGTGTAAGTAACTTTTTTGAAGAACTGATAAGATATTTTTTTATATCAAACTGAAGAAATGTTATGCTTTGTAGTATCCAGTTACTAGAACAAAATAGCATGTTATTGTTCTTAGAACTTATTCCTGCCCCCTGCGAATAAATAAAAATTGCATTTGCTCGTATATTTAGCAGTTGTGTCATCTAAAATCTTTTGTTGTACCAGAAAAATCTGTGGAATGCATGGGCAACAATTTCAGAACTACAACATTCAGTCACTCTCAGAAGAATCAAGTTATTATTGCTGAGGAAAAAGCTGAAATTGACTTCCATCCTCAAGGGACAAGTAAGAATTAGAATTTCATTCTTCTAAGGTTCTAAATGTTGCAAGCATTGACAATGAGAGATTCATGAGGTTATATCACACTTTTTTGTCTATTCTGTACCTGGTTCTTAAAACCTGAGAAGTCACTATCAATTTGTTTATTAAGAAACTATCAACTCCTACAATTGCATGACTGGAGTAAGCTGAATAATCGACAAACTATGAGGATCTTTCTATTGATCCACCGCGTAGGTGTTCATGCAAATGAAAAAAATTTAGTGTATTATATTTATGGCACTTGAAGATGCAGAACTGCAAATTAGGACCACACTCTTAATGGAAGTTACATACGCATATAGTGCTCAACTATAGGAAGAAGTTCATTGTTATTATATTTTATATACTTAATCAAACTAATTTTCACTACTAGTGCAATCCATGTTTTGAAACTTGGACCGGACCAACTAGTCAAACTGGTCTGCCCAGGACCTTGTGGTCTGTCCCGTCCGGATCGATGTTTAAACTTATATGAGCTATTGGATTAGATTGACCTGATGGTTGAACCATGCAAATCACATTGGATCACAATTCAACCATTATACTAATGTTCACATGACAACCATGTTGTATTGTAAATTTTGTAATTGTTGAGACTCAAATCGAGTCCTAGCAATTGAAAGGAATATGCACAAGGAAAATGCTAGCCGTGAGACTAAAACTTAAGTCTGTTTGTATGGTGGCAAATTTGTAATCAAGCCAAATTCATTTTCCATTGCTTTAATTCAGATTAATATGTATGTAAAATTTTAATTCTATTGTTGACATCATACTAACATCATCGATCAGTTCGTTGGACTGCTTAAGACCCAAATGGGCCCTTTGAACGGGTCAACACCTAGTTCGAGTTTCAAAACATTGAGTGCAGTGTAAATGAAGGAAAAGGAATGTCCTTTTACAGATTGCCGGATGTTGTCCAGATTATTGAAGTTGAGCTTTGGCTATTACAATGAGAAAGTTTTCCAGGTTTTGGGTGATGGTCCATTAAACTGCTTGGTTTTGTATATTTGCCTCTGGGGCCTAGGTGATCACCTTTGTTTTTAGCTCTAACTTGTTCTTTAGCTTGTTATCCTGCTCTGCTTTAAGATAAAGACTGTTTTTTAAGGAGTTGAAATTGTTGTTCTAGAAGTAATTTCTTTTGCTTATGGTTTGAGGACTGCAGGTTGATTTTGATTAATCCAGGAAACAGCTCACGGAACCATATGAGCTCTTTATTCTTTTTGGCCTTCTGTTTTCTTAACTTCATCTTTGAGTTAGCAGCACTGAACATATATATTGATTAATTGAGAAGCTAGTGATCTTGGTTTGAAAGAATGGAGATGTGAACGTTAGACATCACGGGAGTAAAAAAGAGGAGTTTGCGATTAAACAGAACACCATAAGGACATGGTTGCTGGTGTCCAACATGGATTTGACTGTTTGATTTGACTATTAGTGAAAATTAGGATTGTGGTTTTAACTGTCATGATGTCTTTGCATACTAGAAATTCATGCTTACTGTCCAAGTGCCTGTCATCACAAAATGACATATATAGGTGAATCTTTAGTTGGTTATTTTATGTCGTTATAGTTATTACCTATTCAGTGCATAATCTAACACCATTATCCTACATGTCATCTGACCAGCATTTTCGTATGGATCATTTATATCTGTCATTGACAATTTAACTGAAATCTGAGAATCATGTTACAAAGGCTGTAGGTGCTACCATTTTAGCAATTATATTCAGTAACCTGTTATTCTCCTGAAGACCCTCCAAAATACTGTTTTGTTTCTTTATTTGACCTTAAAATTTTCTGATTTGTCACATGACGTTCAGACTAGTTCCACTATGTACGAAATTAATGTAATTCCATCATACTAACTGGCATGATGGTGTGGTTTGATATCATTATCAACCATGAGAATTTTTTTAGTGTACATAAAATATTTAAGCTGCCTCTTCAGGATGTCACATGGCAAATGCACATAATATTCTAGTCTTTAGCATACCTCTTCCCTGGTTGGTCAGTTTCCCTTTATTTTTTGACTTTGTTTAAATTTCTATCTAACCTGGTCTCTGGAATATTTCATATAAATAGAAATTTACCCTTCTATTTAGCTAATTGGTTGTGATTTGTTAGTGTGCTGAACTTTCAGTATTCAAATGACTCTATGTCTGTTTAATTAATTCTGATAAGGTATACTGCTCGGATGGGTCAAGCTTTCAGCTTTACTCAATTTTTTTTATTTTTTTGCATCTGCTTGCTCACTAGGATTTTCGGCAAAAAATTTTTTTGATCATTATTTGGTTTGTCTTTTCAGTTTCAATGTTGTGCAGTTTCCCAATAGACCAGGAAGGAGTGTAAATGATTTGTATTTTGTGCGCTTATTTTGCTTCTACTTCTTTAATGAACAAATTATACCATACAAAACTACAGCTTACACATTGTGTAAAGACTGGTAAGTATATCTCAGTGTCAGTCCTATAAACCACTCTCCTGCATCACTGACCTTGTTTTAGATACATGTAACTGAAACAGGCATCTTCTGCATTGAAGTTTAAGAGTTTGATACCTTAAGTTATATCTCTCAGTAAGGGTGAAGATCATTTTAATTAGAGAAAGAGGTGGACCAGGAAGACTGCATTAGAGAGAAGAAGTTTCACTGATGTTTCTCTACACCTTTATATGAGAAGTTGTCTCGCAAAGTTGTATTCTCTTCAGTTTGTACACTGCATTGTTTTTTTCATGAGAGAACTTACACATTCCTGCCCTTTTTGTGTGGTTAAGCAAAGTGAGATAAAGATAAAGAGCAAAATCTGGTGACTGGAATCTGTGAACTTTTAAGCACTCCTTCTAGAAGGGTGATTTGTAATTGTGAGAATATAACATGTATATTCCTCTCCCAAGGGATAGGCATTCATTTTAAAGCCATAAATTTTCTGAAAATGGTAGTTGCCTTAGGGTCTAAAATGATGTGTTTGAAAATATTTTAAAGATTTTGGCATTTGTTCTCTTGAGCATTTAGGTTATTTTAGAGGGTCTATACCTGAATATTACACATGCATAGCTACACTTTTTTTGTCATTTCCTTTTTTCATTCTATAATGGAGAGGCTGTAACCATAGTATAATTTTTCTATTCTTAGCTGAGGTCTGTTATATTTGGTGAATGTAGATGTCTTATTTGGAAGAATGGACTCTTCTAGACAAAGATCACTCTAGTTCTTTGCTGGGAGCAACTGAAGCTTTGAAGGCCAGTACTCTTCGTCTTCCAATTGTTGGAAAAGCATTCGTATGTGCCTACAGCCTTTCTTTTTGTTATTTAATTTTATACTGGCTTGATAACCAGTAACATTCAGTTGTATAATATGTCGGTTTCTCTAAGGTTGAAAGGATCTAACTCTTGGTTTATCATTATATTTTTTTCTGCTGTCTGTGCCCTTTTACATAATAGGCTGATATCCAAAAACTCAAGTATGCTATCAGTTCAGCAGTAAATGTGATGCAGGCAATGTCATCCTCCATATACTTGCTGTCATCAAAGGTAAAGTATTCAACTTACTACCGTTTCTTAAAACACCTTAACAGTCAGTTTCTTATCAAATTTAAAAGGGAAAAAAGGAACACCAAATCACTAGAAAATAGTCCACAGCGATAATTTTATATATAAGTCTTATTCTTGTGAAGGTTAAGAACTAGAATGCTATGAACCCCAAGAACATCTATGCTGCAGCCATTGACTGTGTTCTTTATTTGTGGTAAATAGAATGAATAAGTAAAATTAGGACTTGCTGTTATCTTCTCACCTGAGCATTTCCTCAATAGTATACATATCATTAAAGTGAGCCAAATACAATGTTTTAATTTACTAGATGTGTGTGTTAGCTATGTTGATAGATGATACACCAGATGAAGAAAATAGAAAATGGAGCAGCTTAAAATTTCATATATTCTTTAGATATTGAAGTAGCTATTGAATGGTACAGCTATAATTTGTATAGCCTTATCAAACCTGTCATTTGATTTTGACAGCTAATTAGATCTGACTGGTTATGAAATGAAACTACAGGGACTATGGTAAATAAGACCTTAGTTTCTGTAGTGGGGCTATACCTACTTTGTCTGCTTGCAGAAGCTGATATGACCAAACAATAATTGTGAAATTGTCCTTTTTGCCTCTGCTGTTTTCAATTGCTTGTTGTGGGCTTTGTAAATCCAATAGTGACCCCTCAGTGAAAAATATTTCATCAGGATATTATTGAAGGGAATATCTTATTTTCTTATAGGAAACGGAGAAATGATAATGTTTTAGCTCCCATTGGTATACCCATGCACTTTGGAAAGAAGGATTATGTCTCTCTTGTTTAAGTTTAGTGAATGGAGACTGTCAACGTTTCAAGGTTATTTCACTTTTAGTGAATAGGACTATTCTAATTAGTGCAAAGATTGTTTCCACCGCTGGTGCATCATTGCTTTACCCAACTGGCATGGTTTTTATTGCTCATGGAGTCTAGTCCCCTACTATAGCACCATAATTGAAAGGTCTTGATGTGGTTTCATCTTGATGATGAAGAATAAGCTAATATAAGTTCTGGTTAAGCTGTTGTTTATAAACAAAGGGGGACATAGAAGCAATTGTATCGCACATAGGTCTGAAAGCCACTTGATTACATTTTCTTGACCTCACCATACCACATCTGCCCAAAAATAATTACCATAATGTACAAAACTCCTTGTATAAACTTACTCTACAAACTGATGTATTATAATATAATTAGATAAGTTAAACTTATAGACACATTAAAGTGGATGATGTGGCAAGCATACTAGGTTGTCGCATTAGTTCGTGTGGCAAATTTGTATATGTAGTATTTCTTCTGCTTATATATCTAAATCTGTGTGTTGTTTGCAGGTGGAGAATATGAATTCCCTGATGGCTGAACTCATGAATGTGACTGCAAAGGAAAGGATTTTTCTTGAACAATGTAAAGATTTTTCATCCACTTTAGCAGCAATGCAGGTAAATTGGACTTTCTGCTGTGCTTTTTTGTAATAATTTCCACTTATTATGGATATTGAACTATAAAAAAAATTTCTTGTAACAGGTTAAAGATTGTAGCTTGAGAACACATATAATACAGCTAAATCGTGTATGAACAACCCAGAGCCTGACAACACGTGTGTAGAACTTATCTTATTTGACACAACTCACTCAAAACGCTAACATTACGACAACCCTCTTCTTTTTCATGTGGGTAGAGGCACACTGGAGGTAATAAGAATGCACTGAATAGCTAGTTTTGGCTTCTCATTTCTCATTTTTGGAACCGGTCATGGTCTCCTATGCATGTATTCAATGTATCTTTATATCAGAATGTTACAAAATGTGGCGATTCCTCCCCTAAATTAAGGCTGTATACATTATTAACTCTTCATGGTCTTCTGGCAAAAGAGAAGTAATGCGTATGTATATTTGTAAAATTCATCTTATCCCATTAAGTTCCTCAATGTTTATCATGTGTGGTAATGTGCTATTGCTATGTGCGGATTGATATTTATATTTGAACTAGTTTAGCAATTTGCAGTGTGGCCTTTGATGTTTACACGAAACCGGCTTTCTTGCCAAAACTAGTAAGTTGAATGCGACGATATAGGGCAGTAGCTGGATATGAAGTTAGCAGTCTTCTATATTTGGCAGTTAGTGGACCAAATTCCAGTCTGATGGATGCTTGGTTACTGTACTTTTCACTGGCAATGACTTTGTCGTTTGGTTATCTAACAATGACTGTGTTGTTCAAAAATGCATCTCACGTTTATGAAGATAGCAATTAAGCATATTACATATGAGTTTGACTTAAAAGTTTTTAGGCAAAATCCATGTACTGGAAATTTTATTCAAGAACTTACGATGATTGAAGATGATGAAGTAATTTATAGAAGGATTGCATTGGGTTTTTTTCTTTTCAACGTAAAGGGTTTGGAATGATTTTCTATCAGAAATGTATAACATAGCAGCAGGTATTCAGCGAAAAAGGATTTAAAAAACAAAGGCTGACAAAGTCGACTACATTGACTGTTTTTATGAGACAGCTCACATACTGTACTTACAATTTGGAACTGAGAAGCCAGGTGCCCACTATAACTTGCGCTGTCAAAATTTTCATTTCATATTCATAACGTAGGTATATGATTTGAGTAACACTGTATATATTAAAAATATAGAATACATAAATAAATATATAATTATGTGTGTTATTATGTAAATGATATTATTTTATCTTTAATTCAAAATCATACAATCAAATGATAACACATATTAAATGTATATCTAAAATAAGTATGTATAGTTTTTATTGTAAAAATTAATATAAATACGGGTAAAAATATAATGTATTATTATATAATTGTATATTATTTTATTTATAATTTAAAATTATGTGTACTTATTTTAGACACACAAATAAATACACAATTTGTGTGTTGTAATGTGATTAAATGTTATTTTTTAATTTAAAATTACACAATTAAATATATATCCAAAATGGGTATGTTAGTTTTATTGTAAAAAATATAAGTACGAATAAAAATATAATATATTATTATATAATTAGATATTATTTTATTTATAATTTAAAATTATTTATTTATATGATAATATATGTATCGGTGTTTATACTTATAATTAATATATTATATTAAACGGGGGAATAAATTATTATATAATATGGTAAAATATTTATAACTAAATATATTATGTATAAGATAATAAAATTATTTTATCATATTTATCACTAATATTGCATAGAGAATAAATCATTCTCAACAATTGAATTTAAAAGTTCTAATTTGCAGTAATTAATTAGAAAGGATCAACTTTTTGGTTTTGTTTAATGTGGTAAAAGGGACCCTTCTTCAGAGCATGCATTGACATTGCTGTCTACCAAAACCACAAGTGGGTGAATATTTGGTACAATTGCTTCATGTTGGATATAAGACAACTTTATGTCTCTCTTGAATAAATTAGTAATCTTTTTCAAGAATTATTTAAGATACAAACTCTTGGGAGTCATTTTTCTAGATATATTTGACCAATTTATAGAGCAAATTAGCTTGATAAGGCTAGGAAAGTCACAATGGTGCATTATATTGTTATTTTCCTCTTAGGCATAGAAAATTTTGTAGTTTCCTATAACAAGAAGGTTGATTAATGCTATAGATAAGTTATATCATATAATATCAGGCATTAGAGGAATGGATTTAATGCACTACATAGAATTCACTTGAATGTTTTCCCAATCCAAGGTGAATATTGGGGCAACTGGAAAGTTAGAAGTGGGTGATTGGTCCACCAAGCAATAATGGACAAAACCATTATCACCCACTTCACTAATTTTTTCACTTCTTTTAAACATTTCATTATTATTGAAAGTGACCAAAAACAAACAGCCTTATGCTCCCAACTCCTTCAATTCTTTCTCTTTCTTCCTGCTGGCGGCGGCGGCGGCGGTGGTGGTGGTGGTGGTGGTGGTGTGGCTTTGATGCAATGGGGGTTTTGTTTGTTTTCCAGGACAACCCTGTTAATGGCTTCTCTTTCTTCCTTGTGGTAGGCCAGCGATATGGGCACAAGCCCAAATGCAACAACTTTGCCTTCTTATAGTACTTTAGAAGCCACTCACCTTTCAGTATTCATTATCCTGTTCCTCCATTTTTGCTTCCTTAACATCTCCCTCTGTCACCGTTTTTGACGCTTTTGATTCCTTCTATACCTCTGTACTTATAAAAAATGCCCCTTTCTTTCTAATGAGTTGGTTATAATTTATGGAAGAATTCTTGCTTGAGAAAAATTAAATGAAAAAGCAAAGAATAATAATCAGATAAAGCTGTTTCTTCCATATTCAGAACAACTCAAAATTCCTCTAAGAATATTAAACATTGTTAATCATATTATAAGTTCTGGGTTAACATAAAATTGTTCTTGCTTAAACGAACAGTCGCAAGACCTTCCTTTCGCCTCCCTCACAACCATAATTTTCAAGCCCACTTTCATACGTGGTCGTTTGGGACTCCTCTGACGGCGCTGGTGCTCGCCGTTTCACACCTCTGGACGGCAAACTAGTTGTCAACGTTAGATCATCATCTCCTGCGGGTTCACAGATCCTTTTCAACGGTACGGAAATACCCTCTCTTGCCGTAAAGGAAAGAGAAGCACAGTTAAGTACATCAGATTCTGACACGTCATCCGACTCCGTCAACACGTCCGGAAGTGGATGCAACTCGCCGCCGCAAAGAACCGTCTCCACCGCCCTCTGGCACACGTTCCAGTTCCCCTTCCATAGCAATCCCACTGCACCGCTCACCGGATTCACCGTCCGCCCCACTGCCTCGTATAGCAACGACTGAAACAATGCTACAAATACCACAACAATCAGAGTCAGAAAATTTCCTCAAGTGTGTTGATAAATGGGAAAAAAGCCCGTTATTAAAACCGCGATGGATGTTAGTAGTTTGAGGAAAGACTAACCAGGACGTTGAGTTTCAGGCACGTTGGATAAAAACGACATAAGACCGGCGCGGCCGAAGAACTTGGCAACGAAGACGGTGGCGTTGGCCTGAGCTTTAGGGCTGCCTATCCATTGTAGACACTGCCTGAGCATGCAGTTGTCACTGCAACCTTTTCTCAGAATTCTGCAGCCATTACAACTCATTTTCCAAGATTTGAAGTTTTCTGTAGCGCATAAAAAACCAACAGAAAATATAAAACAAAATTTACTAAACTTTAGGTTACTTGGGGAAGAAGGATGAGAATAATTGAAGCGACAAGGACGGAGCACGGCAAGATAGTTTATTTATAGGGGGTGAAATAGATGATTATTGGGTTGGGGATGGTTAAATTTTAACCATGGTTAGTTGGGTTGAGTTAGAGTGTCCAGGTGAATTGATGGTGGGGTTTTGGGCTCCAAAGAAATGGGTGAGTGCGGCCCCGTGTCTCCGCAAATGGTTGGGGTTTAGGGGGTTTCTTAGCCGTTGGATACCATTTTGTGGATATCATTTTTTGGCAAGTCATGTACACAGGATGCTCTTCTATTTTATGTTTAACTTTTACAGTCATCAGATTCCTGGTGGTGTTCACTTCTGTAATGTCAAATCCAAACTCTTCTTCCAAACTATATCTGCTTCATTTTTCGATCAATTAAAACATGAACACTAGTTTTGAAGTTTCTAAAGTCATCAAGACCAAAAATATAAAACAAAAAAGAATTAAAAAAAAACAACTCCTCTGTATAACTTCGGTCAATTAAGACACTAAATGCCTTTTTCTGGATGGCACGGATTTAGATTCTTCCGGGATAGCAGAACCAAGACTGTCCGATGAATCTGAGCCACTGATGTCTCCTTGTACGCCTTTGCTAGACCAGAGCTTGGCAAAGATCTTCTTGGACTTGAGCATACCTTTCATTTTACTAATGGCAGCCTTGTCGACACCAGCAGTTTTAATATCACCACCATTTCCCTCACTCCCTCCCATTCCATTGCTTATCCTCAGGGTAGTAAGCTCACCCTTTAGGTCCTTCAGCTCCTCAGCTGTGGCCACAGCATCCCAGTCTTCCTCTGGATTGGTTGTTGCGGACCTTGAGCTCCCGTGAGATCCATTTTTTAAATCCTTAAGACCTCTTGATAGGTCAGGAGTGCTGCCACCTGATGAGGCAGCAGCCCTGATTTGCTCAAAATAGAGTACCTGGACAACAACACGCAGTGGAAGTCTATCATTTTGCACAGCATGCTTGCATGCATCTGCTGATAGCTTCCGACAGTCCATGAGTTTACATATCTTCTTCCTTTCACTTTTGCTGATTGCTGGATGCTCCTGCACCAAACCATGGCTCAAAATGCAATCACCAACAACGCAGCAGCATGAATTTTGTTTACAAAACTAAAATACTTAACAATTGTAACCAAGTTAGATAGCCATTAAAATTTATTGTGCAAAGTTTTACTACAAAATGCAAGAACAAAGAGCATGCTGTACAATTGATATCGTGGTGTTGTAATAGAATGTGATATTAAAAGTAAAAAACTAACTGAATCTCCAATGAGAGGAAAAGATGCGAATAATTCTTACCTTGAGGTACATGTCAATTGCCCGGTAAAGCCCATCATGAGATGGCCTAGAGATACTCGACACCAGCTTGGCTAGATCAACAAACTTTGACAATGGCAGCTTGGGATCCTTTGCAATTTCAGCCAGGTATCCATCAATCAGTTTTGCTACCATCAGCTTGGAAGCATCAGATAAAATCCCTGGGCTTCTTATCTCTTGAATCTCTTGAACTTCTTCCAGTGACTCAATCACAGCATTTTGATCTTGCACCATAAACTCTGCAAGAATTTTCTGTACTGTGTCAACATCATATGTGGTACTTTCACCTTCAGGTGCCCTTAACAAAATATCATTGACTGATGCGTCCTCTAGTTGATGCCCTATTTGTCTTACAAGCTGCTCCTTGACATTATCTCCTGAGTCTAAAAGAATGACTGCTTTCAACAACTTGAGCAAGAAACTACAAGAAACACAGCCTTTCTCTACAGGCAGCAGCCAGATAATTGTATCAACAACTGTTTGATACTTTGACACATCAACACACTGGATCATATCCTTGCTGAAACCTGAAAGCCTTCTGTAAGTATAAGCTTTCAAGGCTTCTCCAATCACTTCACTAGGAAGTATTGATTTGGATTTAATTTTCATTATAACAAGCTTATATAGATCAATTCCAAGCTCACATAAATCCTCAACCCACCAGTCCCTCGGTACAGCTCGGTTTCTGACTCCATTCCAGCTTGGATCATTCCCATTTTCCTCTGGAAGCTTCTTACTGTTATAGGTATATGACCAGTCAACTTTAGAAACATCAGTACAGGCCTTGGTTGCTATAGCTTCCACGCAATAGCTGACTATCTCAAGATCCCTAGACAATGGTAACAGAGACTTGGTTGATTGTAGAACAATGATTGAATCTTTCCAGCTGCGAAAAATGCTGGATCTAAGGAAGACATCAATTTTGTGAATGAGATTTCCTTTCTCAGTAGTTTCATGCATTCCTAGGTACTCAGCCGCACAACGAGCCCCTACAACATTGCAAGCATTGAGGGTTGCAGTGATTCCATAACAAAATTTGGCACAAATTTCAAAGGAAGCAGGACCACCAGGAATGTCAGAAATGTTAACTTCGTTAGTGTTGTCTTCATTAGAGGTTGCTACCAGCTTCTGCAGGGAGGCACATTTTGACAGAAGAGGAAACTGCATAAAACATTTTTTCAGTTTTATTTGATTCAGAGGATGAATACACGTTGGTACTGAGCATATGAGCAAGTAATTATACATATAAACAAATATCCATAAGCAGAATTTCCAAAGCTTTAAAAATTCTGCTACACGTCAGTTTTCTTAAACTCAGCTCCAGTCAGTATGTTGAAACTAGGAACCGCAGCTAATGGCTTTTATGAGCACATTTTTTATTACCTACTGATGATCAGTCAAGCAGAACAAGTTTAAAATGCCTTGGTAGTGCCAAACATTGCTTCATGCAATACCACAAAGCAAGGGCACTGTATTTTAGACTTGGAAATGCTGACAATAATTTTCTCACATATACTAATGTCTATTTTCAGAATAAAGCAAATCATACCTTGTGTAAATGAAACTTTACATCCCCAATAATAACAACAATGTCAGTTGCCAGCTCACTTGTTGCATACCTGAGAAAAAATATGTTTTTCCTTCAGAATGCTGCTAAAATCTCTCCATAATTTCAATATAAAAAGAATAAAAATGAACACGCACAATTAAACTTAGTGTGAGGATGAAGAATATCTAAGTTGTCATTTAAACTACTTTCACTTTCTTTCAGAGCTTCTCAGCTACACAAGATGACTAATGCTAATAAAGATACTTCTGAAAGTGTGTTACTTAATACCAAAGAAAAACACAGTGAAATACAATTTTTTACATTCATTTCCTATGATTATACTATATGGTGAAGCTATCTCAGAAAATCTTTCACTTGAACTTTTACACATCCCTCTATCCAAAGTTTATAGTAAGAAAGGAAGTTTAGCATCCCTAAAGTCTCCATACATTTCAAACAATTTTATCATTTCTCAATTTCACATATGATATTTTCTTATTAGCAATTACCATACATATTCCATTTATAACATAAGAGATATTTCCAGAAGTACGCAGCTGAAAAAATCATGCACATAGGAAGGCTTATACTTTGTCAACTTTAACAGAGTTACTCGCAATGTCGGGGAGCAAGCACATTGTAGCGCTAAATTACATGTACTTACAAGTGGACCAAACAAAACAACAACAACCATGAATACAATCATAGTAACAGAAACAGCTTGTGACAATTTAAATAACACCCAGAGGGATTTGAAGACAAGGCCACTTGGTCAACCGAATACCAGAAGTAACTACTTGACCCAAAAACTTAAACTAAAAGGTACAGGTCCAACAATCAAATAATGGATATAACATAATTTTGCTAATGACACAGCCATGTACTTTAAACTTATGGAGGATATCCTGTTAGATGCCTGCTTCTGACCAAGCAACATAGATATTTGCTTCTATATGACATTCCAAAATAAACCTGATAGTAAAATAGTGTAATAAAACCACTAACAAGACTGGAATCAGATTCAATTTAGTCACTTTTCAATTTAAAATGGAATTTAGTGTAGAGTCAATTGGTTCACATAATACAAGTAAAAGACTATGACTAATGCAGTTTACATGCACATTTCCAGATATGCATTTTAATGGTTTATCTACATTAACAATAGCAGCATAATTAGTTATCATCTAAAGCATGTTACAATCACATTAACTAGATAGCATTCCCAGAGAAGGAAACTAATATATTCTCTGTACTACTATAATTGGTGTTGTCAATATACTGTGCATAGAACACACAGGTTTTGCCACACTTTATAACACTTTTGTCATGCTTCATAACAGCTGTACTTTTTTACCCAGTTCTACAATCTATGTAAAGGCTTAAAATTCTGAACAATATGACAACCAAAATTAAAAGCAGTTCTAAACCAAGCAACTTCCTTCAGCAATAAGTGCCTGTCTCCTAAGTGTCAACTATCCAAAATTTCACACATCTAGGTTACAGATTAATATTTAATTAGTTGCTGCCCAAAAGCAATATTAGAATTCCTATACCAACAGTGAGGAAAAGCAAGCAATTTCTAGTTTATGAAGATTATTGAACAGGAAATGATGACAGACTCTACTGGCACAAAAATTCCTGCCTTGAGAATCAAGGAAACAGAACACAACCTTTTGAATCTCAAAGTTCCGAGAAATGGTCCCACTGCTGAAGGAAAAAGTTCAGAATGCAAGTCCAAATCCGGACCATATAAATGAGCAGGACAATATAGAGGAGAGATTGAAACTAAAATCATGTAATGACAAAGCCTAAACTCTGCCAACGTTTTCTTCAAAATGACCAAAGCAGATGTTATCAGGGATTAATTACATATTTATGATATTCCATAAAAGAAGAAACATTTTATAGACCCCAAAAGAAAAAACTTGTTAAGCATCACCAAAATGGGAAAGCTTCTAAAAAATGGCTAAAAAATGGCAGCCATCAATTCTAATGAACAGAAAACCAATTGAAACACATACAAGGTTCTTAGTAAAAATTGAGCCAGATATAAAAAACACAGAATGAAATAAGATTTAATGAGATCTTACCTAATGTCATTACCATCTATTTGAAAGGAATCTGCCTTTGATCCAAGTTTCATAAACTTCATCTTGGCAAGCAACGGATCTACTACTCCACTGATACCTCAAAGCCACCTTCCTCACTGCTCAGCTGACCACTTTTAAATCAAACTTATCAGACTCACTACACCACATGCCCAGTAGTAAAACACACATTACCGAAATGGAGGAAAATTTTTCAGGAATGGAATGTGAACTCCCCAGTTGTGGGGACCAAATTTGAGATGACACACTCGTTGGGTTAAAAGATAGTAAAGGATCTAAATGAAAGATTAATGATATATGCCCGAAGGGTATGACCGAATCTTGACTGCAATTGAGGCCAGGAATCCTAATATGATTGAAGGATAGAAAATTGAAGGCAAGACAGACGGTTTGAGCAATTTTTTAACAAAAGGTTCTCTGAAATGACAAGAGAGCCAAAGAAGAGGCTGTTTCCTTGGTCGGCGGCAAAGCCCACGGAGCCTGGGTGCACCCAGTTAGCTCAGGGAACATAGCCAGCAGACTCTTGACACTAAATAATAATCACTACCTGCATTAAATTATTCAAAAACCAGACACCTCACAAGCACAACTCTGACTCCACCTCACTAAGTATTTCTTTATCTTCCGATCTCTGATTACTGTGTTTCTTTGTTTTCCCTTAAAATAAATAATGAAAGCACATAAAAATTCATGCCACCAAGACTAATTGAGTTTCTTTAAAGCTTCAAGTTCTAAATCATTTATAAATAGTGTATTTTTCAACCATCGGTTGAGGTTTGAAGAACCTGCAACATTTAGAAAACCACCAAAACAGTAGACAACAAGCATCTATCTTCTTTATACGGAATAGATAAGAAAGATCGCAAAAATTAATTTATATTTTAGAAGAGTAACGAATAATCAAACATCAACTACCGCCCAAAAAAATTGCTTAAAGTTCAACTAGAACCCAGGAAATATACCAGAATATATCAAATAAATCTACTCAAAATCAAATCATAAACCGAAAGATCACATTGTACAATTGTACGTGTAAAACCCTAAAACCCCGACTATCAAATTGGTTAAATTAAACAAACAAGTCAAATCCCAAAACCCACTCTACGTGGATACCCCAACAAAACCCAAGACCAATTCTATCAGATTCACAAACCCATCGACAATATTTCCTAACTTGTAGCATTGAAGTAGAAATAAAAACCAACCCACTTGAAGATTCAGTAACTTCAACACCATACAGATGCTAAAAACTTTCAAACCCGACACAATAAACCAAAAAAAATGATCTCTCTAAAATGGAAAAGCTAACTAATTTGGTTTAACTCCCCAAAATCAAGCCTACTTACACTGCAATTGTAGTATCATTGCAACACATTTATAAATGGGCCACGCATGAGCACTAACTCACTGAGTCTAAGGAACCAAACCCACAAAAAAATACAAATTTACACAAAACCCATCAAACTAAAAAGCTTAAAAAGAAAACTTCAAATGTGCTTTAGCTGCTTTTTTCAGTTTCAGATTCTCTATAATTACGCACGCTAAAGAACCAGAACGCCCCACGTCAAAAGCCAAATAGTTAAGGAATGTGTTTTCCGTTCAGTGTGTGAGACGTAAAAAGCAACGGCACTAATTCTAGAAAATCTAACGCGAAAATGATATACTTTGTTTGTCTAAAGAGCAGTGGCGTGAAAAAGCCTAATTGGATTCATTCAATTTTGGGGAGTTACAGAGAGTGTCTACCTTGCTCAATTATGCACGCCAAAGACTCTGACGCACGGCTTTCTTTTTGCCGCTCTATGGTTTCTTCATTAAATGAGCCTCACTCTCACACTCTTTACTTGCATCTTAATGAACCCAAAGCCTCACTCTGTATATATAGATCAATAACTCAACTCTGTCGTCTAGAAGCTGCATGTAACGTAAAAAACCAAGTTCACTTTTGTTCAAAAACCAAAACCTTTTCATTTAACATTATTTTCTGTTTATTTGAATAATGCGCATGAAGTTTAAGATTATCGTTTGCATTGTCTTAAATAACCAACCCTAGCATCCTGTCCTGTTAGCGTTAGATGCAGCTTTTAGCAACATGGGTTGGCTCCCTTCTTGTTTCACCATAACTGTGCAGCTTTTAGCTGCCTATTGCTAGCTTTGGCAACTGCATAATATGTTCACAAACGAATTGTTTACCTTGTTTAAACTCAATCATAGTTTATGATTTCTTATTCTTTGATTATATTTAAAAGTGAGAGATTCTTAATGAGCTGAGTCTTGCATCAGCTACTGAACTGGAGGATCACCCTAAACAGTTCTGTGTATTTGCATGTGCTATAAGAGAGAGAAAGAGAGAGATCGGCCACATAAAATCATAATGATAAGAATCTTTAGCCACAGAAATCATCAAGAAAAACAGAATATAATTGATCATATTATATGAAAAATTGGCAAGAACATTTCATATTCCAACAATAGCACATCCCTACAAAAGTGCTAGATTTCTTCTTCTTCGCAATTATTGATCATATATATAAACAGCTCAATCGACCACATTTCAAGGTCATTTTTAATTGTCTCTTCTCTCTAAAGATTGAGCCCATCTAAACCTTAATTTTTTTCATTTCAGTTTGTTGCTTGAAATGTAGATCAAGTAGGCAGAACAAATAATCAAAAATCTGAAATAACGCATTAAACAGTTGATTATGAAAAATATTTTTATTTTAATTGAACCCCGTGACAGAAACATAAACTTTTGACAAAGTAAATTTGATGAATGAAATGTGTAAGATGGTGTGAACGATCAAGTGTGTAAACCCTACAAAATGACTCATGAAGGATTGAATAAACAAATAAAGAAAATGGAAATGAAGGTAGAAGCCTGAGTCATTGCTGACTCAATCAGCTCAATGTAAACATGGTAGATATTCCAATTTTCCATCTTTACAATAAAAAAAGGAAAAGATACCGTAAGAAAGACTTGATTGCTTTTGAACTTAATCTTCAAGGGATTCTTTTTATATGAATAATAATAATTGAATATTAGGCAGAATTAGCCGAAAGTCATAGATGGTGATTAGAGTTTTAGTTTATCGACGAACATACGCATATTAGTCAACCGCTCATCTTCAGGCCCTCTATCTTCAATGCTCCCACCTCCCTAATTACTTTCATCATAAGGCCAAACTAGCATTTCCGAAATGACAGATTCTCTTTGTTAATTTTGTAAAAGCCATTTTTTCATTCCCAATTAAATTTTTTAACCAAAATTTTTAATATTTTATTTTTAAAATTGTATTAAATAATTTTTACTCAAACTTATATTAAATTTAATTAAAAATAATAAAAAATTTTATTAATATAAATATAGATAATAATGTATAATAGTATATTTAATCATAAATTATAATTTTTTTTAAATACTAAGTTTTGAAATTTTTAAAAAATTTGAAGTGTTTTTGATATTATCATATTTTTTAATAATTTTAAAAATAACAATTACATAAAAGAAATTGAATAAAATACAATAAATTAGGAATATAAATATTATATAAACTATTGAGATTATAATATTTTTCCAAAATACAAAAAAATGAATATAATAATTTTCGAAACAAGATAGAGAAATTATTCATTTACCTTAGTAAGTTTTTAAAAAATGCCTTTACATCTCATGATATTATTCACATTTCAATTCAAACAAAAATGATATAAATACTCTTTGAACAATGCTATGTGTACTTATTTTTGGTGTATAATTCATGTACACAATGATGTGTCATCATATAATTAGGTGATTTTAAAACGTGTGTCATCATATGATAAAGAAATATCCAATCACATGATAACACCTCATCTGTGTATACAAATTGTGTATCAAAAATATATACATATAGTTTTATTGATACTCTTTTATTGGTTGAAAAATTAATTTTTTAAAATTTAAAGAATAAGAATTTATTATTTCATCCTATGTTTGGTGGGAAATAGTCATTTGAGCTCCTCAATAAAATATATATAAATACGACTCAACCTAATTTTCCATATACAAGAAACTTTTGGGTATTTATAATAGTTCATAATTTAACATAATGAATTGAGTTAAATCAACTATTATAATCTAATCAAAACATAACACTAAACAAAATTAATGAATTTGCTTTGTTCGGGTCACTAGCCCCCACACATTAAAAAATAATATTATACGTATTTATTTTAAGTATATAAATAAATATACATTTATATATATCATCATTTGATTGAGTGTTATTTTATCTTTAATTTAAAATCACTTAATTATATAATAATATATATTAAATATATATCTATTTACGTATTCAAAATTGTATGCATAGTTTTATTACACATTAAAATAACACTTTCCCAGAATATGTTGCCACAAGAAGTAGCCGGTAATATTGAGTCATATAAATTCTATTGATTTTATGCTAATTAAAATTTTGGGTTCTTTACTATTTACATTTGACATTTGACTATAAATGATTGACCAAAGTTAGGTGATGAGTATATATAAGTTTTATTTGGAAGATGCGACGTGTCTGATTTTGCACTTCACACATAAATGAACAAATGAAAATTAGGTCATCAGTCATCACTTTGGTTATATTAATTAATCTTCCCAACACATTATGGAATATGAATATCCCCTAAGAATCAACAGTCAAAACCTACCAAATTAATTAAGTGACAGAGGGAATCCAGAAACTGCCTATTTATCTATAAAAAAGATCTTCTTTATTTAATTTCGGGTACCTTTTTTTATTAAATTATTGCCTCTAATTAATTAGTAATTACGTAGTAATTAATGTTGCGGGCGGCAGGAGCCAAGAAGGATCCGCTAATAATGATAATATCCATCATCCCTCATGAGGTCACATGATTTAATCACTGTCAGATCAGAATCCGACGGCCATGCCTCCATTTAACTCATTTTTAATCCATCAAGATTAACTTTAATGTAGAGGTTAACATAACATAACATGCATTATCCATGTTAATTACATTTTGCGTGCATGAAAAAGGCTACACTACACTCTAGTGCTTTCGAGGTCGACTTTTTTGAGTGAATTCTGTTCTTTCATCATCTCATTGACGTTCACATGCATGGCAATCTCTCCACCATTACTTTTCATTATAATCTCTATTATCGTTGTTGTGTTTTATGTCATTCTCTTCAAAGTGATTAATTATTTATGGATACCCTTTATCGACAACAATCAAACACAGCCTAACTTTTTTTATAATATGGTTCAATTCTCAACACTTTTGTCCCTCCCTTTTAACGACACCAATTCAATCATGCCTTGCCTTAGAATAATTTTAATAATATACCAATTTAATTAAGATTTTCTAAATTATCACGTCACTGATATATTCACAATGTTTAGTCTTTTTTCACGATGTTCTAAATTCATTTAATTAGTCTTTTTAATATACGGGGATGGTTGAGATTCACCATGTCACCATGATATCATGATATTGTGATAAACATTATCAGTGAAAAGGAATGAAAGAACATGAACAAATAATAAAAGGTGACATGCTGCATTCATTAATTCAGTATTATATTAAAGAAATGTTATTTGATCCTCCAAATTAGGTTTTCGGTTTCTTTTTTTGGTAAAGAGAAGATATTCCTTTATATGAATGAAAACAACTAAAATCTTTTTAATCTATAATAGAGATAAATATATCTCATATTGTCCTTTCTCCTATATATTTTCTTATATTCTTTAATATTTAATAACCCTTTAAAAATCTTAAATTATTATAAATATATTTTATAGTTTAATTAATATTTTATTATTTTCTTTTAAGGATGAAAAATGAAAAAAGAAGAGAATTTTTCTTATAAAAATGGAGAGGAGAAGTGAGAAATTTTCCATTATATAGATTCCCCGTTATACTCATATCAAGGACGGGCTGAGAATAGGAATGGGGATGAGGGTTTTCATCCTTTATCTGACCCGTTGTCATCTCTATCTATACTCATCATAAATTATGAAAAATTTTCATAATTTAACTAACAATAAAAGTATATATACAATTTTATGTATAAATAATGATAATTATTATATAATTTTTAATTATTTAATTATATCATAATACATTGTTATTTATATAAAGAGTTATGTACAAACGCATTACCCAGACATTCATGCATGTCCCATTATAAGAAATAAAACTTTCAAATCTTTATAAAAGCAAAGTGGTTTGAGCAGCCCAATTAGGGGTTTCCTTGAATTAACGTTAATATCCAAATTAGTATATGGGCCGACAACTTATACAAATAATGCGGCTGCAAAAAAGCTTTAGTAGACTCTCTTCAAAGACATTGCGGCTCATCATGGACTTGCCCAATACCTATTCAAATAATTGGGCTGCACATTTTACTTTCTTTTCTGGCACGTGGACTACTTTTTTATGGTGCTTTAGATCAGATATCAATGGTGTTGCAGACCCTCCTCTCAGATATCTAAGCAATAGTATCCCAATGTTTAGTATCTGAATATATTAAAGTAACTTGCAAGCATGTGTTGTTTTGTAACAACTCTGCTGTCAAATATATATGGGTTGGCTGGCTGGGCAAATTTCATGTATCAGGAATTTGACTTTGGTGGTGCCATCCTGAACCAACCTTCAAAGTAGATTTGATCCAAACAGTTCCAGTGGTAAGTGGAAACACCATAATATATATATATATATATATATATATATATATATATATATATATATATATATATATATATATATATATATATATATATATTATGGTGTTTCCACTTACCACTGGAACTGTTTGGATCAAATCTACTTTGAAGGTTGGTTCAGGATGGCACCACCAAAGTCAAATTCCTGATACATGAAATTTGCCCAGCCAACCAACCAGCCGGCCAAAATGGAAAACTATCCAGTAATTCCTTCATTGTACTTGGACAAAATCAAAACTGCATGTCACAAGACTTGAACCTAACTACTCTTTTGGAGTTGAAAAGATCAAGTCACCATCAGCTCAGCTGAATCTGATCAATGCCATCTACACGACTTAGGTTTATAGTAAGTATTTTTTAATGCTTTCAATCATGTTCCTACGGTCGTGGCCGCACTTAATTTTATAATATGTTTGCCATTGACGATGGACATGGACCGCTGGTGCTGATCAAGAAACACCCCCCTAATGCAGCTTTGCACAATTATTTTCTATTATTTATGTTGGAAATATTTGAATATTACAAGAAGACTTGAATTCTATTTTATCATTTTATAAAAACAATAATAAAATTATATATACCTATTTTGAATGCAATTTGATACATGTTATTATGTGAAATTGAAAATAAAATAACATTTAAATATATGATGACATGCATAAATATGTATCTATTTATATATGGTCAAAGTGGGTATATATATAATTACTTTGTAACAATCAAAGTGAATGGCATGCTAATATGTATCAACCCTGAAGTAAAACATGGCAAAATAATAGAGGGCCTTCTCAGATACAATGAGTTGTCAAAAGTATAAAAAATATTACAACAAATAATCAAACCTAACTTTCAGTTTTAATACAAGATAAAATTAAAGTACACACATGAAGTGAGCATAAAAACTTTTTTGGGTAATTTTTACTTTGCTTTTTACACGTATATAAGCACTCAAACATACCTCCCGCACGCAAAGAACACTGTTTATCCTGTGTCTTTCAAAAAGTGCGGCATTCTTCACTTACCTACACATGATTTTTTTATCTAAAAACCTAGCTAATCAATGAAGTAGACGATTTGTGAAGTAACTAACTTGCCAAGCAAGAGAGTAAGCTGTGGATGTGTTTTATGTAAACTCCGATTAGAGCATATAATTAATTAGTTAATCCCAGAAAGGACATTCTTGTTCCATTGTTTTAATAGTTAAGCTAAGAATATTCTATGAGGCCACGTTTGGCCTTGATGACACGGCAAGTTCACATTTAGATTTGGACCAGTTATATATATATATATATATATATATATATATATATATATCTCTAGCTTAGGCTTTTCTTAGGGGTTGCGCTTGCTTTTATTTAGTTAGTTTCGTGGGAAAGTGGGACAAAATGCCCAGTAACGTACCTTGAATGCTTCGCTGTAGCTTCGCTATGTATGAACTGACTCAACATTTTCTTGTGGACAACTTTAATGGCGTGTTTGGTGGGAAAGAAAGTGAGGGAAAAGACAAGGAATTAAAGCGGTGGGTTAATGAGGAAGATGTGATTATAATTAAAAGGAGGCTTAAGTTAAGCCCAAATGGATTACATAGAATGTGGTAGGCAGGAGGATGAACTCTGCAAGCCAAGAATTGGTCCTATTTTATATGAATAAAAACGGAAGAATGAATAACAAAGCAACAAGTGTCATCAGGCACGCAAAAGATGTAAACTAGAGATGAAGGGAGGATTATGATGACCATGGAACATGTGCATTAAAGGCATGAACCACATGGGTTGGATTCGGTTTAAGCCACCTCTCTAACAGAACATGGGTTGTGAAGCTTCTGCTCGGCTGGTTCTTTATTGTAAAGCACCACCACCACCACATGATTTCTGTGCTGTTCCCCTGTTTACGCGCCAACCCACTGAATTATACTGCATTGGGCAGTCCAAGGGGTAGTTTAAATGACTGCAAAGTGGTGGATTAAAAGGCAATGGAAAAAATTTCATGTAAAACGGATATGAATTCAAATTCCTTTCAATGGCATTTTAAAGTTAAAACTCTCCAATGACTGTAGAGTTGGTCAATAAATTTAAGATTTTACCTGTTCTATGAGTAAAAGTTTAATACACAATTGAATTGATGAATATTTGATCTTTTCCTAGCAGGACAATTAAGGCCACCCATGCCATTACTGGCAAATCACTTTATTTTACTCGTAGGCTAGACAGAATAATGTACCGTGAAATTGAAAGAAAAAGTATGATTGGAAAATAAATTCATTCATATCTGAAATAGAGATGTAATCTTTTACAATCAAAATCTAGTACTAAAAGAATGAATGAATGAATCACACTAGAAAGACAGATCCTCTGTACATATAGAGTTTAACTAAATGAAACATAACCCAAACTGAACAAACAATTTTCATATATAATCTATAATTCTAAATTCAATCAATCTTTGCGAAGGACTAGTCTAACATCTTGCAATCTGTTGTTGATTCATGAAGAACTTGGGTTTCTTTGTTGGCAAAGGACTTTCCACTTCCTGAGACCAGAACTCCGGCAAGGCCGGCAAGTTCAGGTCAAACCCCCGTTGACTGCTTGACCCACCGCCTTCAGAAAACGAAACACTGGCGGTTGCATTCACGGAGGAGGCATTGATATTGTTGTTGTTGTTGTTGTTGCCGCCTTCGTAGTGGCAACGCTTGTGGCCCCCCAAGGCTTGACCCGAAGAAAAAGTCTTGTGACAGATTGAGCACTCATGACTCCTTCCACTCCCACTGCTGGAGGTGGCAGCGACCGTGTTGACTTCACCGGAAACAGCGGCAGCGGCGTGGGAGGTGGAGGAGATTGACGTCTCGGTGGAGTTCTTGCGGTGGCTGGCCTTGTGTCCACCTAAAGCTTGGTAAGAAGGAAAAGCCTTGTTGCATACAGCACACTTGTAAGAAAGTTTCAAACTCGGAGGCTCCGGGAACTGCTGATCTTCCTGTTTTTCAAGTGATGAAGAAGATGGGTTACCACCAGTGGAGGTGGTGGCTCCGCCGCGAGCAAGCATGATAAGACAAAGAGCCAAGTACTCCTCCTCACTGGAAGCTGGAGATTCGCTTCTGGGGCGCTTTGATCTTTTTCTTTTGGTCCATGAGTCTTCATGACTGAAGGGCTGAGTGGCAGCAGTAGGAGAATTCAAAGCTTGAAGAGCCATTGAAATTGAAAAGGTCTCTTTGCTTTTCTTGCAGAGAAAGATGTTGAATGAATTAATGGGTAAGAAAGAGTGAGAGTGGGGAGGTTTATATATAGGAAAAAATGAGTGAAGTCGGTCAACTAAAGAAAGAGTAGTAGTGGAGATGGGTTGGAGGTGGGGGGAAGGTGAAGACGAAGGAAGAGTGAGTGATGACTGAGCTAAACAAGACTTATTCAAGTCAAAACAATGCAACGCCTGCACTTTTTTACCCTTCACAAACAGAGACACTTGACATGCACTGCAAGACAAGGTGGAATTACTTGGCACTGGGGCTACATTAACAGTCTTCAGGGCGTGTGGGGCAAGTTTTATTTTTATTTTTTTCTTATTAATTTTAATTACTCACTAATCTAATCTAATCACTTTCTAAGAAACATGATTTGGTTCATGGTTGGTGTGTTAATTTGTATTAGCTAAACTATGTGGGCATCTCAGATCTGTAAGTAAGATTATATTGATAAATAGTGGATTGTTTGTTGCTTCCCCTATTTGAAATCTCACTCATATTAATAAGATAAATAAATTTAAAATATAATAATCAAATTTATAATTATTATATTAAATAAATCAAAATTTTGTAAAAATTTTAATTTTGTATATTTTATACGCTGAATGACTATTTCTCACCCAATGTTTGATGTTTTCTCAAATATTCCCTCTTTAACTATAGAAACATCAAACACCCACCCATGACTGATTAGATTTAACAGAACCTTAACGTCTAAAAATTTTATCTCTTTTTATCCCCTTAAACTTTAAAAACTAAAATTTTCTCTCAACCTAAGTTTTAAAAAATCGCAGTTTCACCATAGGGTTTGGTTTTGAAATCTCCGATGACCTCTCCGGCTCTGTTGTCGACGCCCTCTCCCTCCCGAAGCAACCTCTCCTTCCGACGATCTCTTTCCTCCCATTTAGAGGTCCAATAGGCGTCGGAGACTCCTTAGGAGACGAAGAACTTCGTCGGGGAAGACGAAGAGGTCGTCGGAGATTTCAAAACCAAACCCTAGGGTGAAACTGTGATTTTTTAAAACTTAGGTTGGGGAAAAATTTTAGTTTTTAAAGTTTAGGGGGGTAAAATATATTCTATTTTAGTTTATTTTTAATATTATAGTAAAAATGACGATTTTACCCTTACCACCGTTAGAGTTTTATTAAATCTAACCGGTCATGGGTAGGTGTTTGATGTTTTCATAGTTAAAGGGTGGAAACTTGAGGTAACATCAAACCTTGGGTGGGAAATAGTCATTTGGCCATATTTTATAATATAAACTTATTTAAATTCCTGGAACAGACAAATAGCAGTAGAGAAATGGAAAGAAGTAATAAATACACTAACAGCGCAATCAATTTTGCTTTGGTTATAACAACTGAAAACAAAAAAGAGGATATTCCACATTGGTAACGCCCTTCGTCTTCTGCCTCGCCAAAAATGGGTTTAATTCTTATTATCAACTTTATTAATTACGCAAAAGATAGTTGCATCAAATTCAAATACTCACCGTTTAGTTGGCATCACGTCTCACAGACGCAATTTATGTGTGGCTCACCAAGACGACAGCTACAGATTAGTGAAAGGAGCATCAGAAGCTTCAAGAATCAAGCATGTTTGATTGTCCACTTGTGTTGGTAATACGCATCAGAAGCTTCAAACATGTTAGACTGTCCACTTGTGTTGATAGTATTATCCTGTTTCTTGTCTTAAATATTGTTTTGCGGTAACTCTTCTTTCATCAAATTTGGGAAAATACTATTTAAATTTTAATTCAATGGTATCTTATGATTAGTTATGTAAGAAAAGGCATAGGTTCCTAAATAACGGGCTAAACTATTTTTTTAAAATGTCTTTGATTTCTTTTATTGCTTAAACAAAATTAAACTTAATTATATTGTTACTTTCATTTATTTTCATCTTTTTACATGAGATCGTGTCTCTCATTTTATATACTTCTCATTAAAGTAAATTTTTATATCAATAATTTAATGTTAATGTCCATGATAACATACATAAAAAAGGTATTTTCTCTTCATGTATAAAATATAACTCGCATTGAGCAAGTTAAGATGTCAATATTTGATGTATAGATAATATAATTTATTTTCTAAAAATATTATTTTTTAATATATGAAACCTAAATCATGTCAGGTATGCTAATCTATTTATATGTGATATACAGAGTGTAATTTATTTTGAGAAGATATTATTTATCAACGTGTAAAGTATAACTTATCAACTTGTAAATTGCCCAAATATAATCTCTCAGTGTGCAAAACTTAGCTCATTCTAAAGAGGTGTTGACACTTAATATGTCGAATATAACCCACTTTAAGTACGTCAAGGTTTTGTAAACTATAGGGGTTACGAATCAATTAAAAAAAATTAGATTTTTAAAGGTATTATGGTCAATTCAGCAGCGTACAAGAGTATTTGTTTAGAACAGTACAGTAGTAGAGTGCCAGTGTGGAACACAGTATCTTCACGGACGCGCAACTGTCACGCCATACGGCACGGAACGCGGTTCAGCAAAGACGGACGCGTGGTTGTTTAAAGACCTTTACTATTTAGAATGAGATAACCGACACGAATTTTTTTGTGTTGATCATCGCATAAAGCCGTCAATTAGTTGGGCTTGGGCATTTGTGTTGGACGCAATGTGGATACAGCTAAACTTGGTCGTCACAGCACGTGGCGGTTGAACGTACATGCTTCAGAATTCTAGTGGATGCTGCTACTTGTGTGTTAAGGAAGGTTGCAGTTATCTTTTAATCAAATGTTACGTGTACTTGATTAGGTGACTTAATTGTGATCCATTAGATGTAATCCCTTGCATAATATTTATATCCATATAATAAATTAGTAATATTATGTTTATGTATGTTAATTTTGAATAAAAAATAAATATATAATTATATATATATAAGTTCAATTATCACCTAAAAACTATTTAATTACTCTCAATTGTCACTAAAATAATTATTTTATAATTAAGTTAGATCGATTAATCATGAATGAATCTAGATTTAATATTATTTAATCATATTAAAATACATATTAAATATATATCAATTTATATATTTAAATAAATACTTATAATTTTTATCGATAATATATTATTTAATTAATATATGAGAATATAGGGTAAGCTCAATCAAACTATCTAAAGGTATATATTGCCACATATTCATTAAATTTGTTCCATTCATCCATCAATTTCATATCTTATAAACAATTTTTTTTATTATTAGATTAATGTTATATATACAAAAACAAATTTTATTATTAATCATACATCAATTTCAGCGCCATGACACCTGCAGATAAGAGAAATCCATGCCGTGTCCGTCAGTTTATTGCGTTGGCTTAGATCGAATAAACCTAGAAACTGAAATCTTTCGTATTCAAATTGCTGTATGTATAAAAAGTTTATGACTCTGTGCGTGCATCTGTTAAATTAATCAAAATCAAATGGTATTTGACAAGTAAAGGCAGCGGCGACGTTTGAGATGGCGTCATACAAGATTCAGCCAATGCCCGAGTGCTTCATCATCAATGAGGCTGCATATTTATCAGGTCGGTTCCGCAGCCTTAGCGTCAAAGTTGGAGTCTTTTCTTGGGCTCGTGTTATTCTATTAGTGATAAAGAAGAAAGTGAACTCCTACAAGTAATAGCGATGAAGTCATGCTCACATAAATTACAGCAAGGAAAGGAAGTATAGTGGAAGATTCAAGAACCTTGGGATGATTTGTTATTGTTAGTTGAGAGGTTAATTAAGACTTGAAATGTCAACGTGTTCACTTCAGTTCACCCACATGTATGGAATATGGGTTTATGTCCAGTCTCTTAACAACTGATTTGTTGGCTTATTTAGTTGCTCTAAACTTCTAGACGCAGACAGAGGGTCCTTGTGTGGTATTGATTAATCTAGATAACCATCTATCTCTATTACAATTTCATTGAATTTGTTAGAACTTGACAAAATTGCAGTTTGTGCTTGAAGAGGAAGTTAACTTGACCAGTAAGCTTTGCCATAAAGGGAGCCAGCTGGATTTTTGACTACTGAAAATGTAAAAACGGAAATTTGGTTCGGCCCAGGCCCAGTGGACCAAGTTCAGCTGGGGGGCTCTTGTTAGGCTTGCTTGCTCGTATAAGTCCATACATTTGGGCTGGCCTATCGTTTGATGAACATTTTGTTTAAAAATACCACTTTATTATAAATTTACTTAAAAAGATAAAAAATACAAAAATTGACCTAAAAATCCTTAATATTTGTGGCCTTTATGAAACCAAAAAATATGTAAATAAAATAATTTTTATTGTAAATCTGCATCACTTCGATGGCCAAATTTAAGGAGGGTGGGAAATCAATTTTTTCAAACCTAAAGGGTGAATGTTCTTTCATTAAACCTTCTGTGGGAAATATTTTTTACTTTCACATTTTTCCAAACTGAAAACCTGAGTCAATTTTGTCTTTTTGATGGCAACCTCTCTGTTTTGTCCACCTTCATCGCTTGCCAAAGAGCTACCGGGTCCCACACCCGCTCTTCCCAAATCTTCGTTTCTCTCCGACGGCAAGCTCTTTAAATTCACGCCCTCTTCAAGAACAAAACACAGAGTTGAAAGATGCTACATCACTCCCCGTGCCGAGTCTCTGAACCACATTCCCAGGCAGTTCAGGGAACAAAATCTCAAAGATGGATGTTAGTTTTAAATTAGCCACCTCTTCTTTTTTGCATTCCCTCTTGTTTATTTCACCAATTCTTCGTTTGTTTATTCAAAGAACACATTTTTATTAGTGACATGCAGTCTAATTCATTTATCATATTTTAATTTAGGATTTGAATTGAACATATGCTAATTCAATCGTAGTAGATAGAAAAAATACTTCGGGTTTCTTTAATTCAATATTATTTTATGTATGTGTAAGAAGAAGATATAATATACCTAGATGGTGAATGATTAGCCTAAATATTGGAGTAAGAATTTTAGTAACTGTAGAAATTCAAATCATTGATAGTGTTTTGGAGAGCAATTTGAGCATGATAGTGATCAAAGTTGGTGGCTTTCGTAAGAGGATAATCTTATGAGCATACTAGTGTGGGAGATCAAAATTAAGTTCTTTTTTTTTTTTTTTTTTTTGTATTTTTGCAGTGAGGTTGATATATTTTTCAAATTAGAACTATGTCATTAATCAGTTCACTAATAGTTGGAACTTTAACATTGGAATTTGAAATACGATGTCCATATAAACTAGGTTTTGACATCCTACTAAATTAAATATTAACCATTTGAAAGCTTTAGTGAGTACTTTTCCTGTAATTAGGTTTATGATGTTTTACATTGTCTAAGAAGTTTGACCATTAATAACCCCATTTAGCTCAGTCCCAAAGATTGCAGTTTAGTGGATATTATATGATGGATTTTGGTTTATCTGCTCCATAAACTATTTCAACTTAACTTTGGATCTTTAAGTATTTTTTAATATGCAAAATATGGGATTTGGGAGCAATTTCTTTGTGCTCATTTAGACACCATTTTTTCTGAGTGATAGAAAAATGGCTTTTCGTATTAGAACGTGTGAGCATTATTGTTAATTAATCATATTTTTATTTTTCTGAATTTTCTAATTGACTTCCAATGTGTATCTCAAAGAAAGATAAATTCAACTAATTACTCTTATTTTTTACTTCTTTCTTGCAGTGATGGACAACTTCAAGAATGTTCCTCAGTATCTCTATGGTCTTAGTGCTTCACAGATGGACATGTTCATGACAGAAGATAACCCTGTATGCAGACAATCTGAAAGAGTAACTGAGGTTCTTTCTTCTTACATGCTTTTTGAAAAATTTGAGTGGATTAATGATGATATAAAACAAGCAAAAACTATTACTTGTTAATTGCTGGTTTAAACAATTTCTTACAGGAAAACATTTCTTCTGCCCAAAACTATTTGAATAATGGGGGTATGTGGAGTCTGTCTGGCATGAATGATAGGGGTCCTTCAAAGTATAGTATGAGTGTAAGTATGTATCGCGGAGGGGCCAGAGGACATGGAAGACCCAGAACTGCACCTCCTGATTTACCTTCTTTGCTACTAGATGCTCGGATATGCTATTTGGGAATGCCGGTGAGTCTTTTTACGATGTTGCATCACCATCTACCTACAGGCTAAATATTTGTATACTACGTTACTACCTCTTGCCTGTTTAATTCTGTATACCATTCTGGTATTTTCCTCATTAATGTTGCAGATTGTACCTGCAGTGACTGAGCTTCTGGTTGCTCAGTTTATGTGGCTGGATTTTGATAATGCTACAAAGCCTATATATTTATACATAAATTCTTCTGGGACACAGGTTTGTGTTGGAAGCTCCTACTATTTATTTATTTATTTTCCTCCTACATGATATGCTGGTTTGGAATCAACAGTCATAGCTTGCTGGAACTGCATTCAGTTTCTGCTAATCATTTGTTAATATGGTTTTGTCATGCAATTTAGAATGAGAAGAAGGAAACTGTGGGATCTGAAACTGAGGCATATGCTATAGCTGACGCCATGGCTGTAAGTATATTTATAAATCACATTTCTATGACTGTCTTCATCTGTTTAAGGAATGCCTATCTTTGGTCATTATATATGATAATATTTGTCAACAATTTTCACTCAAAGTTCAGTGTGAATCCTTTTAATATGTTACCATAATATTAAAAGAACAGCTCTTTTACGGTCCAATTTCTGTACGATGGTTTTAGATTACATTTTTTTTCCAGTGATCCGACCTGCTTTTGTGTAACCTCTGTAATTTTCTTTTATTTTTTGGAAGTATTGCAAATCAGACGTCTACACTGTGAACTGTGGCATGGCTTATGGTCAAGCAGCAATGCTTCTATCTCTTGGGACAAATGGTTATCGTGCTCTACAGCCAAATTCCTCAAGTATTATTCAACCTCCTGTTAAGTTTTATAGAATAGCATGGTTTTGTTGCAAATAATTCTAATGCTGTAGAAACTTCTGTGGCTGACACTACTTCCATCTTTTACTTCATTTGGGTCAAAGAACATGATTGAGAATCAACTTTGGCTTTGTCATATCTTATCTATGATTCCTTCATATAACTTATCATCAATCAAATGCTCTACCATTTGACTGATATAATAATGACTGCAACCGAAAGAATTTTGGAAATGATTGGTGACATTGAAATGTGTAACTACAGATTTAATGAGATTTTTAATGGTTATGCTAGATTAGAATATTGGAGAGAGTAATGAACTGCTGGAGGAAGTTTGAGTATTAGTAAGCTATTTTGTCGGTTGCATACGCAATTGACGTTTTGCTCTTTACTTCAGTTCCTTCAAAGACCTTAATTTTAAGTTTTGGAAAGCATTTATTCTCAATTCAATGGACCCACCTCAGCAGATCACAAATGACTTTGTATGTGGAGCAAGCTTAGACCCATTCAGTACCAGCATTGAGGATATTACATGCAACTCTCTGATATAAGTTATGTAGTTAATAAATTGCTTTTGTGCATTGTTTGCATTGTTGAATAGCATTATTAGTTATTTTCTTATTTTTCTTGGAAGTAAATGTGGTGCATTAATCAATATGCTGATCAAAACATGCATTATCTTGTGAAGCATTTTTTTGCAAAACTTTTACTTATTTTTCCTTAAGATTTATCACAATGGTGCCACTTATATTTGAAGAACCAGAAAATTGGGTTTTGTTTTTCCACCCTCTGAATCTATTTCCTTTCTCCAAAACCCTTGAATTTTGTTTCCGTCTTGAAGAGCGCTTATATTTGATCCCAACCTTTCCTGAGATGGTAAACTTATGATAGACTATTGGTTCAGTGAACAGTTGTACTGCTCGGTCAGTTTTAGGGTACTTGAAGAACTGAGTCATGCTTTTTGTTTCACATAGCTTCTTATCATTTTTTGTTGAATTGCAGGAAAACTCCACTTGCTTACTCTTTTTGTTGAATTGCAGCGAAACTTTACTTACCTAAAGTCAACAGGTCAAGCGGGTCTGTCATTGATATGTGGATTAAGGTGCCCACTCTCTTTCTGTATCTCTTGTTCTATCTTTCTTTGAGCTTCATTCTAAACATGATTGCATATAGGCCAAAGAGCTAGACGCCAACACGGAATACTACATTGAGCTGTTAGCAAAAGGAACAGGGAAATCCAAGGACGAAATTGCTAGGGACATCCAGCGACCTAAATATCTACAAGCACAAGAAGCAATGGATTATGGCATCGCAGACAAGTTAATCAATGCAAGGGATACAGCTTTTGAAAAACGGGTACTGTTTTCGCTGTTTCATTGTCAGGCTGATTATTTTTTATGCCTCATGCCCTGTTTCCACTTATAAACAAGTTCTCTGTAATCAGGATTACGATAAGCTTCTTGCTCAGTCAAAAGCAATGAGAGCAGGAGGAGGGGCAGGTCCACAAGCAGCTCCTTCCGCGTTTAGGTGACGGTTCACAAGATGCTGAAGATACAATTTAGTCGTGAATATGTAGAAAAGACTGACAAAATACAGAATTTACTGAGGTTGATAAAATTTTCTGAATTAAATAGTTGGATTTCTTTAATTTTATTTCAATTCAAGGCAGCTCAGAATTCATTTCAATTCAAGGCAGCTCAGAATTCACGTCTATTGGACGAAATTTAGATCTGGGTAACAGACAAATTTTAACAATGTAAAGATGATTTCAATCCTCATGTCGTTATCACCATTTCAGTGAGATAAACCAGAAACGTAGTACAAGCACAAGCCTAACACAATGAATCTCAATCTAGAATGAAACAAATCTAGTTGAAATTTTAATGCTTACATTCAAAACAAAACAATTTCGTTGCAAGACTATGCTATGAAGATTGGTTCACAGGCCCCAAAAAAAAAAAAAAAGGAAATTGCAAAATATGTTACAAAAACTCTTTTCAGATAAAATTTTGACACGCTTCATCAGAAGAAAATGAAGCCTTCCAGAGGATGCTTAAAAGATTCCATATTTAAAAACGCTTGAACAAACATGGATCTTAAACAAAAAATTATGCTGGAGGGTTTGGGAACACTTTTGGCTTAGGCTTGACTTCTATTTCATTTATACTGCGCACAAATATTGCATCTGGTTCATGTCTGCAAAAAGAACAAACACATTTTAGGCTTTAGCTAACGTTAGAATTAGTAAGAGAGTCATGTCTTACGGTTTATCTCCCTCTTCAAACGTGTAACTTGATGCCACAGCCAAAAGACGACCATCTCTGCTAAATGAGAGTGCTGCAATGCTTGATGGATATTTTGAGTACTGCAGAAAAATAGCGTGATGATAATTATAATAAGCAATATTTTCCAAAGATGAAACCATCCCAAACATTTACAAAACACCCAAACTGTTTACCTGATATAGCCGCTTTTTGTTGTTCCCATCCCACACATTCACAAAACCATCACAACCTCCAGTAGCAAAGGTACCATAACTGCAGTTTAATTACAAAGCAAGTATGAAAAGTTTTGTATGTGAGAAGAAGACACCACTATGACTATTTTCAAACCCATAATTTAAAGTTATACAAATATGCTGATTTTATAAACAATTTATTTCTGAAGTCTTGGCTCTGGGGTCAGCTCATATGTGTAAAAAACTCACTAGACTGTATCAATAAATTTCAGCTTTTCCAACTTATAAACAAGAAAAAAAAAATAAAACTGATATTTTTAAGGACTTCACATTTAAATTCACAAAAATGCACATTTCAGAATTCAGTTACACCAAGTTATCTACATGTTTTCAGATATTCTCAAAGAGAAAGTTCGGGAATGTACAGTGCCAGTGGTTCTTGGCTTCCATTCCTAAGTTGATTTAATATTGAGTTAATTAATGGGCAACAGACCAATATGTACCGTTAGTCACTTGATTTGAAACATCCTACAAAATTCTTGCTCAACATCAATTTTAATGAGACAAGGATCTTCCACAAAAATATAAAATGACCTGGTATCTTAACTTCTGGCATCTCATCTCTATGTTATTTTATCAACAAAACTTTAAAACTTACATCGGGTGAAATGCAATGGCATTTACTGGATAAACAATGTCTCTTCCAGCCTCTGATTTTCGGTGACACTTGAATGCATATCTGTGCAGCATAAAGAATCATAAATATGCAGCTAAACAACAGATGAAAAAACACTGTGGCCATCGCCTTGAGTAAAGCATCGCTTAAGTTGCTTGAGGCGCGCCTTTGACAACTATGCACTGTGCATTAACAAGTACAAGCATACATGGATCTTTGTCCAATAATGTACCGATAAAAGGAGAAGACCATATCATGACTTGTATCCAGTCAATGACGTTGGTACACATCACCTCAGAGAATGTCTATTGTAATTAAACTAAGACAGTATTAATAACAAACCATAGAAAGATGAAGAAACTCCAAATTTTCTGAGAAGCTGAAAGAAGTCACTTACACTTCTGTTTAAGATACCTTTGTTTTAAAATATGAAAAAGAAGAATATTCGAGGGCTCAATTCAGCAAGAGCAAAACAAGAACCAACAATTACCTCTGTCATTTGTGCAACAGAACTAAAGATAAATGTGAACACTGCAAAGAGCAATCAATTCTATATCGTATAAGAAAATGTATACACATACTTTTTGGCTTGACTAGCTTCTGAGAGATCAAAAAATTCCATTGCAACCCGTCCTTCAACAGAACTAAGAGCATATCCTGCATGCAGTTATGTGGATGAATAAATATAATGTCCGATGGAAGGAAACTAAGGGAAAGAATTAATCATAGGGACAACAATAATTAGATTACTAGCAATAATTTGATATGGTAAGTCATCATGATGATTAAGGAGTAATTTGTACCTGTTCCATTAGGATAACAGCGCACACATCTGGTCTGATACTTTAAAGAAGATTCCCTCCTCTGCTCAGGTTGAGACATATTTCGCAAATCATAGACATTTACATGTCTTCCTGCAGTTGCCACAACTAGACGATTTCCAACAAGGGATAAAGAGTAAACACGCTCAGGTTGTGGGTACATTCCAACAAGAGTGCGCTCCTGGCCACTTGCACCTCTAGGATCCCAACACTTGAGAGTTTTGTCCCAACTACCAGTAATCACTTGCCCTGTAAGCAATCCAAATAAAGAAGGAAATACTACATGCTGAGAATTTTCCACACAGAAAAACAGAAGATTAATCCTTCTCCAATCCTAAACATTCAATCTGTGAATGAAACAAATCTGTCCAACTTATGAAGGAAAAAAACATTAAAGGATATAATGTTAGTGACATCTCCAAACTGACTCTGAATAATGATTAACAATAACCATCTGATACAATAAAGCATCCATAATTTTACATTTTTATATTGCTCAACTATTAAAACATAAATGTAGTGGCTCTTCAAATTCCACAGACCACAGCTACACCTGTATGCATATCAGTATGTTACAAGAGTTAATTAAAAATGCATACTATTATAAGCCCATAGTTTGAAAATATCAAGTTTTTCTATAGTTTAAGAAACAATCCAAAAGAAATCACCTAATTTATCAAAAGCATCAGTCACCCAAATCACCATAGAGCACCATTAAGAAGTGGAGCAAATTAAATAATAAAGGGAGCTTGTAAGTTGTGAATGATAACTGACCTGCCGCATAAGAGTACTCAACACAACGAACAGGTGCATCATGCCTTCCCAAGATATCCTCTTTGCCATGGTTGAAAACTAGCCTGAAACATTTACCTCAATCTTAAGCTTGATGAAATGCTCCAAAGATGTAATTGATACAACATGATTCAAAAATTCAGAGAGCATACATGTGTCTCATACAAGACCAGGGGTATGAGTGCAATCAGATTCAGTTGAGTAACCATCTTATATTTATGGGTATCAATTAGTAATAAGAAATTGCAACCAATCATAAGCAAATAAAAACAAATTATCTAAACATTCACTCAAACAACCATCAGGAGCAAGAGATCAGCAAATGATTTATCGAAACCAAAGAAAAAAAAAAAGTAATCATATGTGATGAGAAGAGGGAAGAAGAGGAGAGATGCAAACTAACTTCCACAGTTCAAAAGAACATGTGTAACCAAAGAACAGGCCATATTATAATAGTTGTTGATTCAATTACTGAGTAAAACGAACCAGGCACTTTAGTATATTTGAATGTATCTACAAGTTTCTTCAATATTTCTTTGACTGAGATAGCAAGAATGTTTTCGGTTCATTGCCCTCAAAATCTTTGTCAAGGAAACAAGGGGCCAATGAAAGATTAGGGAATTTTACATTTAAAGATAGACCTGGCGAAGTGGTGAAATGCAACAACGTCAGGTAAGACTCTTATCATCGTCTCTCATACACATTCAAGTCACTTCATATCTTTATTACTCGTAAAGATCTGACACCATTTTCAATAGTGTTACACTGTTGATAGATCCATAAAATAAGCATTGTGATACCAATGTACCTTGGCATTGTTTACTTTCTCCCTTCTATAATGCTAATCTCCATGTCCTTTGAAAGTATTGTCAAAGTACTACTGTGTTCCTCCACTTAACATCCCACCTTCTACAGGGAAGAGAATGAAAAATGGACAAAGCAAGCTATAAGCATAGTGGTACAAAACAGGTAGAGCTTTGTCTTCCTTTTAAATTCCCTTATAACCACATAGAGTGCATAATATTTGCACCTTTCACAAATATGGATCCAATCTTAAACTTCTTAATATAATATTAACAAATCCAACCTAAAAGCTTAAGCCCATAGTAAAACATTACCTATCATATAACTAGCCTTGACAAATTTGTAGAGTTCATTAGTCTGGGACTCTGACATGCAAGACATAGAAATGAACATAAAATAGTTTCCACTTTAAAAGATAGAAAACAAAATACATTCTTTCCTCTTCTTTTCTTCTCTCAGACAAACAATTAATTAAAGTATGTAACACAAATTAAAATGTTAAACTCCAAAAGAAGATGTATAATCAGTGATTTTAAAGGAAAAAATTCATTGAGTTTCCTGAAGATTTAGCCAAATCACAAGCGGAGCTCATCACTTTAAAATTGGTCAAAAACTACTCAAATTTTCCTAAAATTTACTAGAAATATCCCCTGCCTACTTGTTTGTATTTAGATCAAATATTAACCTCAACAGAGGCAAATGCAATTTATCTTAATGGAAAATCAGTTCACAACAATAAACAAAACAATAGTTCAAATATATCTTAAAATAATAATCATTCGAACTCTTTCAGCAGTCCTGCAACTATTGAAGTGATAAAAAGTGAAAATTGGAAGTTTTTATAACATATTTATTATGAGTTGCATGAACTCTTGGTCGGACATCAATGTGAAAAAAAGAGAAGACTAACCTTCTGACAGTATGGTCGGCGCCGGCACTGAAGCCAGAGGAATCATCGTGGAAGCAGCAATCAAGGACAGGCCCGCCATGCATGAACTCTCCGCGCAGAACATTTGCGCTAGCGTCGTACAGTCTCACACTCTGTATTACCGATCAAACAAACTCACTCTAATTTCAATTAAATTTATAAATAAATATTGAGGTTAGAGGTAGGTAAGCGAGCTGTACCTTATCCCATGAGGAGACGAGCAGGTGATCGCTGTGGTTGGAGAAACGAAGATTGGAGATCCCGTCGGAAGGCGGGTTGGCAAGCTCGCGACCGGAGATAGGAGGCGGCTGGACAGCTGTCATCGCCTAAATGGTTTGGAAATGCCAACAGAGAGAGCTGCTAGGGTTGTGCCGCGACAGCGAGCGCCAGAGAAGAGAGAGAGAGAGGGAAGGAGATTTGAAATGAAGAAGGGAGTGAGTTACTCTTATCGCTTGTGACGCTTATCTTTTCTTGTTTTTTTATTCAAAAAAATTTGAATTCAGAATGCCAAACCTTAAAGAGAGAATGAGGGAAAGCTTAAGTTTTGGGCTCTTTCGGCTTCCGGTGGGTTAGAGAATTTATATTTAAAACAAATCACTTTGCTATGAGATATAATAATGATTTTTTTATTTATGATAAATGATTTCCCGACCATAATAAGTTTAATTTAGGATACTTAATTAAAATAATCAAAATTTAAAAAGTTTATAAGAAATTAATCAATTTTTTATGGGTTATACAAATATAATTAAAACCCAAATTTGAATATCAAAATACTCTCATCTATTTTTATATAATCTTTTAAGGTTTTATACAAAATCATTTCGACCAAATCTTACACATTTGAAATTTCTCAATTTCATATTTTCCTTCAACATTGGTGAAACTTATTATACGTTATATTTATATATTTAGTAATGAAATTTCTAAGAAATATATAAACAAAAAGATTGGTATAGTATTAAACTGTTATTTAATCAAATGTGGATAAATTGATATTTTATGGGATACGAAAGTAAATTAATATTCTATAGTAAAATTATATTTTTCTATATTTGTTTTTAATTGTTTTAATATTATATTTGAACATTTAATTATGAAAATTTAGTTAGTTTTGTTACAAAATATAGGACCATACCATATAGATCACACATACCAGTCAAATATCCAATAAAGGGCTGAGCTCATAAAAATCAAACTTTCCAACAAGAATGCCACAATTGCACAAGAGTGGAGTCTCGCTAGGAGCATCTTCAGTGATGTCATGTAATAAGAGGCACAGAGGGATGGATAGTATTATCCTGTGGAATGAGTTCCCCTACATTTAGGAGACTCGGGAAAAGAGGGGGAGGAGCGAAGGACTTTTAACTAACAAGTGGGTTCTTTTGTAGGTTTTCACAAGGGTCATATGCCTCCTTATGTGTGCAATGGAAACTGACAGAAAGTTCGCAGGCCTGGTCCTGCTGCCTCCAAACGTGGAGATTCCAAGCTCTCTGGCAAAGGTTCTTTGCTTCTGTGTCCTCTTGCTGCTGTTCTTTCTGGGGTGCTGGATTGCTGAGATGATGGTGCTGCTCTCTGCTGAGATGCTGCCTTCCATTTTTCTCTGGGCTGCTGCTCCTACAACCTGTTTGGAAGATTCTGCTTTCTGGGAAACTGCTCTTCTCAATGCTGCTATTCCAGTTTACCAAGCCTGGTTTTCGTTTCCCGCTCGCATGGGAATTTTTTCAGCCTTGTCCAGTCTTCCCCCAGGCTCCTGGTGCCTGTGCTGTGCTGTTGGACTTCCAGGTTGCAGATCATTTTGTTTGCTGAGCTGCTGACTCTCCACTCCTCCTGTGAGCCATGCTACTGCATCTCCAGATTTCCCTGCTGCTGTCTGTCCTCCCTCCTTTTTATGACTTCCAATGCTGGCTCCCCTTGCTTGGTGTCTGACCCTTTCTTGCCTAGAAAAATCTGCTGCTTGGTCCTGTCCTATTTGTGAACTTGCTGCTTTGGCTCAACGTCAAGCTCGCATGTCTCCAATTAATGAAAATTTTGTTATGCTGGTCTCCTTCTCTCCTCGCCTGGTGTGGCATCGTATTGCATAGCTCCTGCTCCCTTTGCATCTCTGCTATCCTCAGCAGTCTGCATGGCAATTCTGCCTGGAGTTTAAGCATGGGTTTCTGCAGTATGTTCTCTCCCCAGGTGTGGTGCTGTAAGGAATTCTTTCCTCCTTTCCTTGCTTGCTGCAGCAACTTCAAGCTCTTCAAGTCTGGCCTTGCCTGGAATTTTCTTCAACACTATGCAGAAACCTCTTGGCCTGTTCTGCTTTTTTACTCCAGTTCTTCATTAGATCCAAGTCCAGGCGAATGAATGGTGCCAGGAGAGATGGCTGGGAAGGAGAGAGAGCACCGGAGAGGTAAAGATATCGTAGGGAGAGAACCAGATAAGCCACCGTACGTCAAAAAATTCATTGAAAAATTGAATTTGAGAGAGAATAGGTAACTTTTTAAAACTTAACCTTAAAAAAATTATTAATTTTTAAGATTTAAAGAAAAAATAAAGTAAAATTTTATAACAAATGAATTTGATTAATTTTAACCAGAGTAAAAAAAAAAAAAACAAACTCTGTAGCCTATTGTGGAACTTAAGCACCGCGTACAAAGTTTAATTTTCAAATCTTAGAATACTTTTGATTTATATTTAGTTTTATTTTGGACTAAATAACGTCATTGGCTTTGCGCATCATCCTAAACTAATCCGAAGGAAGGTAGTATCTCTAAATTTTTCCTACTCAGTTTAAATTAATTATTAAAAATAAGCATTAATATACATGTATAGAATAAAATATACAAAGACGTTTTTACCCCAATTAAATTTAGATATTTAATCTGATTACCAATCGGAGCTCGGGTGCCCAACCCAGTTGACATCATAAACCCAACCCCCAACTGCCAAGGCATCAATCCGCTCCTACGAAAAAAAAAAAAATTAAAAAAAAATCATTCAAATTAATTTGTAAACGAAGCCAGAGCAACACTTGCCATTTGATATCTGAACGGATCTCCCTTTCAGTCATTCTCTTAAAGCTTCAGCTTAAACCCTATATAAATTGAAATTCCGAATAAATGCACCCTGTTAATCTCTAACAATATCGAATCTTCACTAACTGATTTTGTGTCCGTTCGGTTTTCGGTGCAATGGTGGTCTGCAAATGCCGAAAGGTTATTTCTTTCTCTCTTCTGTTACTAATTATTTGATTCAACTCTCTGAAATTATTATTGAACTTGAGTTTGATATTTTCTTACACTAGAATGATTTAATTCGCGTTGAAATTCAAAGTTTATTAGTGGAGGTTTTAGATCTAATTTGATTCACTGTTTTGTTTGTTTCTGATGGAGTCGGATCGTTCATAATTCAAATTGTAGCTGTTCTTATTATTCTAGATTGATTCATTATAAGGAAAAAGAGAACAGACTTCATTTTTTTAGCTTACAGATTGCTAATCTGTTTTATGTCTTGGAGAATTGTTTATGTGTTTTTTTTTTTTTTTTTTGTGTTTCAGGCTACAAAGTTATATTGTTTCGTGCACAAGGTTCCGGTTTGTGGAGAATGCATTTGCTTTTTTGAGCACCAATTATGTGTAGTAAGTACAGTGAATACTGAATTCTAAGGTTTCTATATTTCGTGATAATTTAGATGTTGGCTATTTGGCCTTGATTGACTGGATCTTGTTCTTTTTGGAGTTCATTAAGGTTATGATTATGCATCCATGCTATGCCATTACTGGTTTCTATAGATATTTATATTTGATTATTTGTAGAGCTGATTTTGGTATCTGCAATTGGAGCATAGATCAGATTTATTTTGTAAATCTAGAAAGAGAAAGTAATGGAAGTTATTAAGATTTATACGAAGAATGTTATCACATAGATGCATCATGAAATGGATTCCAATGTTGGATAAGGGCTAGGTCTATGATACAAACAATATTTTTGTTTTCAGACATTTATCAGCCTCAAATCACGTTTGGCTGATTATAGTTAGATACCATAAACTTTCTACCTGGAGCTACAGAGTCTACAGGCCAGTTTAGATTGTTTACTCCCTCCCCTCCCTTTTTTAAGTATTTTTCTTTTCTATAATTATAGACTATATTTTCCTTCAATTATAAAGATTTTGAAGGTATCTTGCCTCAGTTATCTGTTTTCGACTGAGTTATTGGCATTCTAGATCTTTGAACCTTGTTACTTGCATTCTTTTTCTTCTAACCTTTGGCAGGGATTGTCTGGAATAGTAAATTGTTACTTCCTTTAGGATGTATGTTTGAATGAATGCCTTGATTATGGATTCTCTTGGAAATTTTGTATGCAATCTCTGTGTATTTGCATCGGCTACATTTGTTAGGAATTCAGTATTATTTTTTTTTGGCTTGTAGGGCATAAAAGTTTTCCTGCACTTTCTGCTGTATTTATTTTATTTTTTCCACATTTGTAGATTCGTACTTACTCAGAATGGGTAATAGATGGAGAGTATGATTGGCCTCAAAAGTGTTGTCATTGCCAAGCAGTGCTTGAAGAGGGGACCAGCTCTCAAACTACCCGATTGGGTTGCTTGCGTATGTGATTTTTCAGATATCACTAATTCCTCATGCAAATTTTTGTTTTGAGATTGCATGATGAACCCATCTGTTGAACATAAAGTCAACTATTTTTGCTTATTATAGATGTTATACACACAAGTTGTTTGGCTTCACATATCAAAAGCTTCCCTCCGCACACTGCACCGGCTGGATATGTGTGTCCATCATGTGCTACTTCTGTAAGTCTTATATTACTTGAACTATCATCTTGTTATATCCTTTTTTTCTTTTCTTCACTGCTATATATGTCAGTTGTTCATATAGAGCAGTATTTCAGGTGATATACAAACACTTTTAAGCATGCTCTTGTACTATTTTGAAAGGTAATTTTAGATGTCATTGCAATAAGTGGTTGATGGAAACCCACAAAAAAAAAAAAAAAAAAAATCACTATGATGAATTCTTGAATATGCATATAAAGGGAACATTGCCAGAGTCTTGAATCATGATATAAAATAATAACCTTAAAAAATTTTCTTTACCATGTAAGACGATGCTTTTGAGTGTGGTTTAGAGCACGGTACTTTTTTATGCTTAATAATTCTTGTCTGCTTCTTTAAGCTTTTAGATTAAGTGGTCAGTCAACATATCAGTAGAGCTAGGTTTACTAAGTGGTCCAGTGTTTAAATATCCTCATTTTGTTACTTGAATCTTAAGAAGTTTTGTTTCTGTTTAGTGTAAGTTGTGGTTGTGGGTGTGTTTGGTCCACATGCAAAAACATGTGAGGGGACACAAGAAGAGTTTAAATACATTTTTTAGGATCTTACTGACTAGCTTAAGCTTTTAAATCAAGTGGTTACTTGACATATTTGCATATAATAAGCAAAATCTTCTTCATGCTTGAGAGTGGGATTGTTTTGACTTGTATGAAGGCTGGCTTGATCTGAACAACTAATAACTTACGTTGGTTTTCTTGCTTCATTATTCTTTGTTTGCTCTTCACCAAGCAAACTTGAGAAATTTTGCAACCTCTTATACTTTCGGATGAAATCAAATCTTGTACATATCTGTAGTTGTGTACACGTTCCAAGCTTGATTAATGCCATGGATCTGATCAGAGTTTAGTCCATTTTGAGGATGTGATCATGTGAGAGTTTAGCACATGAAAACATGTTGGATTGATGATTCCTATATCAGTGGGGTTGTTGTAGGGCTTTTCTTGATTTGACTAGAATTGTCAATTACTTCATGGTCTTTGTGTTGATTCCATTTCTCAGTTTTTTGATATAGATGTGTTATCAACATGTCAAATCAAGAGCCTCATCATATAGACTTGAGACATGAAATCAGGAGAGAATAAAAATCAAGGAATTGAATTTTGTGACATGAAATGTTTGAAGGGTGTGGAAGTATCCAAGTTTCTAACATATTTGGAGTGCTATATTAATGAGTGGTTAATTTTGATAATTAAACATTTCATATACAATGCATATGTTTGTAGTTATAAAAATCTTGGCAAAAGAGCTGTAAACTGTTTAAATACCTTAAAGATTCTGTGGAATTGGTTTGGGCTTATTGGAAAACCTCAATATGTGTATGGTGCGGAGATTTTATTGGATGTAATAAGTTGCCTAATAGCGTGCAATAACCATTGGGCCAACTTCGGCATGTTACCAGTAAACTATGCAATCATGACCTCCTGACATTTTTGCTTGACAGATCTACATACTCTATTTTTCCTGTTTGGTTGTTGGTTAAAATTTTCTTTTGGCTGAGCATATTTCCTGGAATAGTTCATTTACAGTTGGTGTTCTCATTTTTGCAGATATGGCCTCCTAAGAGTGTTAAAGATTCAGGATCCCGTCTTCATTCACTGTTGAAGGAAGCAATTATGCAGGTGAGATTCATGCTTCACTCTAAGTTTGTTGTAATTAAATCTTCAGTCCTAGGAGAATCTGGTTATTGATATCTAGTACTTTAAATATGTAAAACTTGTTAAAAAAGGCTGAAGATTTTTTTTATAATTATGACATACTCATTCTGCATTTTCAACAGTTGATATAGATGTCCTACTTTTTGCAGTTATCCTTGAGTTGGTGCTTTCACCATAGGTATATTTGATTGTCAGATGGGTTGCATTTCAATTTAATAAGATGGGGTGAAACGTGTGCATCTTTGTAACTAAATTGTGTAGTGGATCTAATATCTAGGGACTGTTTTTTATTCGCTTTTTTTTTTGGCGATTGTGATCTAGAAGGGCTTCATTTCATTGAGACCCTAAATAACTCTTGCCTAACATTTTGCAGACTGGACTGGAAAAAAATTTGTTCGGAAATCATCCAGTTTCTCTGACAGTGACGGAGTCCTGCAGTCCTCCCCCTGCATTTGCGTCTGATCCAATAATTTCTTCTTCTAATGTGAGCTCATCATCCTCTGTTGCAAAAAATGGAATAAACTTAACTGAAGGATACATGGCGCCAACTTCTGTGGCAGAAATTATGGAGATTGAGAGTCCTAACTCAACAGGGAGTTTTATCAAAAGTTCTAGTCCTCCTGCTGTAAGGATTTTGTAGTTAATTATTTATTCTTAAATTAGATGTTTGTGTCATTTTGTATGTTTTTATGAAAGAGTCCTTTTGCCTGTATGCTTGTTTAATTTGTTATCTTAATTTTTCTTTTGAAATTGCTCTTTATCACAGCCGGGGGCTACAACACGGAAGGGTGGAGCCTATGTTGAGCGACAGAACTCTGAAATTTTGTATTTTGCAGATGATGAAGATGGGAATCGTAAGAAGTATTCACGAAGGGGTAAGTTGAACAAGTTGTTCAGCCAGCAACTGAACTGTTCTGAGCTATTTGTTATATGAATACCTGATGCTACCGATTTTCTTCCAGTTGAGTTTTAACATGTAGCAATGCCAAATGGGTGGAATACTGGTCTTGTTTACTAGACCAATATGTGTTTTTGTTCAATGCATGCTCTGTCAATTTTTCTAGCTTCTGTCCTTGAATTTGATAGTTGACTTAAAAGTAAAGCTGATTACAGTGAGCCATTATAGGTCCCCTCCGTCATAAGTTTCTCAGAGCATTACTGCCTTTCTGGTCAAGTGCATTACCAACTTTACCAGTGACTGCTCCTCTACGTAAAGATGCATCGAATGCAGATGATGTTCCGGAAGGTCGTTTGCGGCATCAAAGACCCTCAAGGACAGATCCACGGAAAATCCTTCTCTTAATAGCAATCATGTATGTCTGCCTCTCATAATCTGTATTGTATGTGTGCTTGTGATGTTTGTGTATCTACATTTTCATGCATATCTGCTGAAGCTTGTGTGTGTTTTGCCATCTATATGTTCTTTTATCCTGGATCTGTTACAACAATAAAAAGGAAGTGGAAAAACAGCAGAAAGAAAGAAAGGGATAAAAGTTGATGGGTTTGCAGAGGATGATGGATCAATTTTCTCAACTATTTGTTCCTCTAGAGTTTAAGGAGTTGCTAAAATACCAAAAGTCCAATTTTTTGGCCTCATTTTGTCCCCTAAATCCCGTTAATCCAAGGGCTGTACTGGGCATTATAGGATGACCCTGAGAGTTGATACATTAGTTCTTTGAACAATGATGTCATTAGAGATGTTGACATATCTGGTTATTTATTGACCCAACGAGCGAATAGGGATTTTTCATTGGAGAAATATATCACACAAATATTATTTTCCTTAATTCAGTCTCTGTTATGGTGTACAGGGCATGCATGGCTACAATGGGGATTCTATATTACAGACTTGCGCAACGTGCACTAGGGGAAGGGCGGCCTGATGATGAGCAGCAGTGATTATAATTTAAGGTTGCAGTGATTATACAAAGACTATCTACCGGTTATTGATGGTGCTGCTGTTTTCCTTCCTTCGGCTCCCTTATGTTTAACCTGTGGCTGATTTTGTATGAAACACAAATAGTAGGAGAGATTTTTTTTTTTCTAAATGCAGATGACAGACTGTTGCATAAGCGTTTCCTGGATCTGTCTTTTATTTGTCCCTTTGTTACCTGTTTTGGAATGAAATGGTTGAATCAGGTTTAAGGCAAAATGTTTTGTTGAAAATGGATTTGTTTTGTAATCATCTTTCTCTATTTAGTTAATAAGTTATTCGAAATTTAAAACTAGAACTATGTGACCACTTAATTAATTTGTATTTCTACAGTAATTTCATATCATAAAAGACCAAGAACCTGAGATATATAAGTATATAAAATCACCCTACTAATAAATATGTTTTTTCGATATAAGTAATTTCTCAATAATGTAGAGGACAGCCATGCTTCCATAAATATATATATTTGACTTCATAAGCTAATTAGGGCATGTTTAGTCTAAAAGGACAATAATAATAAAAGTAATGACAAAAAAGAATTATTTAAGCAAAATATATTTTCAAGTGGCACTGAAAGCCATGATTTAGGTGTTTTGATTTAGGTCAAATGACTTATTCTCACCTAAAATATGTTGTTTTCTCTTATTAATTTTGAAAATTTCATTTACCCACTTATGACTATCTAAATTTAAGGATAAAATCATTATTTTATATTTTTTATTAAAAATAAACGTAATTTTGATTTCATTTTTCTCCGTTAAACCTTAAAAATTAGTAATTTTTTCTAAAGCCAAATTTTAAAAAACTGCATTTTCCCCCTAGAGTTTTCAAACTTTCACTTCCAATTTTTCAGGTGACAACCGGTGATCTTTAAGAATCGTTTTTTCCTCTTCGACGCTTCTCCTTCCAACAGTGCTCCTTCCGACGCCATGAGACGTCGTCATCGACGAAGACGACTTGTCTTTGTCAAAGACGAAGATGCATCTTCGTCTCTAATGAAGACAAATCGTCTTCATCCAAAGACGAAGATGAATCGTCTTCGCCCAGAGATGAAGACTTTTTGTCGAGAAAGAGTTTTCATTGAAGAAGAAGTCTCACAATGCCTGAAGAAGCATGACTGAAAGGAGGACGCGTTGGAGAGGAAGAGACGGTGCCTAGAGAATGTTGATTGTCATCGAAAAAATTGGATCTAAAAGTTTGGAAACCCTAGGTGGGGGTATTCTTTTAGTCTTTCTTTGAATCGAAAGCCAACAACTTACATAAAATAAACAAGAAGTTTTTTAATTATGAAATATAAATAATTTCCATGTGAAACACCATTCTTTTCAGACCAACAGGCAAGCCTTATATCGTTGAAATCGTACAAATTAACTTTGAAAAAAAAAAAAAAAAGAATAGTCTTACTTTGTATCGAAAGGCTAACAACCCATATAAAATAAAATAAACAACAAGAATTTTATGAAATAGAAATAATTTCCAAGTGAAACACCATTCTTTCCATACAAAAGCAAGCAGGCCTTATAAAAGAAATACAAATACATTAATCCCCATAATTATTTTAAATTTCGAAACCACGTGGCGTTATACAGGACCATGTTCATGTTTCCTGATGCCTCGAACACCAAAGCTCCTCACATTAAGCCCTAATTTAAACATAGAGAAAGAGAATGAACGTAAACAAATGAAACCAAGGACATTATTATGAATTCATCATGATAACACAAACCCTTTTGAGTTTGTTTAACGGGAAAGGCTCTACCCAAAACAGAAAATAAATAAATAAATAAAAGCTTCAATTATAGAAACCCTAATGAGTCGTGCGAGCAGCTGGCCATAAATGAATCTATAAGCACAAATAGGAAATGTGGTACGTGCGGAAATAAATCCCATTTTATGAAGGTTTTCCAATATTGTTGTCATAGTAAGATTTTATTCCATTCCATACGAGTTGTTTTATGCAGATACTCATTATACTTTTAATACCAACCAACAAGAGATCGCCTGGAAGCCCGATGAATAAAATAATAATAATAATAATAATAAAATTTAGATTAATATAATTATCCTGTTAATTAGAAGTACGATTGATAGATATATATCTTCGTAGCAAAAATAGTGTAATTCTGGTTTCTGAATTAAGTAAAAATTTATAAAAAGATTTGAATGTATAAATTTATTTACAATATTTTAATGTGTTTTAAGGGGTAGAGGAAAGACATTGGTGTTAGATGGTTAAATTTAAGGACTTATGTTTGTTTATATTAAATATAAGAATGATAAGAAAATATATAAAAAATAATAATAAATTTTGTAATAAATTTGACACATAAATAGGGTTTAGTGAATAGAAAGTAGAGAATTGTAAAGTGGTAGATATTGTTGTTTTATATTTACTAAATTTAGTAAATGATTGGATTAATAAATTTGCAATGATTAGAAGTTATTTAAAATTAATTGTATTTTAGGGATTTAAATGGCAAGGGAAGGGAACCACTCTCTCTCCTCTTCCTCTTTCCTGCTACCAACCTGAAAAAATTAGATTATTTTCAGATCCTCTTCAATTATTATTTCTCATCAATTTATTTTTAAATTACCAGCCAAACTTTATAATTATAAAAATTAAAATAAAGAAAAGCCTACATCATTTTCTGCCACACAACAAATCAAATGTGCCAAAATTATCTTGTGATCTTTGCTTTAGTTGATAATTGGATTCTGGTAAAATATTTTAGCATACAAGTTATAGAATAATTGAAACTAAAAGATTTAGAGGTTCTGACAAAACTAAGGTACCATCGTTGTTGCAGAATCAACTCTGAATGCAAGAAAGAGTAGTTCTTTGTTTATAAATTCTTATTCAAACTATTGTGTTCTAACATGCAAGAAAGTTACATGAATTTGTGTACGTAGTATTTTTCTATTATAAATTGGCCAGTGATTCATAACTATTGCATGAACTTGGAGATTAGGGTTACAATAAGCTTAGAAAGATACATAGAAATCAGGTTTCCCCGTCCAATGGAAAATTTGATTAGCATTTTTAACAGACATGGATTCAGATTTGTGAAGTCTGAAGAAAGAAGGAGACAAGCATCTCATCTCCACGATCTGGCTGTACTTTTGTTAACATAAAATTTTCATTTTCATACTGTTTAAACGTAGTTCTTTATGTTGAATTTATTTTACTAAAAACAACCGCACGTTCTCAAGATTGGCAGGTGTGATTCTCTTCCTCCCAAATCTCTCTTTCAACGCCTTCATGTTTTATCCTAACTAGTCACAGTTATACTCAGCTTGAATCTCAATATATTTTTCGTTTTTGACTTTTGGTTAAGCCTCCAGGACGTAATTTGAGGCCACTCAAAAGGCTTCCTATTTTAATTGTATTATTGGGTGAACTTGGTCTCCCTCTCTGAGTTGTACATTGGCCCCATTATAAATTATGAGAATTAGTTACAGGGTATTGGACTTTTTGTGTTCTAATAATTGATAAATATGAAAAGAGATACTGTTACACAAATAAATTCAATGCTTTTGCGGACATTCTTCTGATTTGTTGGGTATAAATATGTCTCACAACCCAGTTTCCCATTCAAACAATCTTCCGAATTTGAGAGCTTGTTTCTCTTCCTAGCTAACACACTTTAAAACATTATCTCTAAAGGAAAAATGATATGGAGCCTTTGGGAGCTAATGCCGAGGGAGAGTGGGGATCTCTAAGTGGAATGTACACCAATGAGGAGGCTGATTTCATGGCCCAATTGCTTGGAAATTGTCAGTTCCCGAATGATTTAGATGGCAGCACAAACTTCAGAAACGCCTCATTGCTTTGGCCTGGCAATTATGAGTCATCAATGAACTTGTCAGGTTTTAGTGAAGGTTCGTATTATTCTCTGGATGTTGGTGATAATAATACTAGTTCATATAGTCATAGTGATGGTAGTAGTATTCTTTTCCCAAGTTCTTCCAGCCAGGAAAGCTACTATTTGAGTGATTCACAGCCAATTTTTGTCACTCAAAACTCTAGCTTTGGGTGTATGGATTTTTGTTTGGGGGATGCAAATCACACCACCTCTTACCTTATTGAAGGTGATGAGTGTTTGAAGCAAGAGATGAGCCATGGCAATAAGGAAAATCGATCCAAAAATGAATCTGAGATGCAACTAATAGAGCCAGTTCCTGAAGAAAAAACCATCAACAACCCATCTGAGAACTCTAAGAAAAGATCTAGAAGCACGACTGATGTGAGTAGAATATGAAACTTTTATTAGCAATTCGTTAACATTTTTTTTTTATTTGGTTGTGCTTGAAGTTTTTACTGATTATTTTTTTAACAATGTAGGCTCAAAAGAACAAGAAGGTTTCCAGGCCGAGAAAAAACCAGAAGACTGTTCCACCGACTAACAATGAGCAGGAAGATAATAATAATGGTGCTCTTAACAGGCAGACCTCAAGCAGCTGCTGCTCGGATGATGATTCTAATGCCTCTCAGGAACTATATGGTGGAGAGACTTCAAGTTTGAGTTCAAAAGGGAAGGCAGCTGTCAATCTCAATGGCAAAACAAGAGCCAGTAGGGCCTCGGCAACTGATCCTCAAAGCCTGTATTCAAGGGTAAAAATCTAACAACTGTATCACTCAAAATTTTGTTGTTGATGCCAATAAGTAAAAAGTTGAATAATTAACATTTTGCCTTTTTATCTTGCAGAAAAGAAGAGCAAGAGTCAATGAGAGGCTGAGGATTTTACAGAATCTTGTGCCTAATGGAACAAAGTTTGACATTAGCACAATGCTTGAAGAAGCTGTCCAGTATGTGAAGTTTTTACAACTCCAAATTAAGGTAAGGTCAACTGCAAAATTAAGAAGATTATGTTTTGCTGTGATTCATTTGAACCTTAAAATAACATAGATGAATTGATCTAATTCTTGTGCTTTTTGGGTTTTGATTTTTGCAGCTCTTAAGCTCTGATGATCTACGGATGTATGCTCCCATTGCTTACAATGGAATGAAAATTGGACTTGATCTCAAAGTCACTGCGCCTAGGTGAATGCAGAAGATTATTGAGGGCCTTTCTTTTATTTCTGTTAAAAACAGTTAACAAGTTCATAAATAATAAAACTTTTGCCATTATGTAATGAATGTATCTTTTACAAGTAATCATAATTTTCTCTCATCAAATTCATGGGAGTAATTTCAATGAGGAAGTCATTGGATATATCTGTTCAAATATATTGTCATCGGCCGATTATAATATTCTCTGGACTTAACACTGAGTGATATTTCAATGAACAATTTTCCTTGGTGTAGCAAAAACCAACTTGTAAATTAAAGAATATTTTGCTTGCAAACACAATCAATTATCAGGATTGTGAATGATGAAACAGTTGATAAAGGCTAGAGACTTAAATGCTTGTTTTCCCCCTCATCTTCCCTCTAGAACTTCTTGTAAAGCATCTTACATAAAATTTGGGAATTTCTATACTGAAAAGGTTAGAGGTAAATATTTTACAAGGGGGAGACAATATGTGTTACGACACAAATTTGATACGGGAAGGGTGCGTGAACAAGTTCGTTTTTTAAGCACAATTATTAGGGTAGACTGAAGGATATGGAAGGGATTATCCATTCCTGATGTTTCTGTGGTATTGGGTTTTGAGCTAAGTTAATGCATCAATGGTGGATGAGCATGTTCTGTCTTATTTTGATAAGGGGAATAAAATTAACATGGAGCTCAAGGTGTTAAAGGATTCCCTTCAATCAGTTAAAATTAGTGGCGTCAAGGGTATGAATGGTGAAGGCGACGGAGTTTGAAATGGAGGCATTAGATGACTTTCCTAGTAACTTATCTCTACTTCGTTATGTCTTAAAGATTGTTGGAAATTGGTAGTGAATTAAGTTATGGTGAAGGCGACGGATTTTATGCTATGTGCGTAAAATCCAATATTAAAAAGTGTAGTTTTCACTTAGTAAAATTATATATACAAATAAATTGTAAAAATTTTTATGTATAAATTGAGATAATAGTTTATGATTAAGTGATTTGCTTGTTAATTTTTTTTTTCTTACCTCAAAATTATCCAATCAAATACTATCACATATGATTATACATAAAAGTTTGTATAATAAATGTTAGCCAATAACATGTGTATGTATATATATACAAAAACATATATATATATATATATATATATATATATATATATATATATATATATATATATATATATATATATATCATCCTGTCACAGACTTACAGATGGAATACATGTTAAAAACAGATAAGAAAAAGGTTTCTTACAAGATGAAGAGATAGCAAAATCAATGGAAGTCAGTCTTTAATTCCCACATCAAATTTTTGCTTTTCACAATTCTTGTTAAAGAGTTACAGTTTTAAACTTTCCATGCGAGTGTTCATCAGAAAGAGTTGACTAATATAATCATTATCCAAACAACTTAATAGGAACAAGTAACAAAATATTCTAAATTCCAGCAAGTACAAACAAGAAAGTGAATTCTCTTTATAATTAAAAATAATAGTAAATACAGTCAGTGAGCAAAATGTTCATCCCCATCTAAAAGGCATAAAACGAATTTAAAAAAGTCATATAAATTAGGGGAAATAAGAATCTCGAATGGATGGGAACATAATTTCTTTAACGTTACAGCCAAATCCCTTATAATTTCTGTGCCCCAAATGCAATTCCTAGTCCCATCTCTTCATCATGTTATAGTCCAAACAAACAACAGGATTACCTCTATTCTGCCTTTCATTATTGTCCGGCGTTAAACTAGAAATGTAGTTGAGTCCCCTTGAAGCCCATTTCTGCTGATGTTCCAAAGCCCAGCTAGAAGTGAGCAGGAGTTGTTGAGGTGTAGCAGTCCAAATATAAACTTGCAGCCCATATTAACTTTTAACAAATGCTGTGCGTTTTGGTTTAAGTTCCTTAAACTAAAGATGCACCATATGGGGAGAGAATGAAGCTTCTTCTGGACGCTTCAGTTAAACTGCAGATTGAAAACAAGTTGTACTTTACCCTAACTTCGTTTCTTCTTTCTTCTACTTGTTCTCACTTCAAAGTGTCTTAGTTTTGATAAAGATCAAACGGTGTTCCAGAGTTTAGGTATGATTAGTTAAAACAGTTATGTTTCATTAGTGCTGATTTAGATGGCCAGCTTGACAACTGATTTGTTGTATAAATTCTGTGTAAAAACCTAAATCGATGGAGGAATTTTCAATAACTAGTGTATTCTTTCATTCGATTGCTCTTTTTTCTTTTAATTTCTTGTTTGGCTACTTTAATTTTTGCTAATTCTTGGAATCTTTCATCCAGTTCCAACATTTTTATAACATAGACATTATATCCATGCTTCAAATCCTTCAGACTGGAACAAAGAATGGCAATGAAACATACCCACTCTGTATTTGCCTCTGGACAGTCAAGCTGGACTGGGCCATTATGGCTCTGATCTCAGAATCCATGTATTACTGCAAAGGCAAAAGAGAATGAGATAAAGAAAGATCAAATACCCAATAGCGTGAAAATGATGCCTTACAACTTTTCTTTTTCCCATAAGAAATAAAACCGTAATTTGAATATCTATCAAAATGGCTGGCTTGAATAACAAATGAAGATGAATGACCATAGGACAAATGCATGCATACCACAAAGCTATCTCTTCAGATGTTTACCCAAAGTATTATACATACATACATGCATACATACATATATGTATATATATGGAGTGATAACTCTAGGGCACGTTTATTTTGCATGGATTCACCAGGCATCCTACTACAATAATGGATTAATGGGTAAAATATTAATGTTAGGAGCCTTCTATACCCTTTAAGTAGTTTTGAAATTCATAAATCCTTGAATTTGTTAGTGACCTCCTCTAATGGAAAGTTTTTGACAATGTGAGTTGCCTATTTGGGTAACATTTCAAGTGCAGTACCAACTTTACCAGTGACTTAAAACTACATCAGACTTAAAAGTTAAGCTGATTAGGCTGAGCCATTATAGGTCCCCTCCTCATAAGTTTCTCAGAGCACTGCTGCCTTTCTGGTCAAGTGCATTGCCAACTTTACCAGTGACTGTTCCTCCACGTAAAGATGCATCGACTGCGGATGATGTCTCGAAAGGTCGTTTGCAGCATCAAAGACCCTCAAGGATAGATCCACGGAAAATCCTTCTCTTAATAGCAATCATGTAATGTCTGCCTTCGTATTCTGCATTGTATGTGTGCTTGTGATGTTTGTGTATCTACATTTTCATGCGTATCTGCTGAAGCTTGTGTGTGTTTTGCCATCTATATGTTCTTTTGTCCTGGATCTGTTACTACAATAAAAAGTGGAAAAAAGCATCAGAAGGAAAGAAAGGGATGAAAGTTGTTGGGTCTGCACAGGATGATGGGTCATTTTTTTCAACTATTTGTTCCTCTGAAGTTAAAGGAGTTGCTAAAATACCGAAGTCCAATTTTTTGGCCTCATTTTGTCCCCTAAATTCTGTCAATCCAAGGGTTGTATTGGGCATTTTAGGATGACCCTGAAAGTTAATACATTAGTTCTTTGAACAATAATGCCATAGGCGATGTAGAAATATCTGGTTATTTATTGACCCATCAAGCGAATTGGGATTTTTCATTGGAGAAATATATCACGAAAATATTATTTTCCTTAATTCCGTCTCTGTTATTATGAATAGGCAAGGAAGCACGGAAAGGCACAGTATAGTGCGTTCCCGAGTTTCCGAAACATTTCAGTTTTCGAATCAGCCCGAAACCGGTACGAAACGTTTCGGGCCGTTTCGGTTATTTTGCAAAAATATGAAACGCATTTCTTGACATATCCCCAAGCATAGGAAACGTCCCAAAGCAATATGTTTCTTCCTCATTCCCAATTTCATTCAATTTCCAGTAACCTAACATCTCTCCATCCCAAGCATATGTCTCGGCTCCTCACAGTCTCCGACTCCGACTCTAGCGCGACATCTTAACTCCTCACTGTCTCTGGCGGCTCAACGTCTCAGGCGAATCTGTTACGTTATTCTTTAATCTTCATATTCTTCTGCAATCTTCATATTTGTCTTCAATATTCAATTTGAAAATTAAACTGTAAAGATATGAATCAGTCTTTGGTAAAAAGAGTTTCTCAAGTAATTATTAAAGGAACATGTGATGCATCTTGTTGTCAGAATTTTGAAGATCAAAAGAAGGTTAGAAGAACAAGAGAAAAACCCACAGAAAAGTTTGAAATATGCAGAGGGAAAAAAATAAGAAAATAGTGGACAGTAAAATATTCATTCAGAAATTAGTGCTGTCTGGTTTAAATTTTATTTATGTTAGTGTTGGATTGTAAATAGTTCCTAGAAGAATTGGAAAAAGTGTCCCATTGTTGTGTTATTTATTTTTTTCAAATGCAGAGTATTGTATTTTCTTATAAAAATTTGGTATTTATAAATAATCCCAACATTTTTAATATTTATACATTTTTTCACGTTTCTGTTTCTTATATTTTTTAAAAATGCGTTTCAACGTTTCCGTTTCTCCGTTTTTACATTTCGACGTTTCCGTTTCGGTGCTACTTAGTGAATAGGGCATGCATGGCTACAATGGGGATTCTATATTACAGAGTTGCGCAACGGGCTTTAGGGGAAGGGCTGCCTGATGATGAGAAGCAGTGATTATACTTTAAGGTTGCAGTGGATTATGCAAAGACCATCTACTGATGGTGCTGTTGTTTTCCTTTGCTCGGCTCCCTTATGTTTAACCCGTGACTGGTTTTGACTGAAACACAAATTATAAGTGAGATTTTTTTATTTTATTTGAATGCAGATGAGACTGAATGTTACATAGCCTTTCCCGGATCCGTCTTCTCTTTGTCCCTTTGTTATCTGTTTTGGAGTGAAATGGTTGAATCAGGTTTAAGGCAAAATGTTTTGTTACTTGTTTTGTAATTATCTCTATTTAGTTGATAAACTCGCATATTCGAAATTGGCGTAGAATGTAGATTATTAGTAACAAATTAGTGCTTTACTGCTGTGTTTCTTATGCATTTTCTTGGATTTCCTGATTGACAAGACATACTTAAGTAACTAAGTTAACACTACTTTCTATAGACTTCATCTCCTAAAGAATGCATGTTGATTTTGCGTAATTTAAAGCAAATAATTTCACAGGACTCTATAATTCAATTCGGTTTATGTAATAAGAAAGATAATTATCAATTGTTTAATGCAGAAAGTAAAGTTGACCAAGAAGCAATACCCAAATATAAATGGACGTAGATTAATACTATCTTAGTTATTATGAGTAAAAGGTATATTACTCATGTCTTAAAGAGCAGGCGTTCTCTATCCTTACTTTGACCGTTCACTGTTATCTCTTCTATGAATTGATCAGTCAATATGTTGTGAAAGTACAATCCTAAAGCTCTTAGTCTGTGTGACAAGCCTTAACATATTAATATACTTAACATATTAATATATCGACTTACTAGACTTGCTAATTGGTTTCTGACCACGACCTACTGTAAGGGAGCCAACTGATCCAGCCTATTATTATGTCTAAACAGTCATTTGTCGCGTCTGCAACCACAAAGCTTCGTTGATCTCATGGAAATCTCTTTATTTTCACTATCAACATCAAGCATGTCAATTCCTAATGTACTATTACCCCAAAAGTATACAATTAACACTCATAACATGCAGATCAGAGTTCTGAACTTCACGTCTCAATCAAATATCCATTTATTCAAGCACGTCACCATGCACATAATATATATATATGTTCATACATAAGAAAATCATTTGATAACAAGCATTAACCATCATCTAATTGTCACTCTGATCATAAACCGACAACAATGATCATAATTTGAAAGTGAGAATTCCTTTTCCATCACTGAAACACGAGAACCAAAAGTACGGATACTTGCTTGAATTCCAAGCATCCAATTTGATTTAGATCTCCAATCATGATCTCTACTCTCTAACGAATTAAATTCACAAAAATGTAATAAGAAATAGTTTTCAATTAATATTTTGTATATGAAAAATAGGTCAACATGTAGAATCATACCTCTTTTTATAGCATTTTAATAAGATGATCATTCAAATGAACATTTACTTAATCGAAACAATTATTTGACACTTAATTCACTTATAATATAATATATTATTTTATTCGTAATGGGTGTTTACCCTCCACCCTACTGTGGTGTTAACTTCACATACTCAACCTCCAAAAATGTTTATTTTATTTAATTACCTTTTATTTTTATAAATATTTTATTCAAATTTTGTTATAATTTGATATGTTATTGATTTGTATAAAGAAGTCATCCTCTTAATTTATAATTATTTTTAATGCGTTTATATTCTTTATAGTTGTGTTTATTAACTAATGAATTTATCATTATTAATGTAACAAAAATTTCATATTTAGAGACTTAAATAATTTATAATATGAATAATTTCTCAATAATAAGTAAAAATAATTTATAACAATTAAAAAAATTAAAGTTAATATTGAGCTAGTGTGGTCAACAGCTCTAACTGAACTCCCACATTAATATAATAGTAATTTTATATATATATTTATTTATTTATTTATTTATTTACATTGATAATATTTTTTTTTTCTTGTTCTTATCCTTCCATGTGAAATTGGAGTTTCTTTTTGATAGTATTAATCAATTTTTTCATTTACCATTTCATTTATTCCATTTATATTCACTTCGTTTGTGCTTCATAAACACATGCTGAATAAATATTATATACATATACGAGTCTTTTAAAATTAAAATCAAAGGGTATGATTTACCCAATTGAATAAAGGATAATGGAGTTTAAGAATTAAAAAAAAAAAAGGTGTAGACGTTTGCAAATGGTTTTCAACTTCTCATACAAAAAAACAGAGTTTTCTTCATATCTTAATACTTAGAAGCCATGCTTGACTTTGCTGTGGATAACTGGGGGAGAAGAGAATCTATTTCGACCTCTCCTAGAATTATTTTGACAGGCCAGATGCTGAAAGCTTTCCATTTTTGTCTAAATTTATTTATTTAAAAATTACAATACTGTAATATGGTACTAATACCCATGAAATAAATTTTAATCAATAAAGTAGAGACTTCAATTTTCCTCCTCCACCCTCTCAACTGCGACAAAAGAGTTTGTTACAATTACCCATTGATACAATCTTCGAGGTCAGAGATTTCATTTAATAGATAATTTTGATACAAAGAGACTATTTAGGTTTCTACAGAAATTTCAAATCACTAAAGACGAAAAACTTGAGATATATAAGTATATAACATCACTCTACTGATAAAATATTTTCGATCTAATTCTAACTGTTTAATATTTTTATTAAGTAATTTCTCAATAATGTAGAGGATAGCCATGCTTCTATAAATATATATATATATTTGACTTAATAAGCTAATTATGACATGTTTAGTCTAAAAGGATAATAATAATAAAAATAATAACAAAAAAGGAATTAATTTAGCAAAATTTATTTTCAACTTTGAATCGAAAGACAACAACTCATATTAAATAAACAATAAGGTTTTTAATTATGAAATATAAATAATTTCCACGTGAAACACCATTCTTTTCATTCAATATAGGCAGGCCTTATAAACAGAAAAATTATTAGTTGTTTCATTAAAATCGTACGAATTAACTTAAAAAAAAAAAAAGAATAGTCTTGCTCAACAACCCATATAAAATAAACAATAAGATTTTTATGAAATATAAATAATTTCCATGTGAAACACCATTCTTTTCATACAACGCAAGCAGGCCTTATGAACAAAAATATTATTGGTTGATTCATTAAAAATCCTCTATAAATTAACTTTAGAAAGAAAATAAAAATACAAGAAAAATCAGCACTTTTTATATATTTATAATTGATCAAGAATAATACCAGTAAGTGTCCCGTAATAAAAGACGACCATGGAAGGAATTAATCAAGTTTCTATGATTAATTAAATCCACAGAAAATAGTATAATTAATTAAATCCAACATTCGTTTAGCATTGGTTATCATGAGGTGAAACTGACAACAGTTGGTCTTTGAGACGTAGCATGTGGGCACAGAGAGTTTAACGAACATGCTCCATAATTTGAGTCTGCAGTATAATCAGGACGTACATTATAACATTAATTGGATTGGATCCTGGTGATTAGACAGAAGAAATTTTTTGATCTGTTTTAGTTAAGAAATTAATTATATGTCTGTTCAGAGCATATTTAGATGCTACGATATTAACGAGGCAATGAAGCTTACCACGGCTTCCTTGATTGAAAAATCCATCTTGAACTATGTAATATAATTAAGGTCAAATTCCACCCAAGGTTTAGTATAAGTCCTAATTCACTCAAGATAATTTTTTAAAATTCAAATATTTATCTATTTATTAGTTTTAATTATTACAATTAAGAATAAAATTATTATTTAGTTAAAAATATTAAAATAAAATTTTATTACATTTTCTCTTATATTTAAAAACTAATAGATTTCCTTTTACTCAAGTTTAAAAAGTAATTATTTAATCTCTAGGGTTTCTCTTTCACTTTCTTTCTTCGGCAAGCTTTCTCCGACGACAACTGGCCTTCTTCCTCTACCATGGATGACCATCAATACTAGTTACAACTTTTTCTGCCGTAGATGACCACCAAGATTGATTGAAATGGTCAAATTTTTAGGTACAAAGCTTCTTGAAACAACGACAAATCGCTACAAAGATTACTGCGAAATGTCAATCTTCAACATCTTTGGTCTTCGTGAAACTCATATTAGTATTTCTTGAAGAAGAAGGACGTTAAGGATCGACATTTTGCATTGATCTTCATCACTATTTGTCACCGTTTTAGAAAGCTTCGTGTAAGAAAATCCAGTCATTTTGGTCGATTTTTTATGGTTTTGCATCAGAAAACCGCCAAAGAGGGAGGGGAAATACTGTCAAAGAGGAATGTCAAAAAGAAAGGTCATAGGAAAGATGGAATAAAGTTGTTTGGGTGTAAGTTCAATGTTTCAAAGTTTGAGGGGTGGTTGTTCATTCTAAAATATAAAACCTTAAAAATCATATATGATGGGGATGAAAAATTAATTTTTTAAAATTAAGTTAATGGAGAAATGATTAATTTTTAAAACTAAGAGGAAAAAAAGAAATATTTTTTTTGTTTAAATAAAAATATTTAAATAATAATTTTACCCTTCACTTAATAGCTAAAATTAATGGATGAGTAAATATTTAAATTATTAAAAATTATGAGTTTAGGTTTATGGTAAACCTTGGGCGAGAAAGGTCTTTTGGCCTATAATTAATTAAATGATAAAAAATTAGACAGGGCTAAACGTAATAATAATAATATATATTGCTGGGTAAGCCTCAGATGAGATTGACTTATTTTTCCTGTGTAAGATGCTGGCGTGAAAGTATTTAGTATCGTACATCAATCAATGAGCCTTTGGTGTAAAAACATCAACAGATGTGAAATATAAATAAAAGGCATATAATTAGTTTTTTCGTGATTCAGTAGTAACGGTTAATACTAACGTTTACGATATTGTTAAGAATAGATTATTAAGTGTCCATAGCTATTTTCCATATGATCCTTTTTTTTTTATTATTCGCTGCCCCGAATTTATAATAATGACTGGTAGGGTTACATAATTTTTAGGATAATGCATGAATTAATAGTGTGATGCATATTACAATTGTTCTTATTTGATAGGAGTATCACTACAATTCAATTATAATTATTGATTTTAAAAAGAACGATTTTTTGGACAATAGAAAATACTCACATAATGTCCAGTTATTGTTGTAAAAATGGTCAATGTTTCTTGTTTTGAGACTTCTAAAAGAGAAGATATCTTTTTTGAGACTCGGCTCTACGAATCACAAGGCGGGATGATGCTTGTTTGCTATCTGCTAGTTGCAGTCTAAAGTCATATCTGCGAGTTAATTTCAAGGAAGAGTTTTGATTCTAGAATAATTACCTTCTGTTTTGATAGTATGAAAGGTATTATAGAAACTTTTCACCTCTTTTGTATAGATAGACACCATGTGGTCGACCATGATTATATCTTTTATTTGTGACTAGATGCTTGACACATGCCTTAGTGTTATTATAAACGGTTTGGATTATTTTTCACTTTTCCTGAAATTCTTTTAAGAGAATCGTCAAGTTCATACATAAATCATATTTTCCTTAAGCATTCTTAAAATGACCCTATCCTTTTGGTTCATCTCTTTCGGTCAAAAGTATCTTTCTAACTTTGTGCATTCTTCGTCCACCTTTATCAAGGTAAATTTTTTTTTTTAATCTTTTTGATGTGTTGTTTGTATAAGATCTTGTAGAGAGGGCTTTCCTTAGGGTATTGCTGTAACACCCCAGGTCTAATAACCAGGCCCACTGTTAAGATATTGTCCACTTTGGACACACAGTCCATCATGGTTTTGCTATTGGGCTTTGCAACCCAAAACGCGTCTTAACAGTTAAGGAGCTCACAGGCTATTTAACCAATCCAATTCTCCCACCACTAACCAATGTGGGATCCATAGATAGAGCACACACAGACCCAGCATCTCTCCCGTGCTTTGTCGATGTGGGATTCCCCTAAGGGTATCATATACATCCCCCCTTACGGGACTCAGCGTCCTCGCTGAGGTTTGCCCCACCATCGTTCAAGAGGACACGCGGAGTTGCTCTGATACCATTTGTAACACTCCAGGTCTAATAACCCGGCCCATTGTTAAGATATTGTCCACTTTGGACACACAGTCCATCATGGTTTTGCTATTGGGCTTTGCAACCCAAAACGCTTCTTAACAGTTAAGGAGCTCACATACTATTTAACCAATCCAATTCTCACACCACTAACCAATGTGGGATCCATAGATAGAGCACACACAGACCCAACATCTCTCCCGTGCTTTGTCGATGTGGGATTCGCCTAAGGGTATCACAATTGCCCTTTGGAGCATATCTTGATTGTCACAACTACAGTTTAGATTGATTAGGCAGAGCAAAGTTATCGATTTTCAGAAGAAGCAGTCCAGTGAGCAAACAAAACTGGAAAATCAACTAAGAGCCATTCTTATGGAGGTCCTTAAAGAGAATGATAAGGATCGTTAGCCACAGGAGGTAGGAATTGAGAGGAAGGCTAGGGTTTTGCTCCTTGATGTTTTCTATGTAGTTTGGGTTCGATTTCTCAACTAGGTTTTGTCCTTCTTGGATGAGAGTTACACTAAACAACGTGTAAAATGGAGATATCTTTGAACACTTAAAAATGTTTATGGTGCTCTACAAGGAGGAGCAAGAGCGAAGGCTAAATGCACACTCATAGTGTCAGATAATGATATGAGATGCATTATAAGACAAGTTTTGGATCTTGAGAGAATGAATAATTTTTGTCTTCCATTCACCACATAAACAAGGATGAAAATTTTATCCTCAATTCATCACATAAACAAAGATAAAAATTTTGTCATTAATTCTCTACATAAATAAGAACAAATTTTTTTGTTGGAAAAAAGTTATTCTTATATTCTTTTTTGGGACAAAACTGAGTTATTTAGGACAAATAATAATTCATTTATAAAAAAAAAAATTCATCCCAAAATGAGTATCATTTTATAACAAACCAATATTTTATTTATAATAACCAGTTATTTAGTACCTTTTTTTTGTGACCATTACCTTTTGGTAACCCAAATTTTTGTGATGATTTGATTTGTTGTGCCGATTAAATTTTTAGAGTGAAATTTTCACTTTCCGTGACAAATTTTTATCAAATTTTATGAAATTTGTTATAATAATATATCTAATTGTTTTTTATGTAGCTTGTTACTTTAGAATGGCTTGTCACCCTTTGGTAGTTTGTTGTTTTTTAGGTATTGTTTTGTGAATTTGGTCAAGGGAGAAGTTTACCACATGATATTAAGAATGTTAAAGTCAGGATTGAGTTTAAGTTTGAAGAATTTTAGGAGTGGATTTTTAGAATATAAGTTTCAACATGTCTCCAGTTTTAAGTTAAGAATGTTGGGTTTCTAAATTATCCCAAGTTACGGGAGTTTCAGAGTTATCAAAATTGTCCAAATGAAATAAATGCGAGACTAGATGAATTTAGCAAATTTCTTTCTATGAGTGATTTCTTATGTTCAAATTCTACAAAGGCAAACATCTCAAGGATGAAACAAACTATATGTTATTACTGAAATTGGAGTTTGTCTTAGTCAATTAACTGCTGTTACATGTGAAACAATCTGGCTATATTAATGAGATTCCGATCAACTGGGATCACAAGGATTCTACCATGACAACTCCTCATGCAATTATGTCACCCCATTAAATTTTAAGATACACATCTAATTTAACAATTAAATCTTGTTCAATTTATCTGTGATTCAGCTTTATTATCTATAAGATCGATGTGCAATTATTTTAATTTTCGGTTTTGTTCTCATCTTTCATTAAACTATTAAAAAATAAAATTGACTTGATTCTTAAAAGCATGCGGCCGATCCTTCATCAATCTCATCCAATATGTAGTATCCTCCAAATTTCATGATTAAAATTTCCCACCCAAGGTTTGGAGTATGCATTTTTCCACCCTTTGATGAGATAAATCAATTTTTTAAGCCAAAATCAAACACTATTAATGAAAAAGAGCTCTAACATATGTAGAAAATGTAATTAATATGTTACCCCTAATTGTTTCACATTTTTGAAATTTGCCATATTACTCTAATCAAATGCAAATAACATTTTCACTCTACTATTCATCAAACAAACCCACACCAGCAACCAATATTACATTTCTAGTCTTCCAGTCCAATCTTTTCTCATAATTGGTCAAAAACACCAAACACAATCTTGTGTACGTTGTCAGGGGAAATAAGGAAACAGTTCTCATCCAAGTCACGAGTGAGTCCTTCAAGTTGATGTAGAGTGTAGAGACAAGAGTGGAAAGCATTGGAGTCAAAGGTGGCTTGATTCAAAGAGAACGAACTAGAGCAGTATCAACAGTTTGTTTGGGAGTGGGGATACATTGTAGGAGTTGTTTCTTGGTTTTTTTCAACCACGATCCTTGAATTAGATAGCTAAGGTAATGGTCATGGTGGCAAAGGACATTGCAAGAGAAAAGCACGGTCATGACACTATCTAGATGAATCGACAAGGTCATGACACTAGTAAAAGGAGGATAGGTCACGATTTCAAGGAATATAACACTAATAATTAGATTAATATCGGAAAAGGTAATGAAACTCTTATTCTTCAAAGGCCATCAACTAAACCATTAATTCTGTCGGCTAGCTTTATGTTAAGGTGTTAGGTTCTAAGTGAAAAACTTGATTTTTATCCTCAAAAGAGTGGAAAAATATTTTAAGCTAATCCTTATGTGAAAAAATATAATTCGCTCGTTAAACAACAAAAGCACATTACCCTAGTCAATATAGATAAATTAATCCCCATAATTATTGTTAATTTTGAAGCAAATATTGAAACCACGTGGTGTTGTACTGGACTATATTCATGTTTCACGATGGCTTGAACACCAAAGATCTTCACATTAAGCCCTAATTTAAACATAGAGAATGAACATAAACAAATGAAACTAATTACATTATGAATTCATCATGATAGTATAAACTATACATAATTTGTTCTTTTGAGTTTGTTTAATGGGAAACAAGTGGTGAACTAGCTGCCAGCTCTTTCCAAAACAGAAAAATAAAAATAAAGAGCTGCAAATGATGAGTCGTGCGAGCAGCCGGCCATAAATGAATCAATAAACACAAATAAGAAATGTTATTATTCTCATGTGCGGAAGAAAATAAGATTTTATGAAAGGTTATCCAATATTGTTATAATACTGAGATTTTATTCCGTTCCAAACGAGTTGTTTTTATGCAGAAATTCATTAAACTTTTAACACCAGCCAACAAGAGATCGTGCAGAAGGCCGGCTGGCGAGTTCTTATTATTTCAAAAATATGAGCAAGGTGTATAAATGAACATATATGTATGTCGAATTAAGTGTACAATTCTGTCTGTATTCATATGGGAAGCTTCCTTTGCTCTTTGTTTAAGAAAAATATGTTTTATTTTAAGCGTAGATGGGGCGTTAAAGTCGCCGGAATCTTTGGTGGCACTTTGGGACATGGCCATGGAATTAGACTGATTCTTCTTTTGTATTTTTTCAGAGTATTAAATTTGTTAATGGAGTTCTATTGGTTAATAATAACATGAGCATGCATTTTGAGGTTAACTTTTTTTTGGGGTTTTGACCCAAATCTTTCTTGATGACATTTTAAATGATACTTCTGCAGCTCAGGTCAAAACTTCATTTTTTTTTTTTTGGGTTTTTTGCTGGGTAAGCTAGCTGTGAATTAAGAAATTGGCTCTTTTTCCTGCATGGATATTTTATAATTTGCCTCTTTAACTTCTAATTACTTACCTCCTCTTTTTTTTTTTTTCAATTTAATTGGACTCATATGTGTTAATTAATATTGAAAATGAATTGGGATAGCAGAAAATAAAAATGAAGACTAAATTGGGATGACTACTAATTTTGATAGTAGAAATAGATAGTAAACATTTTATAATTATATGATGAATATCTTTTAACTCTATAACCCAACCCAAGAGATCTGTAAATCTATTTGATGTAATTAAATTTGTTACCATATCATCATACCATCATTTACCCTATTTTAATAAATCAACTTATATTACTTTAGATATTGCATGTTGAATGAAGTTAAGAATTTATAATGAGATGGTTATCTTATTATTTAGCTTATTAATAACATTCAATAAAATGCTAATAATTTTAGAAATTTTGTAAAATAAAATGTTATCCGCATTTTTATGATAAATATTTTTCAATGTCACATGTTAAGAATACAAATTGAAAGTTATACTTAATAATGCATTAAAATAAGTAAATTTTTTGTCATTTTTATAATAAACAAATGTATTTTAATATTTACTATTAATGGAAAAACCAATTATCGAGATTTAGTAACTCGAGGATTTTAATGAATATAGTTATTAATAGATAAGTGATTAAATTCTAATTTTATAATCAGATCGATGAGATTTGATTAATATGATATTTTGAATAATGATCCAAATTTAAATCGATACAATTATTTTGTTAATTAGAAATACGGCAGATATATATATATTTTGCAGCAAAATCAGTGAAATTTTGGTTTCAAATTTAGTTAAAATTTTAAAAAATAGATTTGAATATCTAATTTTATTTATAATATTTTAATGTGTTTTAAAGGGTAGAGGAAGCACATTGGTGTTAGATGGTCAAATTTATAGACTTATGTTTGTTAATATTAAATATAAGAATGATAAAAAATAAAAAAAATATATATAAGTAAATTTAGTAATAGATATGATAGGTAGATTTAGTTAATAGAAATGTTAGATTTGAAAAGTGGTAGATATTGTTGTTTTATGTTTACTAAATTTAGTAGATGATTGGGTTGGTAAAATTACAATGATTAGAAGTTATTTAAAATTAATTGCTTTTTAGGCATTTAAATTGAAAGGGAACCACTCTCTCTCCTCTTCCTCTTTTCTGCAACCAACGTTAAAAGATTGGATTATTTACGGATCCTCTTCAATTATTTCTCATCAACTTATTTTTAAATTACCAGCAAAACTTTATAATAATAAAATTAAAATAAATAAAAACCTTCATCATCTTCTGCCACACAATAAATCAAATGCGCCAAAATTATCTTGTGATTTTGCTTTAGTTAATAATTGGATTCTGGTAAAAAATTTTAGCATTGTGATGACAGAAAATGAGCATGTGTATTCTTGAAGATGCCCTAATCCCCATCTTGGAATAACTTAACTACAATTAAGACTAAGTCTTGCATTGAATTTTCTTAATCTTTTTCTCTACATTGTTATTGCTTCATAGAAGTTAAATTTAATGTAATTTACCAACTTCTTTGTGTTGGATTAATTACACAAATTCATATACTATATTCATGTAATTAATTAATTGAATTACATTAAAATCTTATACATACAGATGGTAAAATATTTAAAATTAAAAGATTTAAGAATTCAAATAAAACTTATTTGCGATAATTGTTACAGTATCAACTCCGAATATGATCCATTATCTCCCTTTTCCCAAGTCTTTCTTGTTGAATGAGTGTAACAAATATGATGTAATAAAGAGTAATTCTTTGTTTATAAATTTCATTCTCAAACTCTTACATTCGAACTATTGTGTTCTAATGTGAGCGAATATAAAGATATTATGAATCTAACATGCAAGAAAGTTACATGAATTTGCATACATAGTATTTTACTATTTTAAATTGGCCGATGATTAATAACTATTGCATGAACTTGGAGATTAGGGTTACAATAAGCTTAGAAAGATACAAAGAAATCTGGTTTCACAGTCCAATGGAAAATCTGATAAGCATTTTTAACTGATATGGATTCAGATTTGTGAAGTCTGAAGAAGGGAGGAGACAAGTATCTCATCTCCACGATCTGGCCGTCCTTTTCTTAACATAAAATTTTCATTTTCATACTGTTTAAACACAATTCTTTATGTTGAACTTATTTTATTAAAAACAACCCCACGTTCTCCAGATTGCCAGGTGTGATTCTCTTCCTCCCAAATGTAACTTTCAATGCCTTCATGTTTTCTCCTAACTAGTCACAGTTATACTGAGCTTGAATCTCAATTTTATTTCGTTTTTGTAGTTTACTTAAGGTTCGAGGACGTTTGGGGCCACTCAAAAGGTTTCCCTATTTTAATTATATTTTTGAGTGAACTTGGTCTCTCTCTGAGTTGTACCTTGGCCCCATTACAAAATTCTGAAACTTAGTTGCAGGTTATTGGCACTTTTTGTGTACTGATAATTGATAAATATGAAATGAGATATTGTTACTTTTGCGGACATTCTTCTGGTTTGTTGGGTATAAATATGTCTCACAACCCAGTTTCCCACTCAAGCAATCTTCCGAATTTGAGAGCTTGTTTCTCTTCCTAGCTAACACACTTAAAAACATCATCTCTAAAGGAAAAATAATATGGAGTCTTTGGGAGCTAATGCGGAGGGAGAGTGGGGATCTCTAAGTGGAATTTACACCAATGAGGAGGCTGATTTCATGGCCCAATTGCTCGAAAATTGTAACTTTCCTAATGATTTAGATGGCAGCACAAACTTCGGAAACCCGTCAGTGTTTTGGCCTGGCCATCATGAATCAACAATGAACTTGTCAGGTTTTAATGAAGGTGCTTATTATTCTTTGGATATTGGTGATAATAATACTAGCTCGTATAGTTACAGTGATGGTAGCAGTATTCTTTTCCCAAGTTCTTCCAGACAAGGAAGCTACTATTTGAGTGATTCACAGCCAATTTTGGTCACTCATAATACTAGTTTCGGGTCTATGGATTCTTGTTTGGGGGATGCAAACAAAACCACCTCTTTCCTTATTGAAGGTGAAGAGTGTTTGAACCAAGAGATGAGCCATGGCAATAGGGAAAATCGATCCAAAAATGAATCTGGGATGCAACTAATAGAACCAGCTTGCGAAGAAAAAACCGTCAACAACCCATCGGAGAACACTAAAAAGAGATCTAGAAGCAACACTGATGTGAGCAGAATATGAAACATTTGTTACCATTTTTTTTTTTTGTTGGTTACGGTTGAAGTTCTTACTGATTATTTTTTAACAATGTAGGCTCAAAAGAATAAGAAGGTTTCCAGACCGAGGAAAAACCAGAAGACTGTTCCACCGAGCAACAATGAGCAGGAATATAACAACAATGGCGGTCTTAACAGGCAGACCTCAAGCATTTGCTGCTCGGACGACGATTCTAATGCCTCTCAGGAGCTGAATGGAGGAGAGAATTCAAGTTTGAGTTCAAAAGGGAAGGCAGCTCTCAATCTCAATGGCAAAACAAGAGCCAGTAGGGGATCAGCAACTGATCCTCAAAGCCTGTATGCAAGGGTAAATATCTAACAATTGTATCACTCAAAATTTTATTGTTGATGCCAATCAGTAAAAGTTGATTAATCAACATTTTGTTTTTTTATCTTGCAGAAAAGAAGAGAAAGAATCAATGAGAGGCTGAGGATTTTACAGAGCCTTGTCCCTAATGGAACAAAGGTTGACATTAGCACAATGCTTGAAGAAGCTGTCCAGTATGTGAAGTTTTTACAACTCCAAATTAAGGTAAGGTCAATTGCAAAATTAAGAAGATGATGTTTTGCATGTGATTAATTTGATCCATAAAATAACGTGGATGAATTGATCTAACTCTTGTGCTTTTTGGGTTTTGATTTTTGCAGCTCTTAAGCTCTGATGATCTATGGATGTATGCTCCCATTGCTTACAATGGAATGAACATTGGACTTGATCTCAAAGTCACTGCGCCTAGGTGAATGCGGAAGATTATTGAGGGCCATTCTTTAATTCTCTCTTAAAAAAATTTAGCAAGTTCATAGATAATAAAACATTTTCCATTATGTAATGAGTTTATCTTTTACAAGTAATCATAATTTTCTCTCATCAAATTCGTGAGAGTAATTTTTATGAGAAATTCATCGGATATGTTCAAATATATTGTCATCAGGCCGATTATAATAGACTTCTCAAGACTCAATACAGAGTGACATTTTCATGAACATTTTTTCTTGGTGTAGCAAATACCATCTTGTAGATTAATGAATATTTTGCACGCAAACACAATCAATTATCACTAAAGAATAGGGATGGCAACAGGGAGGGGTAAGGAGGGGATCTCAATCCCTATCCCCTTCTCCGTGAGAGATATCAATTTCTATTCCCGTTATAAAGATGAAAATAATTCTCCGATCCCTTCTTGAGGGTAAAAATCCCCTTCTTATACTCATAAAAAAAAATTTTCTCCTTATACCCTTAAACATAATATAAATATATTAAATGACAAAATTAAGTAAAATTAAAACGAATTCACTATTTCATATGTCACATATATAATATATTAATCACTTTATTATGTACAACAAAAACATAAATAATCTAAAATTATAAAAATATGTTAGTATTTTAAATAAATATATTAATATAAAGGGACTGAGACGAAAGCGGGGTAGGGCAGGGCGAGAAGAAAACACAAGTATTCTTGTCTTTGATTGTGGGGATTTTTTCATCTCCGTTCTCGTCCTCTTTCTTGTTTCTATCGGGTAATCCCCTCTCTGTTAGGGTCGGAGAGGATCAGAGCCTCTAAAATTGAGTTAACATTGTCATCTCTACTGGAAGAACAAACTTCTCTGTGAAGTTTTCTTTAAGAACTTTAAAATGTTATTCTCAGTTTTCATTTTTTCTTTTTTTTTTGTAATTGAGAACCAACCCAACCATTATATCGGATAAGTCAAGATTTTATTAGTCATGACAGAGGCTGAAATTTTGATATTTTCCCTATAAATTCTATTACTCCATTAATTTTACTGATCCATCAATTTTCATATGTTATTCCCTTGGTGTATCCCTTTCCAACAAGTCTAACAAGAGATTGTTTTCTTACAAGATGAAAAGACAGGAAAATCAACGGACGTGAGTCTCTAGTCTCTAATTCCCACAACAATTTTTTGAATGACCAATATCGTCATTATCCAAACAACTTCATGAAATAATCCAACAAAATATTTTAAATTACAGTTAAGTACAAACAAGAAAGTGAATTCTCTTTAAATTAAAAATAATAATAAATACAGTCATTGAGTAAAATGTTCACCCCATCTAAAAAGCATAAAATGAAATTGAAGTTGTCATATAAATTAGGGGAAATGAGAATCTTGAATGGATGTGAACAAAAATTCTTTAACGTTACAGCGAAATCCCTTATAATTTCTGTGCCCCATATGGAATTCCTAATTCAACTCTGCATCATGTTACAGTCCAAACAAACAACAGGACTACCACTATTCTGCGTTTCATTATTGTCCAATTCCAGCATTTATATAACATAGACATTATATCCATGATTCAATCTTTAAGACTGGAACAAAGAATGGGCACTGAAACACATCCAGTCTGCATTGCCAAAATCCTTGAAAGATTCATGGTTCCTTGTTCATGCGTGTTCATCATCTACATGATTTTGTACTCCAGCTTGACTGTCCAGAGGCATATACTGGGCCATTATGGCTCTGATCTCAGAATCCATGTATGACTGCAAAGGCAAAAGAGAGTGAGATAAAGAAAGATCAACAACTTGAAAGCGCGAAAATGATGCCTTACAACTTTTCTTTTTCCCATAAGAAACAAAATTATAATTTGCATATCTATCAAAATTGCTGGCTCTTGTTTAATTAATCAGCCTCATACCCAAAATAACAAATGAAGATGTATGACCATATGACATATAAATGCATATCACAAAGCTATCCCTTCAGATGTTCACCCAAAGTACTATATAGGAGTGACAACTCTAGGGCATGTTTATTTTGGATGGATTCACCAGGCATCCTACTACAACAATGGATAGAAAGGTAAAATATTAATGTTTGGAGCCTTCTATACCCTTTGACTAAAATTACAGATAGATTTAAGTAGTTCTGAAATTCATAAGTCCTTGAATGTGTTAGTAACCTCCTTTGGGTAACACTATATCAGAGGTTACAAAAACTTGTCCATTAAATTATAAAAGCAACATTTCAAGGGGTTGCGCACAATCAATATGCACAACCAACACTAACAAAACTGTGATATGCAAACTAGCTTTAAATAAAAAAAATTATATAAAATGAATGAAAAAAGAATATATATATCCCCAACTTACTCTTAATCTATATTTATAAACGAGATATGCTCCGCCAGCAGCCATAGCCAAGCCAACTAGAATGACCCAAAAGGCAGTCCAAGCAGATTTAACTTCTGTACCCCTCTTACCTGCCATTAGCAATGAGGGGAACATCAAGAGATGAACCATAGCAAAGCACAAGCATATTTATAGGTGGTTACCAAAAAAAATTATTTATAGGTAGAAAAGTATTGAAAAAACAATCTTGAGTTGGCAAACTCACTTATACAGGTATCATGGTCCCTGATATACAGAAGATCCCCACTACAAGTACATTCATAGCTCCCCCAGGTATTTTTGCAGCTACATGCAGGGCACTGACAAGCTGTCCTCTCTTTGCATTCATCAATATCTATATGTATATAGAAAATATTTAGATGACTGAACCATCATTTAAAGAATCTAGAGACAAACTTATTCTGGCTCTACAATAGAAAAGAAAAACTTTTAGCACACAGACTGCATAATACTTTTTCCATTCCACAACTAGTTGCAAACCAAAATAAAAGATATGTAATCTGTCAATTACATTTAAAAACAAAAAGATTAATCCAGAGTTTACATGACTGTTGAAGCTTTCTTTGGGCATGTAATTGCACTCATTCCTAGGTGTAAATGCTAATGAACCCAACATTCAAAGGCCTAGGATCTACGTCCAACCTCTTAAACCTTTTTCTTCCTTTCAATCATCAGAAAGTTGCATCTAGAATCAATTTCCAAGAAATCTGAAACCTATTCACATCAATCAATATGCCCAAAAGTTGTAATGCTGGATTTAAAAGTTCTGCACAGCAGAGATTTTCTGTTCAGCATCAAAAGTTGACTATTAGTAATTATGACCATTATGTTTACATTGCCGTAATTGCCAAAAGTAAATTAGTTTTCTCACACATCACGATTTCTTGTACCCATTACTTCAGATGCTGTTCAAAGAGTTACAGATGACATGTTAAATTGTCTTTGTATATGTTGTCTTTGTGCATTTAGACGCCATCTCAGTAAAATAAATTTTACATTCCATTCATCTTGGCAAGAGAAATATAAAATAAGATCAAAATGGAAGAATCTCTCACCTACGCAGCTTTTGACACCATCACCTTTAAAACCTGGAGGACACTGGCATTTCCCACCCTCAGAATCCTGTTCAAGGAATCATATTTGTGAACATAAATACTCTGGCAGTGAGTGTCAAAGTGCATTGAGAACACAGGAAGTTGTAAAGAGAATATCACTGACCAAACAGGCAGAGTAGGCGTGCCCATCCTTGGAATCATGCCAACAACCTCCATTATTTATCCTGCACTTTCCAGGACCACTAACTGCAAGAAAAAAGGAAAACTTATTGCTTAAATATTAAAACACCACCATTAAGTCTCTAAAAATCATACTTCTAGAAATTTAAACATCAGACCTGAAGCACAAATTCAAAATTTATATTTATCTTCCTTTATTCTGACCCCTAAAAAGAGATTAGTTTCTTTTGTTTTTTTTTTCCCCGTGAATCTTGATGAATGCACATTAAAGAGCTCAGCCTGAGGTCAACAACATCTACACATAGGGGTGAATTCAAGCTAAGCAAAACCCAAACAAGAGTATGCTCAAGCTTGGATCAGATCAAGTAGAGGATAGCTCAAATTTTACTTGAGATCAACAAGCTCAAATTTTTTTAGCTTGGGCTCAGTTTGGTGTGTAGTATTGAAGCTCGAGGTCAATTCACAAGCTACTTGACTTTGGATTCAATTTGAAAGGCCCAACCCAAGTTGGCAATAGCTTGAAATACGATTGATTTTGTTAATTTTTGGTTACTTGGATATTTAAAGCCCAGTTAAGATTAAGAGTGGATTTGATTTAAGCTAGCTTGAGCTTGGCTCAAAGCTTGGAGCTCGAATTGAGCTAGCAAGCTAATCTGAGCCAAGCAAGGCCCAACTCAAACTCAGCGCATTTTTATAAACAAGTCAAGCCCTTGAAACAAGCTTGATCTGAGCTGTGAGCCTAGCTTGAGTTAGCTTAGATTGAATCCACCTTTTTCTACACATCTCAAACTAGGCTCAGGTGTTACAAGGAAAAACTTACAATTGACTTGATATCTGTTGGGATAGGTTTAGTCTAACAAGTTCGAACTAACCCCTTCCCCAAAAAAAAGCCTTGCCCATTGTATTCCAAATACTATACTATATTCAGAGACTTAGAATTTTCCTTTGTTATTTTGTTTTTCCTCTAAATACTTGGTAAGCAACTCATAATCTTAGCAAATAACTTATATTTTGTCAACCAATAAGAAAAAAAGAATTTTAGAAATAGATACCAGCTAAAATTTATATCTGGTAAGAAGTAATTACAAAGTAAAGATAAATCAGAAATATTACTATATTAACATTGTTTCCTTGGTCTGATCAACAAAAATCTCAAGTTTAAGATATGTGAAAGAAACAATGATTCTCAGATGATGCAATCATTTGATTGAAAATCGTCTCTTAACTAAACTCACACAAATATAGAGGCTACATTTACAACAATCTCACCTTCACAGTGGCTGTAGCCATCTCCTTTGAACTGCACACCATCAACCAGGGGGCATTCGCATACCCTCCCACGGAATGTGTCCTGTTAGAATCATAAACAACTCAATAACTCAGCTAAATAAATGGACAAAAAAATTGAAGTAAATATGAAGCAAAAAAATAACCTGCCTGGCCAAACGGTTACATCCATACCTTGCAGGCCGTGATGTTGGCTTCTTTATCTTGCCAGCAACCCCCATTATTATCCAAGCACTCATTTGTCTCTACATCTGCCACCAAAAAGGTTCACTCATGAATTAATGTGCAAAACAAACACATCTCCCAGAGTTAACCATACCCAGTGAAGGTTCCAGCTCCCGCCAAAGGGTCCTGAATATGTTTCTGACTTCTCCAATGTCAAGATTCAACTAGCACACTAGAGGTAAGAAGCTTTGGGGCTTCGATTGTTGCACCAGAAACATATATATGACCCAACAATTGTAACATATACCACCTATTTAGTACCAGACTAAGATTAAAACTCACCACTACTCAAACAAACAGCTGGCTCAGTTGTTTCCTCAAAACCAGCACAGATGGCCCTCAAGACAGCACCTTTCTCCAACTTTCCTGCAAGAAGCAGCACATACTTCATCAAAGGGAAAAAGTCCATATTTTATCTACAAAACATTAACTCAAATACAGACCTCGATATTGATGATTGTTAACAACAAGGGTTGGCAGTATGGTTACATCACCCCTTGATCCTTTACCAACCTACATAAAGTGCTATTGTCAAAGTGATCATGTATAATTGAGCTAAGAACACCAATTTTGAAACAGGAGGGAAAAGAAAACATGGCATAATGTAACTTTATGTGCCTAAAATACTGAAACATATCAAGATGTACTAAAATTTAATAACAGTACAAAATAAGAGGACAATTACCTGGGCATCTTGCTCTTCTTTTAGAACAGGATTGTCAGCATCTGCCTCTGGATCTCCCATGCACTTTTCTATCTTTTTACTATCAAGCCCTGTTGAGACATCACATGAACAACTAAATATCATTCATCATCAAAGAAAAACATCCTCTTCTCCATGAGGCCATAAATGGCCTCTAAACTAATAATCATAAGATAAATGATAAGTTATTTACCTAGAGATTTGATCACAGCATCAGCACATTCTTCATTGTATTTTTTATCTTTCATGGGACATCTGATTTGAAAATCAGTCACATAGTCCCACCACACCCAGGGCTTTTTGGACTCATTTGCCACTCGATACACACATAGCTGTCTTAAGTTCTCAAGAACAACATCTTTTCCTTCATAGCCAGAACTGAAGTCTTGCTCAGGATCAGGGGCACAGTATCTTCCGTGATTGATGCACTGCGACTTACACTGTCTACTCAAAGTGAATGTCTGAGGACAATACCAAGTTATATAATGCGGTGTGAAAAGAGTGTAGCCACCTTTCTCAAGTATCTGTGCTGGACCCCTAAAATCCTTCACAAACGCCATTAACATGTCACATTTAACTCCACATTCATCATTGCTGTTGGTCCACAACTCATACTCCACACGGTCATCAGGATGTGGAACAGCTTCTCTCCAATCAAGATTTATGTTTACCATTTCTGCATCACTGAGTGCTTTCTTTAATTTTTCACCAAAACTTTTATCGATAAGTGCAGATGGTATGGTTATATTCTCAATATATGTTGCGGATGAAATATCCTCTTCAGGTGTGTCCATGGTTATTAATGCTTCCTCAATATCATCTGCAACAAGTACAGCCGCAGCACCAGCTTTCTGGGCATTCCAAACCTTCAAAGCAAAGTAGCAATCTGGAAAGAAACATAAACATTAGATATCATTCCTACAATTAAAGCTAGAAGAAAACATAATCCAAGACTCAAACTTACAGCAAGGAATTCTGTTTATTTCTCCTTTCAAATGAAAAACAAATATTAAAATACTCTGATGTAGGCCACAAAAAGGTTATAGATAAAAGAAGATTGGAGAGAAAAACAGTCAGCAAAGAGCAAACATTTGAGAGAAGTACATAGAACAATAGTGATTAAAATAAAAATTAGAGAGAATAAGGATAAAAGGAAGATAAAATTTAGAAGAACAAAAAGAAAAACTAAGGGAAACAAAATTATTCATCATATTATTATCTTCCATCAGTCTGTATCCCAAAGACTAAATGATTGGCCTATGTATGATAGTCAAGCAATGAGAGCTAAATCTTAATCAAGTAACAGATCTGACTTAAAAAAGTAGTATCTCTATATTCCTAAAATAATAAAAACTTCATCGATTCTACATCACATTCACTATAACACAAAACAGCATTTCATAGTCAAAAAGTTTAACAGAACATAGATGGAGAATAGCTTATTAGAAGAGCATTCAAGAATTTGCATTAAGCAGTTCAAGAATTATATCCAACACCAAAATAAAACATGGGTAACAAGAAAACTAGTGCTTGGTTAAAGAATAATAATACGCATTTATCCGCTGTCAAAAAGATTGACAATGGCAGTTTAACAAAAAGGCACAGGTTTGCATCAATTCACGCTAGGAAGTATCTTCACATTGAATTACAGCTTCCAACTTTTCAATAGAGGTTTCTAGTGATTGGCTAACTTTCATAATTATAGGATATCAAGTTCCTGGAGTCAGTTATTTTATATCTCCATCACCTATGAATACATTCTTATATCAAAGGCATTCAGTATTGAAATAAAATTAATAGAAGGAAACTTTTACCCGACATTCACATAACAACAACTACTCACAACATTAGGCCCCATAATTGAAACCATATCACATTTTCATCAAGCATGAATAACATAATACCTAAGCCCATAAGAAGAATCATTTCCAATGCCTGAACAAGATATAACATTTCAGTTCTGTTGGACACTTAAGAAAAATATTTAATGTTATAAGGCCAGCTTCACCCACCATAGCACAAAAAGAGAACCACAAACAAACTCGAAAGTTCTTTGGACTTTCATAGCTCATTCAGAAAGAGTCAGAGTCACTCAACGAAATGAAAACCTAGAATTTCAAAATGCAAATGTGGCTGGATCAAAAAAACAATAAAAAGGTCTACTGTATCAAGTGCAGTACAAAAGGGGATCAACTCCTCAATCAATCCTAGAAAACCAATCAAACATCATACTTCCAATCAGATTTTCACAATTAAAAGATAAATAAATGAAAGACCTGACCTGCTCTTCAATCAAACATATGAAACCACTTAGACCTCAAATGTCATAACTCCGAAAGAATTTTTTAATCCACAAGAAAATAAATAGCAATAACCAGAAATCTGCACTTGACTTATGTCAAACAAAACAGAACCATCAAAACTCAAATGTTACTGCAAAGAAAATAAATCTAAAACAGAAAATGATTATCTGTGAAAATGACTAAATACTACCAAAAGCAGGCAAAATTTTCCATATTAACGAATATCTCCTCTAGTAATATAAAATACTACAAGGATAGACTTTCCCAATTACTTAGCAAAAACAAAACCACAAATCTCAGCATAGCAGCCAAGTTTACTTAAAAAAATCTACCTCCCAAATGACAAAAGCAAGCTTAAGATACATAACACTAATCATTTGCCTCACAAATTAAAAAAACAAAGAAGTTAATTTAAACAATCAAAAGGGCACATAAACAATTAATAAAATCAACCAAAAAAAAAAACTGGAAAACCAAGGTACCTCCACGATCGACCAAAACAAAATTGGGCATAGCACCAGGCTTGGAATCAAACTTAATCCCAAAGTGATCAAACTCTTTACACCCCTTTCGGTTCTCCTTAGGATAAACCACAGACCCAGCCATGCTACCTCCATACTGCGGAATCCCGAAATTCCCAATCGCACTGTCATGCGACCCTTTAATACTCTCGGGCGATGTGACCATCAAACTGTTCTTCTCCACCACGAACCTCGCCACCGAATAGGGCGCATAACTTAACAGAAATAGAAACCCAAAAATACAGAGACTCCAAGTGGGTTTTCGAATCTCCATATCTTTGTGGGCTGCGAGTGAGATTCTGACTTGTCGAGATGAATCAAGTGATTAAAACATCAAAGTGGGTTGTTAAGTATAAAAAAAAAAAAGGTTTGTTGGTATTTCTGGAAGTAGAAATATGCTTTGTTCGCTAAATCTCGGTGATAAAAAGGTGAAAGAAACGTGTGTAGCGTGAATTTCGGGTAATGCAAGAAAGAAATCAAAATATTACTGTATACTGATTTATACAGTCATTTTATTTCATATCTTATTTCTTAAGAATTTACGGAATTGATTACTTTGGGAGTTGGATTACATGTAAAGTTACCTTTTTGTCCTTATCTAAGATAATGCAACTTCCTTTTACGGAATTTTCAAAAAATACCTCCTTTTCGTCCTTATATGGAAAATAGTTTTTAAAGTTTATTTTATATTTTCAGGGAAAATGTTAACAAGTAAAAGAAGTTTCAAATTTGTAAAAAAATTTGATATAAATTAAGGTCAATATTGTAATTACGGGGACTTAGACCGCGTCAAAACAGTAATGTGAAAGGGTAGAACGAAACAAGACGTCAACGTTTTGGTAGCCAGCCACCCACCCACCTTCCTCACAATTACTTCGTAGAAACCTTTTTTTTTTCTACTTTTTTTTTTTCGGTTTTAAGTAAATATTACAGCTTTTTTTACACAAGGAACTTTTCAGAATTTCAGTCTAATTATTTATTTTGTTGCAAGAAAGGAGTAATGGTCTTATTTTTTATTGGATAAAAAAAAAATCTAAAAACTATTTTATTACAAAATGAAAGTGATGTTCATGTTTGATTAGAGACTTTGACTCTGAAGTCATTCTATGACCATCTGGAACTCCCAATTTATTGCTAGTTTTTGTTGACCATTGACATGAGCTGACTCTAAATCTAAGCAATTACCTTATTCCACAAGTTTATTAAAACCTAAAAAAGAATGAGATGCCCACTTTTTATTTGTTTAAAATTTTACCTAATTGAATTAATCCATCTTACATTATCAATTAGGAAAAATTTTAAATTGTCTTATAATTATTAAATTAAAAATTCAAGAATTTTGTCTTCTTGTAAGCTTTATAAGAGGATTTCATAATTATTATCAATCAAGCTACCTCATAGGGTAAATAATTCCATTATTGTTACTATTTGGAATGTTACCAAGTCTAAGTTTTTTTATACTAAAATGGGTCAATTCAGTCAACTCTGCCTATATTGAAAATGTTGAAGTGAAAAAAAAAAATATTCACAATATAAACCAAGTCACAATATTCCCATTATTGTACGACCCTGGTACAAAGAAGACAGAGAAATTCATTGGCATATTAACAACGCTATTTTTTGGATCAAATGCCTCCGATTTTACTTAAAACCAAAAATGTTGCAGCTTCCTTGATTGTTCTGTTTACTAGCTGTGTGAGTGTGATTGGTGAAATGATTCTACGAATTACCTTTTATTTTTCCTCCAGTAGCCTGGTTGTTGAACTTCCATAAGCTTCATTTCGTATAGCTAGCATTTAATGTAGATATTTATGTCATATCTATAAAGAATCCATATGGAATTTGAGCAAGTGACATCCAATTAAGTGGGAGCCCTACCATAGCATGCAAAAGTGAATTGCATGTGCTTAGAAGACCGAACCAAATGAGGAGTGACTTTGATGGATGCCCTCTCAATCACTTAAAACTATATTTTGAAGTTGGAGTTTGAAATAATTTTCTTAGTTACGTCATTTTTTATAACAAGAAGTATCACCTAAATTAGATTGTCTTTTCGAGACCAAATCAATTATATCGAACAAAATAAATTTCTAGTCTAATAACCAATTTCACAATCATTGAATAAGTATATTAAAAATTTAATTTTGATATATTGTTAAAAGATACTTAAACTCATACTTTCATATACATGAAATCACTTTTTTACCACTTAAACTATTTCTTAGAGGTCTTAATTATGTCATACAAGACTACAATTTATATAGTCATATAAGACATAACTAGAAAATTGTATATAATAAATTAACACAGAATTAATATAAGTTTTGAGCAAGATTATTTGGTAACACACCCTAGGTGAGCATTCCATAGCCCTCGCGATTACACTGATTTAGTGTATAAGGTGATAGTTTTGTGCATCCTTGTCAGATCGCACACCCTATTGCTTGTATTATAATGTTGTATATTTTTATTTGGAATAAAGTATAAGCCTACTTGGATTAGTGGGAGATGTGGATAATGTCCACAAAACAGAAATTTAGGGAGAATGAAGTTAGAAAGAGTCAAATTTTGTTATAAGTTTTAAATGGCCTGTCGCTTTTGGGTTAACTAGTAAAAGAGAAGGTAAAAGAGAATCTAGAACAATTTCTAAAGCTAATGGGCTGGACAGGGCTTCGATTTTCTCAGAAATCCTCTCCCCACCTTTTATTGTCGGCTTTTATACTTACATTCTATATTACAGTTCAATATTAACGTTAAATTTGTAATCTTTGCTACCATAATTATTCTATTACTATTTCAGATCCGGGCTTATTGTCGATCACAGAGGTGATAATTTTGATATGAATTTAGAGCTTTCAACCCTCCTTAATCCTAACGAGGAGATTTTTCGATAAAAACAAGAATAGAGACAAAAAAAATATTTGCAATTAGAGATAGGGATATATGTATCTCGTCTCTATCCCGTCCCCATCTACGTATTTTTGTAGTAATATATTTACTTAAAATATTAACATATTTTTATAATTTTAAATTATTTAAATTTATTTAAGTTTTTATTGTTCATATTAAAGTGATCAATATATAATATTTGTGATATTTAAAATAGTGAGTTGGTTTTAATTTTATTTAATTTTGTTTTTTAATATATTTATATTATGTTTAGAGGGTTTGAAAAGAGATTTTTTTTTTTTCACGGATATAGGACTCGCAGGAACAAAAAAAAATTTTTCTTTGTAAAAAATAGACAAAAAATCCTTATAATCCTCGTAACAAGGATGAAAATTGAAATCTCCTACAAAAACAAAAACAGGGATTGATATCCCCTCCTACCCCTCTCTTTGCCATCTCTAGTCCGTCACTTCTAATCAAAGTTTTACCAAGAAAGTATATGATTCTTCAGTCACTCACTTCACTCTACTTACCGGGGCTCTTTTCGTAATGCCTCAAAGTATACATAATCCTTTTCATATTTATAACATAGGTTTTATAAACAAGCATGCCTTGAATTACAAGTGTCCTTTTTGTTGGTATGGGAGTGTTGGGCCATTGCAACGTTTTATGCAGCAAATCCCAAAGAGAAAGTTAAAGAAAGAGTAATTAACAATTTTTTCACCCAAGATTTGGTGTAAAAACACTTTTTCTTCCATCATTAAATTTAAGTTTATTTTTAATATTACAGATAAAATAATAATTTTGTTATTGAAACCGTTAATTTTAACCATCCGTAGGTAGGTAAATGAGATTTTTTAAAGTTAACGAAAGAAACTTAGGAAAACAATATACTTTGGGTGGAAAATAGTCCTTTAGCCTTAAAAATATCTATACAACAATTTCTAGAAGCCTATACAATAACGATTTCAGTTTTACAAATCAATCCTTTTTCAACCATGTTTTCGACAAAAATTTGCAATTTATAGATGAGTGTTTATGGGATGAAATGTGAGCAATAGGAAAAACTCAATTAGACAATAAAACAAACATCTTTGATTGCAAGGAACAAAAACCTTCTCACGAGTTTATTATCAAATACCCAAAGTGCACAAAATCAAGACAACCCAATCAATTTCTCTTGTAACAATCAAACTACAAGAAGATCGTAATCAAACTTCATTTGACCACAAATATACTAATCAACTCAATTTTGTTTCAATTTCAATAAAACAAAACTCAGTTCAAACCCAATGAACATCACTCGACAAATACAAATTAGATTTTATAAGGATAGCAAATGGAAGGTGATGGGATGACAAACAAAGATATCGATGATAAAGATAATGACCTAAAGATGACAAAGTGGTGGAAAAGATTGATAGTGGTGAATCCAAAGATGGTCGGCTACATCAACATAATAATATTGAATAAATGAGAGATTGACAAAAGGAAGACGAAAATGGTTGAAAAATATGAGTTTAAGGTCGTTGATATTAGTCGAAGCAATAGCCACAAAGAATGTCGACCAAATTCTAACAAGTAAGATAGTAAGTGAATCTCATTTTCTGCAACGATTGAGAGAAAGAGAGTAGAAGGGAATTTGATAGGGAGAAACCCAAGAGAAAGAGGAAAGAGTTTGAAAGATATATCACTAGTAATAATTTTGCATTGACTAATTAAAAATAGGGATATTGAATTTTTTATCCTTTTTTTAATCGTCTATACATATATGTTACTCGTTTCAAACCTTAAACAAAAATATCATAACAGTAATTCATTTCTTCAAAATACCTTCGTTGATACAATATATGCAAAAAGAAAGAATACTAAACAGTAATTTCTCTTTTTTTTCTCAGTCTTCCAACAAGAAAAAGAATTTCTGCAATATGAAAAAAATTCTTCAATAGAGAAGACACATGTGATTGAATAATAAAACTTATGAGAGAAAGCCACTATAAAGGATTCAACTTAAACACAAGGGAGGGAGAGACGAAAATTGTCAAATTTCTTTAGAGAATTCACATTTGTTGCAAAACTTTCATAGCAAAATCATCAATATTCAAGTCAGTTTTGATTCAAGCTCTTAAGTTATGTGTTTTCTTGTTTAACAATTAAAAATCAAATAATGTAAAACAGATTTATGTTAATGATTTTATGTGAAATATAATTTTATTGTGATTTCATATTGTTAGATTGTTTAATGTTGTGATTTTATGTTGTTGTATTATTTAATGTTGTTTAATATTGTATTGATAGTTAAAAAAATATGAAAATTCGGGTTTAGATAAAAATCAGACAAAGAATAGGTTGGCAGAAAGCAAGAGGTTGACGTCAATGTCAATCCTTGGCGTTAACGCCAACCCCTGACTTTCTGTCAACCCCTCTAGTCCCACATGTGTATTTAAATATAGGTGTTTAACATAGTTATTTAATGTCAACGCCAATCCATTACATGTCTTAATTTAAATTAAAAAATTTTTAAATTCATTTGATCTTATTTAACACATATATAAATCTTGTTTCAAATATTGATATCAAATATTTACATATATTTTCTCTCTTCAATGCATAAAAAGAAAGAATAATATTATCTTGTCTGATTTTTCAAGGTTAAAAATAAAAACAATTTAGATATTCTAATAAATAAAATAGTAAAAATATCTAAAGTGTAAAAAGTGTGATATAAATATATACGTAAACTTAAATTAGGGTAAAAAATTAAATATCCCCTAAAAATATCTTTATACCTTGAACTCGAGGTTTGTAAAGTCAATTAATTTTTATAAACATAAAATTACTTTTTGGCCTTTTTATTCTAACTTTTTTGTTAACACAGTTATGATTTGAGTAGAAAAATGTTATTAATCCCAATTATGGAATGGAAAAGTGTTTTTCCTCCTAATCTTAGATGGAAAAATGTTAATGGTTCTTAAAGAAAAAATGACAAAAATTATATTCTTGGAGAGAAACAATATACAGGCTGTGTAATTTTATTTTAGTACATATTTCTTCATTCTCATTTCTTCATCTCCTTCAATATTGAATAAGGATGGACCGAGTTGCTTTGAATTTATTTTGTTTTATAATAATTAGCTTCATCTGCAATATTATTTATCTTGTAGCTTTCCTTTGACTAGCGTTGTAGGTCTAATAAGAATATAACTAAATATAACTAATTTTTGGTAACCCATATACAGCACAATATTTACACATAATTTAAAATTTTGGTTGATTTGAGAATACAATTCAATGCTTGTAGACGTGTTCATACAAAGGTACAAACCTACACTGGTTTTGTCTAGGTATTACCTTTTGTCTTTATGAAATTACTCAAAATGCATTAATCGTATTATAAATGGACTCAGATCTCAGTTTTACTTTACATAAATTGATAAAGAGAAAATATGACCAATGATCATTGGAAATGCACTGCAAATGAGAGAAAAACTAGGAGGGAAGGAGAATATCATTGTTATAGTCATTATTAGTTGTTGCAAAAACCTTAAAGGGACAATGAAAATTTTTCAAACTTTGGGTAGAAGAACTTTATTAATTTTAAAATATGGAGATTGGAAACATGATAAATTTTTAGTTTTTAAATTATTTTTATTAAATAACAATCTTATCTTTAATAATAATAATAAAATTTAATAGAATAATAAATATTTAGATTTTTAATAATTAACGAATAAAAAATTAGTTTATACTAAAGCTCAGGTGGGAAATAATCATTTGGCCTAACGACAATGCGATTTTGTGACATGTAAAAATATTGATAGAACCATTAACTGAAAATGCTTTTCTCCCCAATTTTGTGAATGTATAGACTATCCATAATTCTATTAAGAAAATTTTAGTTTGTTTTTTCAAATATTATACATAATTTACGATAGTAGAAACAAATTAATATAACATAAAAATACAAATAATGGGAGAATAATTATATATTCTCAGCCACTACAAGTTCTCTTGGCATCTTCTTCCGTATGACTTTCAACGTTAATACCAAATTTACCAACTTCTCCGCAAAAGTCAAAAGACATATAATAAATGACAACCATCTAATCTGTGTTAGTTATCGCGTTTCGTTTCAAATACGGATAATCATTTGAATTCCTCAAAGCCAAAATCCTACCCAGAAAACCATGCTTCATTTTTTAATAATTTTTGGCGGAAGCAATGTTTCACAGTTTACAATCCATGCAACTTGGTGCCGGTGGTTTAATATAAAATAATAAAAGTCAAAGAAAAGTTTTAATTTACTCTTAAAAATATATTTACAATAAATAAAAAATTAAAATACGCATTTGTAAGCTAACTATTGTTAAAATTGTTAGCTATAGGTAAAGGTAAACTTTAAAAAATTCACTTCTCCCATTTCTAGGTTTTCATCTTCGGCTAACGATTTTCTTAAATCTCGCCAATGGTCTTCTCAAGTCCGATTAAAGATCTTCTTAAACAAAGGATGACTCTTTATCCTCTAGATTAGGAAGAAATGACAAGGGACGACAAAGAGTTGTTGCATCTTCCAGACAACAAAGGATAACCATTCGTCATCTTTTGTGGTGATGGATGGTTGTCCTTTGTGGTCGGATCTAGAAAATAGGTGAAAAGTATTAGTCATCGATCGGAATCATGGTAGTGAGAGAAGGGAAACAAACTATAAGAATAAAATCTGAACTTTTCAAACTTTAAGATTGGAAGTGAAGTGTTAGTTTTTAAAACTTGTAAAGAGAAATTATATAAATTTTTAAGATTTTAAGATAAAATAACAATTTTATCTATATTTTTAACTGAAAATTTTGATGATAATTAATCCATAAATAAATGTTTAAGTCTTTTATCTATTATAAATATATTTTTAAGATTGAGTTAACACTTGAAAGAAAAATACTCTTTTGGCCGACAATAAAATATCATTTCACGGTACATAGATTACTTCCAAATATTGATTACCGTATATGTATTAATTAATTTGACTTAGATTAAAGTATTATAATAAATGATAAACCTGGTGCAGTAACGAACCACTCTTGATAAAACCTGAGCGTTGTCTTGTTCACAAATTGAGAAGTCAGTATTTGATTTTGCTTTTGCCGGGTTTCTAAATAAAACCTGCCTTATTTTATTTCTGACTGCCAGCAGATAAGTATGACTTTCAATATTAAAACCAAATTTGCGAGCTCTCTTCTGGAAGTCAAAAACATTGGATATATACCAGAATCAAAGTTTTACTATAAATAGAGGTTGCTATTCCTGAACTTTGCACCAACAACATATTCAAAACATACATTCAAATCTCGAAGCAAATCACTCTCTGGAAGAAGAAAAGCAAGAGACAAAAAGTTACAATGGAGGGTTTGATTCCTTATGTCATTCGCGTGGTGAAGAAGTCGAGGGCTTTGAATGGCTACATGAGCTTGTCTGAGAGTTCCGCCCACCCAAGCTACCATTTGTTAGGCAGAGCTGAGTCCTTGGAGGGTTCGAGTTCTCACAGGCGAATAAGGTCAGAATTTCCGCCTCCTCCGGTGGAATTCGTGCAAAATCGACCTGGAAATGATTCTTTCGCCAACGTAACGTTAACAAAGGTCCTGTGAAGCCAACTTCTTCTGTGGGTGGAGGCTTCAACATGGTACAAATCCTCAGCAGTTGAGAAAGGCACAAGCTGTTGATTTTTCTAGTCTGTGAAGATGAAGATGTTGAAAAAGAAGAATGATCTGAGTTTTTAAGTGTAAGGTTTATTTATTTATTGATAGGGTGGTTCCCTGCTCGTCTTTGTAGTTGCAATTGTAAAAAAGTACCCAGTATTGTACACTTTGTTTCTAAAAAGAATAAAATTATTCGCACAAACAAATTAAATAAACTTATTTATACGTAATTAATGATTAAATTATATAATTATTTATTTTTCTCTCAATTCAAAATCATTCAGATGTTATCACTTTAATTCTCGGCGTTGATACACTAACTAATGGTTTTTCGGCAATTATTATTTTTTTATAAGTAATATTTTTATGATTTTATAAAAATGGTAGAGGTATAAATTTAGAGTTTTTTTAACCTGAAAATTCAGTTTCCAGGCAACTTGTTAACCGTTCAAAGTTGAATGAATATTCCCTTTTTCTTGTCTTTTCATTTATTGGACATTTAATTTTTATGTGTAAACCTATATGCGGAGCTAAGAATTCAAGTAGGTCAAAAAATTAAAAATAACGATATAATTAAACATGTTTACATAAAAATTTGCTCAATCAATTTTTTTATTTTATTTTATTTTTATAGGTATATTCTATTCGTAGAAGCAAACCTAATAAAACAAGTGTGAAAAGAGTCAAGGAAAAAGGCTGTAAATATAAACAAATGCTGAAAAAGCAAAGCTCTACCTTTGATTCCATGAAAATAATTTCTATTAATTGGTTCTATAGAATGGATTGGTGGATCATCCTGAATAAGACGCTCATTTTTTTAAACAAAATGTTTTCGAGGTTTTTAATTTATCAAAATATTATTTTTCACCTAAGGTTTGTCGAAATGATAAATTCTCATTCTTCAAATTTAGGAAAACTAGTTTCCTCTTGTCATTCACTTTTATTAGTTAATTTTGTTAAATGAAAAGGCAGCAATGTTATTTTGCATATATTTTTTCATTCTATTTTTTCTTTTAAAAACAATGTATGTTTAGAGATGAATTATAATTTTTTAAAATATTTTGGATATTAATGAAAATTATTTGGGGGGTTTTGAAAATTAAAGAAAGTTTGAGTGTAGATTTTTATAATTTTAATATTTCTCTCAATAGTTTCAAAAATAATTATTATACCCTTAAAGAATTAAATAAAACATAATATTTTAAGGTTGGTAGAGTTTTGATATTCTAATGATTATAAATAATAAATTTTTAAATTGAGAATAATATATTAATAATTTAATATTTATATTAAGTTTTTAAGCAGTTTTATAATTTTAATAAAAAGACAAAATAGTTATTTTTAAGAAATCAAATAAAATTCACTAATAAAAATATATGATCGAAGAAAAATTGGTTTTTTGAAATTTAAAGGGTGTAAATGGTCATGTCATCAAATCTTAGGTGGAACGTAATCATTTGGCCTGGTAATAAATTGAGTTTTAATAAAATGCAAGTACAATGAGAAAGATCTCAGGTGCTTCCAAGGACATTACATCCCACGGTAAAAACCTTAGTTAATAAATATGGAAATGAGAAAAAACCAATATATAAATTATATAGATATAATTCAGTAAATAATAAAAAATATATTTATAATAAAATGTTTTTAAAATTCACATATAAAAAAAGTAAGGAACATATTTATATAACTTTAATATGACACAATATCAGTCATATATTTCAAAAAATATGACAATATTATAATAATTTTAGTACTTTTTATAATTCTTTTATTGAAAATTAATATAATAATTCAAATATAAAATATTTAATTAACTATTAAATATAATATAATATAATATATAATCAAAATTTTGTGTACAATAAATAATACACCACTCAGTTGAAAAAAATAAATAAATTAATCATCTTAAATTTCAGATTTTAGATCAAGGTGAATATTTGTACAAGTCACAAAAAAAAAAAAAAACAAAATTAAAACTATAAATTGAAAAATAAATGTTATTGAGTCTTTTGTAAATAACAATGATATTTTAATAAATAATTAAAAATAGAAGAGATAATTTTATATTTAAAATTTAATTAAAATTTTAAAAATACAACAAACATAAAAAAAAAGCCATATAATTTATATTTAATATAAAAATAATGTGAAATATGTATTTAATATATTTTAAATTCAAAAATTTTTTTCAAACGTATTTAATAATGAACAACGGAGAAGCAAAGATAATACACGTACGTACCAACTGGGTAAAAAGTGCATGTAACGCTAACCAAATCTGTCAGTCAAATTGGACATGACACCTCATGTTTGGTTGGCTGTCTCCAAATGTCTGCTATCTTTTTTAATACTTTTCTCGTAGCTGTAGAATCTTGAGGGACGGCCGCATTTCTCAGACCGTGTTGGATTTTAGAATTGACCAACCGATAATACTTTAAAATTAATATCCAATTTGGAAGTTGGAAGTGGATAAGATGGCAGCATATGATCTTATCAAATAGACTAATAATATGTTCATATTTGAATACCCAATGATAGGATCATCATTAGTACCTAAATCAAATTCATTTAAGCATCTCAATAGTCAACAATTTCTGGCATCACAAAAACACACTCCAAATTGCGCTTTCAGCATGTCTAAAACAATTTGCTGATAAGAACAAGGTATGAGATAAATTTCATCTAATATTAATAATTTCTAAAAAGAGTAGATACAAGGTATTCAAAGATAATTTCAGACGCATTGGTCAATTGGGCACTATAAAAAAATCAAAACACAAACAAAAAAAAAAAGGAGAATAAAAGGGAGTTGCAGTTCGATAATCAAAGACCGAAATCTTCGATATCAGTCATGCGACCCGTATTCTCAACAGACCTCGTATCAGATTGATTCACCACTAGCTGACCACATGCTCCCATTATATCCTGGCCCATTTGCTTACGAACGGTTGTCCGGATGTTATAGGTACCTCTGAGAATTTTCTGAAAGCTACACACTTTCTCTTCGCTGCTGGTATTGAATTGACTTAAAGTGCCAATTGGATTAAAGGGTATCAAATTCACAACCTGCTCCAGGGCACTTAAGTGAGATAAAAGATTTGGAAAAAAGAAGTGCATATGAAGTGACATAACTGTATAAGCTAGAAATCTATAAATGATCATACACCCAACCTCATTATTAGCATACCCCAATATACCACAGTAGGGCTAAATGATCAATGTGACTGTTTTCAAATTGATTAAGTATAGATCTCTAAGTGAGTTTAAAACTTAACTATGTCTTTATTTTTGTTTATAATAATACTTGGTTAGAGTACACAAATGGAATTTCAGACTATATTCGGACAACTTACAGATAAAATTAGTGGCCCCATTTCAAACTCCCAAATCTGGTCAAATAGATACCAATCCAATTATTTAATTGCATATAAGCTCAGATATGTTATTAATTTAGAACTTTTTTAACGTCTTCTGATAGGCCAGTGGACTGGCCGTATATATGTAAAACAATTTTACCAAGAAATATAAGGAAATTTCTAGGCCTTTGCAACATCACTAATGAAGTTTGTCCATAGATTAGCACAGATGTAAAAGAGGCTGTCTTACAAGGATAAAATAACAAAATTATTCCCCATACTCCCAAGTTAAAAATTTAAGAGCTTACCACTTGAAATGTCTCTAGCAGTTTGCCAAGCTGGTGAGCATGTTGCTCTTCATCATTCACCTTATCCAGCATGATGTACTCAATAAATATTTTTTGCTGACTGAAAGTTTAAGATTCAAAAATTAGTTAAAATCTGAAATGATTCACAAAAAGAGAGGTGGAGAGACACAGAGAGAATTGAAAAATAATTTTCAAGAAACATTTGTGAATCAATTGCTACCTATTCTTTTGATATACATGAAGTGCATTCATAAGTTTTTCCAGAGGAAAAGCTCGAGCTGCAGGCATTATCTGGCAACGGACATCTTGAACTGGTGCATGAAGGGATACAGCTAAGTTCAAACCTGGTAGATCAGTATGAAGCTTATTGATAGCATGAACAATGCCAACCTACAGGAAGATTAGATGCAATTGGCAGGCTTGTAAGTCAAGTGTCTCCTGCATTAATACGCCATTATGCCATTTTTACATAATCAATGTAATTTTTATGATCCCAATTGATTTGAATTTTTCTTCATAAGAAATATTGCATGATCTTGCACTTGGACTTATCAAATGAAAAAGGAAAAATGAGAACCAGAGCAGGGAAAACGGCAAAAGGGTCTCATCTGAACACGTGGTACGCAATTCACAAAAAATTCACATGTTCTATACCATGGCAAGTACTTACAAAGCTGAATTTTCATGAATATTCAGTAGAAGAGTTCTACTCAGATGCTTAAACAAAAAAATTATGATAACTAATGAGCTTCTATATACTTATTCAGTGAAATCTATAGAAAGAAAATTGTAACTATCAACTAACAATACTTACCGTTGACACTGTTATTCGCTTTGGTGACAGCTGAAATGGTAATCCTGTCATTATACGAACAGCTTCCACTAAGGAGTTATAATTATTCAACGGTTCCCCCATTCCCTGGTCAAAAAATAGAGAAGCAAGGTACACAATACATATCAACCTAATTTAGAGTAATGATGTTGGATGATATTGCAGGCTCACTTCATGTAATATAGTATCAGTCTGTGAGAGTGATTAGATCCCAGTCAATATTCAACTGAAACAACAAAAAAACATAAACAAAAAAGGAAAACAGAAACCATTTTATTGATCAAGGAGATTTACAAATAGATAAACCAGCAATTCGAGAAGTCAGGGCCTCTCAATCTAGCAAATCAAGGAGCCAGTGACCTCACAAAAGCCCTAAGGCTGCCCACAGCTAAGCTGCAAAAAATTCTAATTTTCTCCTCCTTTTTCCCCACTGTTACTAACTTCTATTTTTCTCATATCATAATACACAGTCCTAATAAAACTTCATTAAAATATTTAATTTCCTATAATTAATTCAATCATCATTCTAACATTTCATTATTTAAGTATTATCCAATTCAACTAGTTTCACTATTATCCTAATTCCATTATTCAAATATTATCCTAGAAGAATTGGAAAGTATTTTCATGGAAAGTTTTTTTACTGTCCAGAATAGTTTTTCTTTTTGAAAAACCAGCTGTCCAGATATATTTTCTTACTTTTTCCTCTCTTTCTTGTTCCTTTTTTTTTTGTCCTCCCCCTTGCTTTTTTTTACTTTGCCTTCTCATCCATTTAAGCTTCTTCTTCCAGTGTACAACTGGATCTTCACCATGCCTTAACTCACCATTTTCCCCTTTTCTGGCCACTTCCCGGCATTGGATTATCATCTTGGTGTTCATTCGCCTTCCACCATCACCATTCCCTGCCAATTTCATCATTCCCAACCACTACAGCGACTTTTCATTTTCCAGTGAGTTCTCCTTACCTTGAATCGACTCCTCACACATCTTTCAGTCATTGATTCATCTTCCCTGACACATCTGATCATCGATTACACCATTTTCATCACCAATTTGTTTGACTCAAGTATCGCCACAACTATTGACCTTCTCGTTGTCGATTTGCACTTTTTCAACAACAATCAATCTCCCTGTTGGCCAATTAGACTTTCCTTGCCTCCCACCCTTTTCGATCCAAACCTCCTTTGCTTGATCCAAGCTTTGCCATGACTTCGTATTCCAAAAAGCCCATCCGGTGACGACTTGTCTTCCTAGCACCATATCTCACCGATTTTCTTTCTCTCTTGCCGAATCTCATCGTTTTGATACTATTTGATAGGATTTTAGCCAATATTCAACCAAAACAACAAAAAAACACAAATGAATAAAGAAAACATAAGCTATTTTATCGATAAAGGGGATTTCCAATTAGATAAATTGACAATCTGAGGAGTCGGTGACTTGGGGTCTCCCAATCTAGCAATTCAAAAAGCCAATGACCTCCCAAATCAGCTTTAAGGCTACCCATAACTAAGCTACCCAAAATTCTAATTTCCTTCTCCTTTTTCCTCACTATCGCTTCCCTTTTATTCTTCTCATATCGTAATATCCTATCCTAATTCAAACTCTATTAAAATATTTAATTCTCTATAATTCATTCAATCATTATCTTAAAATTTAATTATTCAACTATTATCCAATTCAATTATTTTCATTATTTCTATTATTATTCTAATCCTAACATTAATGATATGAACCACACCCCAAAAAGTAATTATTGAAATTTGAAAGTCCAAACTCATATAAACTTCATATTAGAAGTTAATGTTTTCCAATATAGATCTAAGTTTCATACATTGCATGTGAGATCATAACATACCACTATTCTCTACAGCCCCGACGTCCATACTGGTTGGTTGTATATTAGCTCCTTGCTAGCCCTATGTAAATGGTGCAATGTTGACATCACCACCCAAATCACACAATTATAACTAAAAAATATAATGGTGACTCAGATACCAAATGATATCTACCTTAAGAGAAACACACCCAAAAAATTAGTTATTGAGATTAAAAAACCTAAAACCATATAAAAGCCTACATCAGAAGTTCATATTTTCCTATACGGAATTCAAGTTTCATACCTTGCACTCGGGATTGTAGCAGAGAGACTTAATGTGATTTTAAACTAAGAGGAAAAAAACAAGACATAAACTTAAAAATCCAGAATTTTAAGAAAAACAACCCCTCTACAGTAATTCACACACAGTGAGGTATATAAATTTAGAAAAATGGGACAAAAGGGCACAATCAATACTATTTGCAAGGACGTTTGTCAATAAAATTTCTCCTAATACTTTTTTTTTTTTTGAAAAATTTAAGGTCTAAACAAAGTTTATTCAACATACAATTACTTAGCAATTCATACATTAGATACATGTTTGACAATAATTACATCACAGAACTTATCATTCCTCACTAATTTGTTTGCTCATAATGCATGACCTAAGTGAACCCCACCTAATGATCCTCAATATAAAGTTAATAAATTAACAATGTATAAAACAAATATATTCAAACACAATCATCTCATAATTGATACAATAATTGCTAGAAATTCAGCTTACCATGAAAACCACATTGCGTATAATTGACAAGTGAGAGGCATGAACCAACTGCTCGACAATCTCCCCAGAAGAAAGATTGCTTTTAAACCCCATGGTTCCTGTGGCACAAAATTTGCAACCCATTTTACAGCCAACCTGTAAACAAATGATTTAAAAAACTCTTAATGACAGGCAGATGAGCACAACAATCGAAATTCAGGAAACCAAGCAGAAAAGGTTACCTGTGATGAAATGCACAAGGTGGACCTAGGACCACCAGGGCGAGGTTTCCCACAATATTTTCCCAAACGAGTATCATATCTCATTATCACAGCCTCCACAAAACTACCATTCTGCAGTTCAAATCATCACATAACACAATTCCACAAAATATTAACAACAAAGCACTTCATAAATTCTAACAAACAATAAATAAGTGTCAGTTATAGTACCTGCAACTTGACGAGGAGTTTGGTGGTGACGTTATCGCTGGATTGGATGGCAGAGTGAAGAGTGGAAGTGAGAGGCTTGAATTTAGAGCGAAGCAGAGGGTAAACAACCGATGGTAAAGATGGGATTTCGTCCCATTCGCAGTTGGGGTTTTCAATCACAAACCTTTTTGTTTATAAAATAAGAGTATGTAAGATTGCTACGGTTAAAAAAAATGCAAAAAATATTCGCATAATTATGTTACAAAAAAGAAAAAGAAAAACAAGCCCACTTCCAGATAGTGTGAATGAAGTGAGTGTTGATTCCAGCCTTTTCGAATTCGGTTCTGAGGATCCCGCCGTCGAAGATTGAGCGGTAACTCATTTTCTCGGTATTTTTGTGTTTGGTTTGTGCGACCAGGGATTCTGCTGAATACTGCCTCTGAGTGCGGAAAGCAGTGAACGGCGTCGTTTAATTGGCAAAGAAATAAGAAATCCTCAAACCCGAATGCATAAATATTTTTTAAAAATTTAAAGCAAATTTTCGTAAAATAATATATATAAATCTTCGAATTTGTTGGAATAGATTACAGGAACTATAGTAATACAAAAAACAAAAATGATTATTAATCTAGTTGTTATGAAATTGGGTAATGTTATAAGCATACAATATACATCGAATATAAAAATGATGTCTTTGTATCATTAAATATTAATTTATTTTTAATTCAAAATAATTCAATCATATAATAACACATTATTTATATACTCAATTATATACATAGTTTTATTAAAAATTATAAGCTTTGAATTCATTAAAAAAATGGGTCTCCAGTCCACACACAAATGGTCGATTCATGAAGGTTAAAGAAAATAGTCTGAATTCAGAAAGGCCGCCACCACATAGCAGTATTCATGCGCACAAACACAAAATTTTGCGCCTACTTCATGTCAATAAGAACTATATTTTTGGATCAAATGGTCAACTTCAAAAACAAACCACAACATGCATTGCAAACTCAGATCTACCCTAAAATCTTAAGCTTTTTAATTACTAAGAAGCTAAGAGTGCTTCCACTTTTGCAATCTGATCTTCTTCATCCTTGGGGGTGGGACTCCTGTTAGCATCCTGAAACATGTCATGCTTCCACTTTTCACCTCGAGTACCATTTGGGCGAAACCCTTGCCTTCCTTCAAATCTATCTCTTCCCCTGTAATCACCACGACCACCACCACTGCCATCCCTTAGTCTCGATAGATAGCCAACCCTTTGTGTTTCGCCCCTGTTTGCCAACCTATCTCCTGTAGGTGGCTTCTCAACTCTATCTGAATGGTGGAAGTCACGGCCTCTCTGCTCCCTTCTTTCACTTCCCAGTACAGGACGGTCAGGACGACTCACCTTGGCTGACTCTTCTACTGCTTTATCCACATTTCCAGAGTCCAATGAGATTTTCTCTTCCCTAAATGCTCGTCTTTTGTGGGCAGGTGGAGGTGGATCAGTCTCCAATTTGAAGAATTCATCATGGCACCAAACACTGTTGTCAACCACCTTCCCATGTGATTTCTCATCTCTTGGCCGTGTATCATATGCTTCTTTCTTATCAGCAGCTCTTTCATTTCTTTGACTCCTTGAATCCCTCCGCAATTCTCGATCTTAAAGAGAAGTAATAGTAAGAGATGGAAATTTGGCACAAGAAACAATATCAAAGCTTCAAACCATAAAGTAGCTATATGCACAGGAATATCCAGATCAAGGAGCATCAGCTTGTGTTTAGACAGCAATAACATTCACAAAATGTTAAATGAAACTTTGCATTATACATCAAACTAACATAGAGCTCATGCCTTTTTCCATTAAAAAAATATATATTCTTGAGAAGAAACTTTAACACTCACCAGAAGCAGCTCCACGACTAAAGCTTCGACCAACTTGCCCGGCATTACCACGCTCATCGTGCTGTTATAAGACACGCACAGGCAAGCCTAAGATTGTTACATACACGGAAGCACTTGCATGCACGGGCCGAACAAGAATCCCACAACATCAGCCTAGAATTAAGGTTTGCATACACTGAATAACAACCAAGCAATTAAATTTAACAAAAAATACAGGCTTGTTCAGTTTGAGAAAATGATCAATCCGGAGTGTGGAAGAATTTCCCAAGTCAACCTGGAAGCATGTTTCAAAAACTTTTGGGCACAGATTGTGTAGAGACATAAACACATGACCAATTACTTTCTTGAATAACAGTGAGCAAAGGGCATATTCCACTAACACTTTTTATGCATGCAACATAACTGGCTTCCATTTAATTTGATTTAATAATAACTGGAAGAAGAATTTCACAAGACACGTGTTAGAGTTCCTTATATTTTAAAGATTTGTGCTTAAATGTTCAACGATCCTATTATATTTTATCACATTACTGTGTCTATTATGGTTTATAATGTAAGCACACACAATTGCACAAGCACAGACAACCACACAGTAATATATGGTACTGTGTCTATTATGGTTTATAACGTAAGCACACACAATTGCACAAGCACAGACAACCACACAGTAATATATGGACCAAGGTGTGTGGTCACATCTAATTGGTACAACAGCCGGGCATACATCAGCAATTACCGAAATAAATCTACCAACATTCAGACAAGGAAAGAAAATTATATTTCCCTCTCTAATTTCAAAAGGAGTTCCCTCCATTCATTCATCATCAGAATCAATGAAATCATATGTAGATATCTCAGCCAATGAATGTGGAGATAAAACCTGGAATATTTGCAGTTGTTTGAACTTCTTTATTTCCTTTAAGTAACAAACCAAAGCTAAATAAATTTGAAAGTCCTACTTTTGATGGGAACGGAAACTTCTAACTTCAATTGCTGCCAATGGTCCCAATCTAGATACAAATTCTTTCAACATAGCAGGGACTATATGCACAATGAAATCCACAAATATCTTAGATGTAATAGTGGCAAATACTTTCAGAATGTAGCATTTCATTAGTTAATAATTTATATAAGCAAATCTGTCCAAATCAGTTAACAGAAGAACAAACAAACTACTGAATAATGAACACTCATAAACTAACACCAAAACCTGAAAATAAGTTCGAGAGCGAGGTACATCAGTTGGATCCTTGTTTTTCTCATGAAGTGCATTGGATTTCTTGTCAGCTTCTTTGGTCCAGCACACAGTTGCAGCCTCAGTATCAGGTGCAGATTGAGCCTCAAGTGGTAATACATCTTGCAGCCGGCGTCGGCGTGTTTGATCCTGGTCTACGTGGTCTTCAAAATCCAAATTATTGTTGCTGGGTACCCTCTCTGCAGCAGGTTTTCCATCCCTCCTAGACTTCTTAGGACTAGGAACACCAGTAATTATGAGAAGCCAAACTATGATTTAAGAACCATAGGTGATTGTCACATGCTCCTAGAATGCTAAATAAGCTTAGGTAACTAAAATCATGCTGCAACTACATTTCACAGAGAAAAGATTATGCAATCCACGCAACCCAATCAGTCATACATCAGATTATTAGCATACATACTCATCAGAAAAACAAGTGAAATTCAGAATAGGACAACTGATTTTATGTGAGAGGGCACAGAGAATAATCAACATTTGTAGGAGAAGAAATTGTTGCACCAAACCCACAAGAAAATAACATAGAGGTAATAATAAACAGATGCCACAGAAATTAAAATATTTGAAAGAATGAGGCGAAAAACTAGAGTCCTATAATTCCTTTCCTCATAGGCTTATCCCCTTTCACCAGCAAGATGTCCACCCATAAGCTCCATAATTTAGAACATATAAGCTATATGAATAAATAAAATTTCATTGGTTTACCAGATATCGAATTCACCCAATCTCACACAGATGCTCCAATAAACAACAGAATGAGCGGGCAAAGGAAATCACTCAGAGCACCATATTGCAATATAAGATCCAAAATAAGCACTTGCAATAGATAATGCATAAATATAAAAACACGTACACGCACACACACACACATTTACAAGTTCAATAAAAGACAAAAGATAATTTCCTTTCGCGGTAAGTATCTAAATTAGACTGCCTCTTCAACTAAATTTCATATACAGTGCTTAAAAAAGACATGTTTTCATTCATTTCTCTTTAACAAGAAGATAAATTTGTTTCCACGAACAGTAGAAAAGGACTGGGCATTTTCTATCAAACATACAACCCCAAAAAACCCATCAGGATTTTAACATTACTGATGCAAAAGAGAAGAAATGGCACCTGGGTTCTCGGTCAAATCTAGAACGGTGTCGTCTGGATTCAGAATCTCGACCCTCGCGTCGTGACATTGGCTTGATTTGAGAATTAGGGTTTTTTCACTAGCGGTAGCAGTGTGTAACAGGAGCTCTGAGTCCGGGATTTATTTCATACACAAAATATTATTGAATGAATTACCCAAAAAAAAAAATTGTTGAATATATTATCTGCCGGCATCAAGATGTGATCATGGCCACACGATGAAGGTACTATTCATAAGTACGGGTCAACAGCCCGAAAAAAAATAAAAATAAATTTTTTTTCTCTTTACCCTTTTGAAGTGATTATATTAATAATAAATATTTTCAGATAAACATATAAACAAAAAAATATGATAAGTTTGTTAAAAATTTTGTTAAGGATAAATACTGAATTTTGGAAAATGGGGTACGAGGATGCATAATTCACATAATATTGTCAAATATATAAATTTTAATTATCTCTTTAATCGGTTATCCTTTATTATTTTTTTATTACAAATCTATAGTATGGAAATCTTTCTTTAAAAAAGAAATTAGAAATTTTTTAAATTTCTTTTTCGAAATATTACACGTAAATAATTATTTAAATCAAATAATTTTCACCGAATTCACACATAAACTATGGTTTTATTAATAAATAAATCACCAAAATAATTCTTAAAGCACTTTACATTCACAATACAGAAACTTATGAAATGTTTTCTTTCAATCAAATAATATAAAACATCATCTTAAAACAGGTGCAATAATACAATTGAGACTTACGCATTGAAAATGTTTATGTAACTGAAAACTCTTTTAAAAATTGTACTTTAACTTTAAACTTTGATCTTTAAATTTTGTTTTGTGTTGATCAGACTAAGATAATGTATGGAACTATGTTGAGTTAAAAAACTAAACTGTGGATCATGTCTTAAATCTACACAACTATGCAAGCTTGTCTTGCACATAACCACTTTCTGAAACCTCTGACCCTGTGGGGATGGGCATGCAAAAGCTCAATGGATTCTAGGGTAGAATAGATTGAGGCAATGGTCCTGAAGAAAGCTTCACAGGAGGCAAATGAGGATCATATGGAAGAGAAACAACAAACACCTTCCCAAGAAGCCACTGATCTTGAAAAAGAGATAAGCAGAGAACCAACTTCTGCTCTTATTGAGAAGGCTCAACATGATACTCCTCAGCCTGCACCAGGGCTAGCAACTTCTAATTCCTTCTCTACAGATCCAGTGATGTACTGTTATTCCTCAGACTCTCCTAAGCAACCACCTGTAGTGAATTCTAATATAGCAGGGAAGGAGAAGAGGATTAAGACTTCTGCTAGAAAAAAAAAGATTTCCTGAATTTAGGAGGTCAAATAGAAACAAGTAAAGTTTGGCAGACACTGTGAACAAAGAGGGGGAGTAATTAGTGGTGTGGGAGGGAATAGAGCAACAGTATTGCAACAACAACAATAGCCTTGGGGGAGAGTTGAAATGAACAACAGCTTGGATATTTTATCTTGATGAACTGGTTTAGTGGTCAGAACTTTATTTTACCTGTTTTTTTTTTTTTAAATTAACCTTGGACCTTTTTTGTTTTTTTTTGGTCTACCTTGATGTTATGTATATAACTAGCAGCTGTCTCTGTTCGATTTTGTTGTTTGTTGTCCAGACGCATTGGTATGATTCCATTGTAAACTTGTGATGATTCAGCATTCAATGTATCATTGCATGCTCCTATGTTTTCAAGTAAAATTAAAATAGGTTCAGCGGCTGTCAAACTTGGAAGGTACTCTACTGCAAATCTTGCAGCAAAGTAAATTGCAAGAATGCTACCATTGGTGTAAAGTTGATTCGAAATCACAGGTCAGTTTATTTCCTTAAAGTGATCCGAGATCAAATTTAAAGGCTGCACATATTTCGGCATTAAGCATCTACTATATAGTTTTCTTGTTTAAGCTTTCAGCAAGCGTAAATTTCAGTGGAAACTTTTTGCCATTCACGGGGACTATAGTTTCTTTGAAATTGCCTCATTTCAGCTCCACTGAGGTACAGAACCTTAATCATTTGATCGTCAGTTATGAATAAGGTTGTTGGCATGAGTTTCATAGATGGACCTTACCGGCCTGGTAGAAATACATGACATTGGATTAAGAAAGAAACCACACTTTGCATACCTTGTATCGGCCATAAAAATTGGAAAGTTCATAAATTATGCAAGCATCAAAGTAAACTTGCAAGCATAACCAAGTAAGGACTAAAACCCTTGTCAATCTATTAACATACTTAAGCATAAAAAGTTGTGTAAGCTATGCATCAAATAAAAGCAAGTAATTTTGTGAGTCTATGCCATGGTTGTCTTGCCAGGTTCAACTAAGCAATCCTTCTAATTCATACCATGATGAAAAGTCATGCAAATTATACATGACTAAGTACAGGCAAGTAACTTCATGCATGGCTGTTCTTATTTTCACAATTTCTATAACTTAACCCAATTTACAATTCATCAATAACTCAAATTTAAATAAAAAGACATAATTGAACTTGCTAAGTACCTGTGGATATTACATTAAGTGTACATGATTGTAAGTTTATTATGCGGTGCTGTTCAAATGAAGGTTCCTTCAACATCAAGCATGGTTACCAGTTTTGAGTATCATGTTATTTCCAATCTAATGGAGCAGAATTTTTCAGGGATTCATGAAAACAAGAATATTGAATAGTGCTTCAATATATGACGTTTTGTTTGTTTCAGCTTGCAAGTATAACCATCAGTTTGAGTATAACGTTTTTTACAATCCAGTGGCTAAAAAGTTAAATCTTTCTCTAGCATAAATTATAATACTATCCATTCAAGAAATCAAAGGAGCAGTACCTTTTTCTCCCTATTTCCTGGATGAGCCTTCAATGGTTTGTCCTCAACCTAATGGCAGAATTGAGGCATTTGTTTGTGGGAAAAAACCCAAAATTAGAAACCTCAAGCCATCGAGAAGTCAGTGCAGTGCTAATATCCAAGCTCAACTACAGTCTTCTGGTGTTCAATAACCAATTGTTTTCAGATCATATGTAGAGTCAAACCATTATATTAACACACGTGTCTATAGAATCTGTTCAAGCAACATCACACTGAAATTAATTCTGAGATTTGAACCTGCGGCACCATTTCATCAGAAGCTCTTCAACATTAGCTTCCATTCGGGTCCCAATTCCTCCCCAGACTAACATGTGACCCCAGTCTCCAATTGTTGAGCCGGTCACTTCATGCACAACCTTAAAGCCGATCCTTTTGTAGAACCTAACAAGCTGAGGAAAGAAAAAGTCAAGTCAAGAATTATATACAAAATCAACAATCTAAGTAATCTGTAATATATAGAGGACCATTTCAAAAGTGCTTTTGTGGTTATAATGAACATCTCACCTACTCAAGCTTAAAAAAGATTGATTATTTATCAGTGGAAATCTAGGTAACCACCCCAACCTTCTAAGGCACTCTTATTTATCTAATTCATATGTTTTCCTTCAATAAAACAAGTACAAGCACCAAACTCTGAAGAGTGTAATGAATTCAAAATCCAATCTCCAAACCTAGCAAGTCTTCATTTAGAAATTAGCTTACTAAACTTTGTCATTATCACACATCAAACATGTACTGATGTTAACTCATTAAAAGGTCTTGAAAAGGAATGGCTAAGATAGACATAACAATCATTCAAAACAAACTCTAAATGTCAAAAGAAATATAGATTACAACAATGTGAAATGAAAAGGGAAATCAGTCAAGCACAATGCAAGAACCTTGTTATGGTAAAGATCCGAGTCATTAATAGCAAGTAACTCAGCTCTTCCACAACCACAATCATACCCATATCTAACCGCGGCAGCTCCAACGAACAAACCAATACCGAAGATTGATCTCTCCATGCCCAATGTCTCTCTCCTTAGTCTAATGGAGTCCAAGTGAAGAACTCTGCCTCGCAACCAGACCCTTATGAGCCCCTCAGCCCTCCCGAGCTCATTCTGCGTTTCCAAGCTCCTGGCTGTGATTCTGAAAAAGGGTCCAAAAGTTTGGAGGAGAAGGTCAAGATTCTGGGCCCTGGAAGAGGCCAAAATGTCTGACATGGTCGGCATAGTTGCAGCTTCCTTGACATCATTGTTTAGTTCATATAGGGTGATGGTTTTTCCGAGAGAACGGGAAATTTTGGAAATTGGAATGATTGAAGGTGATGTGATTAGGGTTTTAGAAGGATTTGACGGACTTGGACTTGGATAAGAGAATCTGGATTTTGGAAGAGGGTGAGGAAGTTCCATTTTTGCTATATTTGCAGAGTATGCTTCGGTTAATTGTCATGCTCGGAAGTAACTTAACTGTCGGAAAAAGTGACACGTTGCAGATATATGCTCTCTATTTTATTAATTTGTTTGAGAGTAAAATTACGTCTACTTATTTAACTATATAAATAAATACATATTTATATATATTATTAAATAATTTTAAATTAAAAATAAAATTATATTTTATTATATAACAATATTATATATATTTATTTATATATTAAAAAATAAATATACACACCATTATTCTTTGTTTTATAAATACTACTCTATTAAAACGGTTTTCTCATTTTTTTAGATTAAACAATTTATATTAAACTATTAAATTAATAAAATCAATTTTATAAAATGTTTCCGTGAAAGAAGAAGATTAAAAATAGTAATAATTATTATTATTATATTATCATTATTATTAATGATTAAAATATTTTCAACTATTTTAATGAAAAATTTTAATCTTGAATTTAACATAAACAAAAGCTTGTTTAGCCCTATATTCACTTATCCTCTTCATTTTCACCGGTTTTCATTTTCAATCGGGCTTTATCTCAATATTGATGGACCTCTATCTTTGAAAGCTTTCATTTTTTCCTTTTCCATCTTCCTCAACTAAGTAATAATTTTTTGGATATCTAGCTCCTTGGGGTTTGTTGGTTTTGTTTTGTTTTTAGGTTCTTTTTCCTTTTCTTGTTTTGTTTGCACTCATTCACTTTTTTTTTTAATTACCATATCTCAACCACTGACAATTTTACATGGTGGGCGATAACAATACAGAAGAATACAATGACAAAACTTCAACCAAAATCTTTGTTGGATGTTTGAAGGGATACATGAGGATGTCTTCACAATCAAGAACACCAAGAGATCCAGGGCCAAAAACTTAATGAATCTATGTTTTAGCCAAAAAAAATTGTCCAATTTAGGTTTCCGCCATTGGAATTAAAACAGGTGATGCTACTAATTTCATTGAACCATCTTAAGAATCTTGTCTAACAACATTATACACAAAAATAACATTTAGATTTTGAATATTCTTCTTTCCCCTCCGCAAATTATTCGCTAAAGATGAACTATAGCTGTATAGCATAGCTAGCGCATAAATCTTAAACTAAACAAGCCGATGATACATGAAAAAGCACTCTTAAACCAAATAAAATATGGTTGTTCCACAACTTTTGTTTGCTCAATGTTTGTCAAATCTTGTTTTGGCCCCCACTTTTGTTTGTCAAATCTATTTTTCAACTAAAAAAGTAAAACCAAATGAAACCACCCAAAGCCCAACACCAAATGCTATACCTAAATCCAAATCCAAAAGAAATTAAGACGAAGCCAACTCAGATAAATTTGGCCCAACTCCAAGCTAGAACAACAATAAACCAAAAACCAAATACGACCAACAACCAGTTAAACTCCATGCTAGTGCAACAGCAAATCGAAAATCAAACACGAGCCAAGCACAAACTTACAAGAACTGTAGCCAAATAAGAACTTGAAATATTAATTTCTTAATATTTAACGAAAAAATATAAGCAATTAGTCAAGTTCGATAATCCATCCCATTTGTTCAATTCAACGGATAGCTTGGCAATAACTATGAACTTGTTTATGTAAAAATAATTGAAATTGTCCACTAAACTACAAGTTGAACCAAAGAGCTGTTATTACTGGCATTTAAATTATTATCTAAATTACATTTTCGACTTTGCTGCACATAGTGCTGCTGAAAATAATGAAATAAATACTACCAGTGAATACTCTAAAATTGACTATGATGTAAAAAAAAAAAAAGACAAAACATATATACAGGATTAGATAAAAATAAATACCATGATGCTAGAAGTTCTGATTGCTCTTCACAAAGAACATGTCGATGGGAAGATATCTGCCTTCTTTCTTATTCAATTTCAGCTTCTTACGTTTACCATGGCTTGCAGGATCCTTACTGAAACGCCTGATAATTCTTTATTATTATTAGATCAAATTTGGATTCCACATAAACAATGGAAATGAGAATAATTAAAACAATTTGTTCATTAATATTGCTACTCAAGACAAAATCAGTTCCAACTGTGAGCCTATTACCAAAGGAGAAAGTTTGCTACACTAATTGATTTCCAAATATGAGAGTTGTTTAATCCTAGAACATGTCTCTATATTTGTCATGAATATAATGTCATTTTATCTGTCCATATTTGTCTATATTTCAAGTATCATAAATGATTTTATACAAATTAACCAGACTTCAACTTATTAAAATAATTAGCACCTGGAACAGATCTCACTGTTTCAAGCATTTTTACAGATGACAAGGACAAGACAGAAGAACTGGACTAAATTAAAATATACACTACCTTTGCTGCAGTATCTGCGTTCTCAACTTGGTGCCAGATTCCTCCTTCTGAAGCCTCTGAGCAAGGTGAAAATCAAAGTGCTCTTGCCTTTCCTCAATAAAAGTTGGTGGCATTTCTATTCCACATATTGAACACTTGTAGTCATCCACCCAGAAATTTTTACTTTCCTGATTAGATGAAGACAAAGCCTCTTTGTCTAGGGTATTAGCTGCCTCAATTCTGTCATGGTGCCTGCCTTCAGATTGCTGGGAATCAGAAGAATTGGCTTCTAAAAATCGTGAAACTCCATTCTGGTGATATTGGGAGAATACCTTATCATGTCAGACTTATTCTCCTAAACAAATAGAAATGCACAATGTAGCTATTTGAAAAAGGAATTGATCTAGAAGAGAACAAATAGATAAACTTATGAATATGAACTAAAATTTCTAAATGGTATAAAGAGAATGATGTTCATTCATTCAAATTAAGAACCAAGTTGACCTTTCTTCAGCTTGACACGCACCTCTTCTTCAATTTCATCACTTGAAGGCTCAATAATATTCTCTGCTTCACCAACATTGTAGGCGAATCTATGATTGTCGTCATCCAGATTTGGTACACATTTGTTATCAAATGGATTCGTAAATTCACAATGACTTGTCTCATGAATATCAAGGGAGATACTAATTTCTTCATCTTGCATGAAATGCTGATCACTGACATCTGATCCCAAGGAATTTTCATCCCCAACATTTTTCCTAGAAGCATCTCCTGACATTATAAATTTGTTGAGAGTTTTTTGAGTAGGATCTGTCGGGGCACCAAACTTTTCTTCATTGAACTGAGATACTCGCAGGCCTGACAGAAGAGAATAATTTCTTTGTCAAAATATGAACTCCACAAGGTGCAAGATTAATTTTCTAACTAGCAATATATTTACTATCTCACTTAGATATATAAAAAAAATTTACTATATCGTAAATCATCGAGGTGTTTTTCTACCTATAAGTCTTAATGAAACAGGAAGTTCAGCCTTCAGTAGCACTGAAGCATGTTTTAATATGTCCTCGCTAGAGCAAATATATTTTTGCAAAGTGACTGCTCTGCTCCGAACCTGAAGAGAGCAGTTTGTCATTATGAAGCTTCAGAGCAAGGATAATACACTAGTGATGAAAACAAAGAAGCAAAATAAATGTTCAATAAGAATTAAAAAAATTGCAATTGTAAGGACACTTAACAAGAAACAACATAAGTTCACACTATTATTATCACAATTCACTCTCATTTTTCTACATAAGCAGTACTGGAGCATTCAGATGTACCTCAAAAGAAGCAGTTTTCAGTTTAAGAGTTAATGTTCGCCCATGAAGACCCTCTCTTTCCATGTCAGCAGATAACATGTCTGCAATTTCAGCTGCAGGTATAATCTTGATAAGGCATGGTTGGAGGAAGATATATTTGATTACTTATCAAGACAGCTTATGATTCTTAATATCAAATAAAAATTGCTAATTTCTTCACAGTTATCCCAATCATTGTAAATAATAATATATTTAGACTTGGCAATTAGTGCCTTTGAGGTGTCATTTCAAACTTCAGGTTAGAAGATCCTAAACCCGGATTAAAATTGTATCGGAAAACACCCAACCCAAAAAAATCCATTGACTCGGTTAAGAAATGTATTGTATCAAAATGCAACCAGTTCAACCCGTTTGACCCAACATGATCTGAACGTGAAACAACACATATTTGAGCCGTGTTTGGATTATGAAGGGTCAACTTGAACACAACTCAATTGCAAATAAATTGACTCGAATGCTACCCGAATTAGAATTCATGTAAAAAAAACCCTCAACCCAAATCCACTCTTTTATATGTCATGTCAGATTAAAGGGTTGTGTCAAAAACTTACAAGCTCTAATTATATGCACCTGGTTTGGTACTGGACTCAGAAATTAAAAAATGAAGCTGAAAAGCAATACAGACCAGCGGAAAATAAAACTCTTCAGTTAAAATCAAAGGCTCAATAAAATATTAAATTAGATCCCTAGTTCAACTGACTCAATTCTGTTAAAAGCACCACTATTCAGCTCTTCTCAAATTTCCAGCATGACTATTCTGCACTTCCAAATTCTCCACACAGCAGCTGTTAGGGTCATCTGAATAGTAGCTTACCGTATTTCCATGATCTTAATGCCACACAGCACCCACTGAGGCAAAATCAAACCAAATCCAAATGGACCATTAAGATTTGGGTCTTAGTACAAAGTTCAGGTGTAATGTCAATACCGATAAAATATCGACAGTTTAGAAAGGCCTTAGCATGTTACTTAAATATCTGGAATCGAGTTTCAGAAATGGAACAGCAAAAGAATGGACCGATGATAGCAAGCAATGGCTCTATAACAAAGCATTACCTCACAATATATTCATTTTGATAGGAAAGAACAGAATGTTTAAGTCACTTACCCAATTTCTGATATAGAAATGCCTTGTCTTTTGTGGCTGAGAAGGTTCTCTCATTACTGATACTTTTTCTGAACCTGATTTGAGGGGTGGCTGTACCTCCAAGCCCCAGTCCCACAGAGAGAAAAAAATCTGCAATAATTGACAATATCTTCAGAAGCCAACAAAATCGCATTGCTTCTCCTATGTGGAAGTTGCCTGTGATTGTGTGTTTGTGAAGACATTTAAAAAACATAAATACAAGTTACAATCAATTAATCTGTAATGATGCACTCAACAGAAATCACTTTAATTTGATCTGCAGAGTATATATCAAAATGCCCTGTTATGTCACATATCATTCAACTGATCACTTGATTTCTTGTTCTGTATGAATTGTTGAGAGAATATCCAACATTACTGCTCTTGCTTTCAAATTTATTCTATTATTATCAACTTAAAATTATAGAAAATGCAATCACCCCAAACCACTAACCCTCCAAGCAAAAGGAGAAAACAAGAAATGCAAATGGGGAAGACCCCAGTAAAGGTAAGATAAAGATCTTACGAAAAATGGGGCCCTCAACTATATAGAAAGCAACAGACCACTAAAATAAAGTATTGATTGGTTAACATCTATCTTTCCATACACATATTTATTTGCATACAATGATCTTTACATACACATATTAATTTACATACAATCATCTGATAACAATTATAGAAGAGTGGAACAAACTGACCAGTGTGCTAACCTGCCGTGGAATTTGAAAAAAGCACACAGATAAAACTGCCCTTTCCCAGCATTTCCTCACATGTATTAATTCCAAAAACATCTCTTAAAATATGCTCAGTGACTTTACCAATGCCTCCAATCTGTAGATACAGTTTGCTATGTGTATATTAGAAAGAATGTCTATTGTGTTGATTTGTACCATCTCAAAGATGTCCTTTCACAAAAAAAGAATTGTTTCAAATAAGATGCTGCAAAGTTCTCTAAGAAATTAGCAAATCACATATAAACCTTTCGTATAGGAAGGGATGATATAAATGTCATCACAGCCATCCGGTCATTTGGCAAAACAAACTGTCCATTTGGCTTGTTGATATCTGAACAAACCTGAGGATGGAAAAATGATATTCTCTGAAGGATTAATAACTTTATGAATGTGTGCTAATCTAACTTTAAAAGGAAAAAAAAGCTAGCAGGGAAGAGAAAATATTATGCATGCAACAGCCAACTAATGAACAATAATTTTCAATTGTGAAAAGTTAAAGAAAGAAAAAAATTGTAAAGGCAAATGATTCAAATACTTCCTGCAGATGATAGACGAAGCTACAAGATAGATAAGACTCAACAGTATTCTATCAATAATAAAATAAAAGGCAATGGTAAAATATTGCATTGCTCAAGTTTCTAATTCATTTTCCTACTCAACCACATGACAAATAAGCAAGTGATGGAAAAGAAAATAGATTACAAGCATTCATAAGAATATTAGAATATAAACACACCAACTACAATGATGCTTGCATTTCAAAGTTGATACACTCAAATATAAATTACAAAAATACTTTTTTGTTGTATTCTACTGGGATAAGTCTCAAAGGTCTAAAATCCGTTTTTATATCTCCCGTCTAGCTTTGTGACTTGTGCAACTTGAAATCCCATAATCCTCATCTATGCTTTAGACAAACTTCTCATCTGTTCTCAACTGAACAGCCCTGTGCTTCACATTTAACCAGAAAATTTAGGTGTAATACAACTGTTCACTTGAAATCAAATGGCACACTGATCACTGAACAAATTACCAACCAAACTAACTTGCAGGCCATAAAATTGAACTTTATTCTTTTTTCTACACCAAAATTTATTATTCGTCAACTAATTGAACTTTCATCTTTTTTCTCCACCAAAGTTTATGATACGAACCTTAGGAGAACCACACCTCAAAAACTAGCTATTGAAATGGGAGAGTCCAAGGCCATATAAACCCCACACTAGTTGCCCATACTTTCCAATGTGAGATCCAAGTCTCATACCTTGCACTTGGGATCCTAACAGTTTATCACTCATCAAGAGATTGAACTTTCAACTTTTTTCTTCACCAAAATTGCAGAAAGAACTTCCTGAAGAAGATACCTCATAATTCCTTTAAATGTTTCTTATTCTACAATGAGAAAAAAAAAAAACTTCTTATGCAGAATTGTAGACTTTATTAGACTGGAATGAATGGATACTTTTACATTAAAATTCATCATAGCTGTTTGATAAGTTCAGAAGACCAGAGGATGACATCCATGCAAAATATAATTTAGTAATTTACAAATATATTTACAGAATAGCCAGAAGAACCTTAGCAAGTAGGCGGTTTGGTGCTACTCCTGCACTGCAGGTCAAACCAGTCTCTTTGTAAACTCTGGCTCTGAGTTCTTCGGCAATCTTCATATATCAAAACAAGAAAACAATATAAGACCTATAAGAAAAACTTGATAAGCATAACTCTATATAAGCATGAACAAAACAAATGAATGAAGATAGAAATATGTTATGCACGGGAAATTAGCAGCACTTTATATGCACTGACTTACTTCTGCACTGCTAATGCCCCTTTCTCGGCAAACCTCTGTTATGTCAAGATATGCTTCATCCAAACTAGTCACCATGAAGTTAGGATCATAGCTGTGGAAAACTAAAATGGCAAGGGAGCAAATTAAGAGATTTGTAAGTGATAACTGCATGTCAAATCCAAAAATCTTTTCTGATAGCAGAAGTCTAACCTTTTCTGGTTAAATCACTGTAATATGTGTACTTCTTAAAATCTGTGGGAACAAAAATTAACTCTGGACACAGTTTACGTGCAATGAAGCCAGGCATTGCAGCACGAACCCCGAACCTTCGGGCCTACAAAATGATCAAACTGTGTTCAAAAAATATTTGGTAACAATTTATAGTTGTAAGCACTTATCTTTGCATGGGTTGCATAAGACTGGTAAAATATCATTTATGATTTCCCTAGAAATCTGCAGTAAACAATTCAAACCTCATAGTTAGCAGTGGATATCATTGACATTCCGCCAACAGCCATTGGCTTGCCCTTTAAAGAGGGATTGCTCAATGTCTCTACAGCTGCATAGAAAGCATCCATATCTATATGTAGCCAAGTTCTAGACAGGTCACGTGTAGCTTCTAGCTCTGCAACTCTTTTATCTGCAACCTGAATAAACTCTAAATTTAAGTGGCAAGCATCATTCAGCAAGATTTAAACAGTCTGTTTTACTTCATGCTCTCAGATGAAAAAAAAAAAATTAGAATAACCGCTCGCCCAAAGAAATTTCCCCAATTTCAACAGAATAAGACTATGCCGCGACAGAAATACAAACATACATGTGGACTGTTGTCCTTGTTTTAATGGCATGAATGTAAGAAAAATTACTTATAGTATGTTCAAGAATGCTTTTGAAATAAGTACTTCTTAACAAAAGCACTTTTCACATAAGCATCTGGCTCTGGCAGGACTTCGCAAAGAAGCAACTATCTACAGATTTTTTGGCAAATGAAAATTGGGAGGCTAATTAATAGAAATCTAATAGTTCTAGTTCTTGAAATTCTGCATCAACACTAAAGATTGAAAATAAATAAAGAACTGTATATTACAAGCATAATTCGAACAGTGTACATATGATACTCAATATGGAAATAATGAAGTGAATTATAACATTTATGAATGTATAATTATATATGCACCTTCTGATGGTGTGAAATATCATGTGGTGTAAGCTCGGCACAACGAGCACGCATGTGTTCTATCTTCTGCCTTATAAAGGCTTCCTTGCGTTCCTCATTCTCATAATACTTGGATCCCTTGCTCATCTCATACACAACTCTTTGCACTTTCTCCTTGTCCACTCCATCCATACCTTAAACACCATCGTTTCATGCAAAAACTGATTAGCTAAAACTAAAAAGAAAATTTCAGAATCACGACATAATTAATTTCAAATTCGCGTCGAAGGAAAAATTATCCAATTGAATTTGAAATTAATTCAAGTTGACTAGTACGACATCGTTACAGTAAAATTAGAAATCGGTGAAGCGGAGAAAACCTGCTTTGGCGTTGGTGTAAACAGTGTGATAAGACTGCCATGGCTTTGGATTTTCATCTAATGATGAGTTTTGGCTCTCCTGCTTCTCCATCTCTTCGGAATGCTTCTTTGACAAGGAGAAGAGGGAAAGTATCCAAATGAAATCTATTTACGGAGAAATCTGAAGGCGCCAATGCAGATTGGGTTGGGCTAGTTGGCTAATCACCCGAGCCAGTTGGATTGGGCTAGCTGGGGATAGGTTTGGATAACCCATTTACCTTTGGGCGTTTTCGTTTGGGATTTAGGCTCAATCACTATTTCACACCCAAGGTTTGATGAAATGACTCTGTACCCATCAAGTTTGAAAAAGCCAAATTTTCACCCTCAAACAATTGTAATTTTTAAAACTATTGAAGAATATATTGAAATTTAAAATTTTAAAATACCCCACAATTTTTAGAATTTCTAAAAAGCCCTTAATTTTTTTCATTATCATCCCTAAATTTAAAAAAATTACAACTTTACCCAAACATATGATTGTATATTATTGTCACTCTTAATTATACTTATTCTAGTAATTTATTTTATTTTTAATTAAAATTAACATAAATTAGGGATATAAAATTTATTTAATAAACTTTTGGAGACATAATTGTTATCTAGCTAGAGAGTTATTTTATCTTTTCAATAATTTTATAAAGAATTAATAGATTTTTTTTAAAATTTACAAATAAGTGGGAAATTGATTTTTTTAAACTTAAAGAGTAGGAATACATCATTTTATCAAAGCTTGGGTGAAAAATAGTCATTTGGCCAAATACAAACATTGAATTCTAATAGTTGGATTGATATATAGAGTTATATTTTTTTCATTTTATAAGTTTCATCTTCATAAGTTAAAAAGATATACAAAACTCACGAAAGAGTATAATTATATCTTAAATTTAATTTTTTCTCATAGTTTGATTGATATATAGAGTTATATTCTTTTTGTGTCATAAGTTCATTATCATGGTTAAAAAAGATACACAAAACTTACGAAAGAGAGTAATTATATCTTAAATTTGATTTCCCAACAGGCAATAAAAGATATTTGGAGTAGCCTAACATTGATTTAATGGCCAAAAAACTTATCCCCACCTAAGGTTTGGTGAAATCTCAAACTCATATATTAACTTTTAACAACTTAAATATTTACTCTTTTGTTAAAATTCATTGTTATGATCAAAAGTAAAAATTTGATTTAATTAAAAAATTATCATATTTTCTTTTTAAGTTTAAAAATTTAACAATTTTTTCTCATTCAAAATATGAAAAGTAATCATTTTCTTTTAAGATTTTTTTTCACCACTACTTTCAATGACTATTACAATCTCCAACCATATTCTCTCTCTATGTTCATCGTTGGTCATCTTTACAAGAAAGGGATAGAGATAAAATAATACATTTATTATGTTAGTGATATTGAATGTTTAATATAAATATCAATTATCAATATTTTAATTAAAGTTAAGAAAATACGTTGAACTATTTTTAAATATTAAGTATAAACATCTTCTTATGTTATCGCAAATTTTTCCTTGATTTGTTATTTAGATTAGTTACTTGTAATAGAATTTGAATTAGCATTGTTATCGTTCGAATTCTTGATAATCAAAGGCAATTCACTCAACTCTTGCCCTTCCAAATCAACTAAATTCGTCTCTCAAAATAGGGGACTCAACATAATCCCTCCCAACAATACACTTTCCAAACTCAAGATATGTATATCATATAAGCAATATTATGCATACATATATATAAGTATATATATAATATATCATCATATGATTATAAACTATTTTATTCTTAATTTAAAATTACTTAATTATATAATAATATATTTTTTATGTACTTATTTATATATTTAGAAGCATGGTTGCAAAATTGAATTGGACCGAGCGGTTCGGACCATAAACAGGTGGTTACTTTATGCAAGTTTTCGGATTGGGCCGCAGGTGAATCAACAGTTCATAGCCGCTTTTTGGTTTTCCACGGTTCACCTGTTGTTGGTTCAAATAAATTGAAATTAAAAAAAACAAAATCTCAAATTGAAAACGTTCTTCTTCTGCGGAAGTTCTCTTCTTCTTCTGCCGAAATCTTCACTGTGAATCACTCATTCAGATGAAATCTTTCTGGCTCCATAATTCTTCCGGTCCTTTCTGCGCCTTCTCTGTCTTTCCTTTCTTTGGAGTCTCTTTCCTGGATGTTGGCTTCTTTGCTGTATTAGTTCTGCTGAGTTTCTTCTCTTGCTCGTGTTTAATCACAGATCTCCATTCTCTATGCCTGCATTTGCCTCCAACTTGCATAGATCTTTACACTATTTCATGATCGTAGTTTAGTTTAGTTAAGCTCACTTAAAGTTTAATTTGAAGTGATCTGTCAAAACTTGTCTTGTTAACTCGTACAATTGGGTTGGGTCAGATCGTGTGAGATAACATGAAAGAAACACGAAAATGTGATTGGCTATATAACTTAAGATAACCAGTATTTAAAGTTTTAATAATTAATTGAAAGAAAAGTGTAGGACATTATAAGAAAATAATTAAAAATTGTGATAAATTAGTGGTTCGTGTATAATTTTATATATAAATAATAATATATTATTATATAATTAAATAATTGAAAATTATACATAAAATAATATCTAATTATGATATAATAAATTACTATTTGTATAGAAAAATCATACCTATAATATTATTAAATTATATATTATACACTTTTTTTTTTTTTAATACATAACTATCATTCCCCATGTTTGCGTTTTTTATATTCTTCTTTACCCAATCATGAATCAACCACAGATAATTATATCATGGCCAAAGGAATCTTGATTAAGTGAATTCCTACCCGTTTAAAAAATTCAATTTCCCATCCATGTTAAATTTATTATTGTAAAGACAAAACAATCCTTAAATTAAATAATATATTGTTTTCAAATTTTCATTAAGCAAATTTTTAATTAAAATAGGCACGTCAATTATATATAACCATATGTTGACGATAAACTATAATTTTTGAATATATTACAAGTGTTAAAAGAAAATATTACGGAAAATTTTTGAAATTTGAAAAAGTTTAATATGTTTTTAAAATTTTAATATATCCTTTAACAATTTTAAAAATGATAGTTATATTGATAAAAAATTTAATAGAATGTAATAAATTAGAATTATAAATGTCATATTAATAATTAGTAGGGTTATATTTATATTTTCAAAATATATCAAATGAATATAATAATTTTTAAAATTAGATTAAAAAAATTCATTTGCATTTAAAATTTTTTTATAAAATGATATTTACACGCTGCTAATGTTATTTACAGCCCAATTCATTAGAGATGTTATTATAATATTTTAAATCTCAATGACAAAATGACCCTGATTATAATTTATGAATAAAATACCCTTTAATTATTCAAATTAATGATTGAGTTTACCTGGATAAGGGAAATTGGTTTTTTCAATTTCAAACGGGTGGGAATCATCGTTTCATAAAATGAAGCAGTTTTTATAATTTGTGGATAAAATACCCCTTAAATATTTTAAATCTCGATGACAATATCTATGAAGCAGTGCTTGGCACAGCCCCAAAGAAGTCAACCCAGAATTCAATCAGGGAAGACAAGAAGCCGTTAAAATAGGAGCATCAGGAAAAGACAAGAAGAGTTTCTACCAGGCGGTTCAACTTGAGAAAGGAAAAATATATAGTCTTTCTGGTAAGTCTTTCCCATTCGGTCAATAGGAAACTGTTGTTCATAAGATTTCAACTAATCGACATGAATTCCCATCATCAGTGAAGGAAGTGAGACTGTTGTTGCTGTATTTGAGACTTCTGATGGTAAACTAATCCCTGGTGGTAAAGTTGAAGCTCGGCATGGTTGCTGGGCTTTGCTCAAAGGCGGTCTAGTTGCCAATTTCACAGGCTTTGTGCAAATTCTTCTTAAGTTTTTATGCATCACTATTTTATTTCTTTGATTTCTTCTTCAAATCTGAATTTACAGAGGTTATCTTATCATAAATGCAGAGCAAGAATACGAAAGTGGAAATATGGGTTGACAACGTCTCATTGCAGCCATTTACTAAGGAGCAATGGAGACTGCACCAAGACAAAAACATTGAAAAGGTAACAACTTTAACATCTATACAATAGAGCTAGCCAGGAATTCCTGTAGGAAGATTTCATTTACATGAATAAACATAAAATTATTTAATCTTAATTTACAGGATTTGCATACAAATTATAAAATATAAAATTAAAATTTTAGGATTATAAGAATATCTGAATCCATAAAATTTTTAAAATTACATATATCAAAATATCTGGTCTTCTACTCATGAAACCTTCCGAAATAATAACTTTCAATTGTAAAGATGTAGTATATGAGTTGAGTAAAGAGAACCTAGTCAACATATAATATTGAGTTTACTTATATTCATTTATAAATTGTCATTAGACTGTTATTTATTTGGTTTTATTAAACCAAAATTATAATTAATATCAATCAACTTTAGGAAATTTTCTTTACACATCATAGGTGCGCAAGCGCAAGGTAAGACTCCAGTTGATTTATGCCAACGAAACTGTAAAGGAAGGTGCTATTGTCTCCATCAAGCAAATCAAGCCCGGCTTTCCATTTGGATGTGCAATGAGTGATTATATCCTCACAAGCACAGATTACCAGAAATGGTTCACCTCAAGATTCAAGTTTACCACTTTCTTAAATGAAATGAAATGGTGTAGCACAGAGATAAAACAAGGACAAGAAAACTACATATTGCTGATGCTATGGTAAAATTCGCCCAACAGAATGGCATTTCTAAAAGCGGTCAACATTTTCTGGGATGATCCCCAATACCAGCCTCAATGGGTTAAGACTCTTTCTCCGGAGGAGTTGCGAACAGCAGCGGTGAAACGGATAAATTCGGTGACTTCAAGATATGCAGGAAAGCTAATTGCTTGGGATGTAGTGATGAGAATCTTCATTTAAGTTTCTTTGAGGATAAACTTGGTAAAAACGCTTCTGCAAAATTCTACAAGAGGGCTTACAAGCTTGATCCAAAAACAAGGATGTTCATGAATGAATATAACACCATTGAGTATGCTGGAGATGAGACAGCAAATGCATTCCATTACCAGAAGAAACTGAAGGAGATTTCATCATATCCAGGAAATTCTGAAGTGTTGTTAGGAAGTGGATTGCAAGGTCATTTTAATCATGAACAGCCAAACACTGCTTACATGAGAGCCACCTTAGAAATTTTGGGATCAACGAAATTGCCCATATGGCTTACAGAAGTGGATGTCAAACCAGGCCCAAATCAGGTATCTGCAAAAACGAATGCCTCTAGATATCTAAATTCCAATTAATGTAAAATTATCAATTCTGAAGCTACTTTTCTTGCAGGCAATGTACTTGGAGGAGGTACTGAGAGAGGCTTATTCTCATCCTGCAGTTGAAGGGATTATCACATTTGAGGCCCAAAAGGTGCTGGTTTTGGCGATATGCTTCTGGTGGACAACGACTTCAAGAATACACCATCTGGAGATGTTGTGGACAAGCTGCTTGCAGAATGGAAATCCAGCACTCTGGAAATTAATGCAAGTAGTACAGGATTCTCTGAAATTTCATTGTTTCATGGAGACTACACAGTAACAGTTAAAACCCAGTGACCAACTCAATAACTTCTGTCAATTTTAAGGTGACAAATGACCTTCTGCAAGAAACATTACAAGTCCAGATTCGTCATTTATTCCTGAATAATACATAAATAAATGTTTGCTTTAAAATATTTACAAAGTTTCTATTACAATGGTGCCCTTTTGCCCAAATAATTAATTTCTCTTCTTGGAAAAATAAGAAAGTTACTCAACGACATTATCTGGGTCTAAAAATAAAAGAAATGGCAGATCTCAAGGAGGCAGCATATAGTGGGTCGACAATTTCGATGACGTTTTACTCAGGGAACTATTTGGGCACGAATTTCGACGGGTAATATTGTTTTGGTTTTTGAAATGAAAACTTAATAAGGATTTTTTTATCTAAAATTTTAAATTGTAATTTCTTAAACAATAATGTCATCTCCATTCACTCAATCCTAATACTTACAGGCGACTTGGAGATTGGATAAGGAAATTCAAGATATTCAGGGGACACATGACATGACATTTACTATTCTTTCAGCTAAATGCAGAGTATTGCAGACTCACACCGCCCGCACTGTTTTATTTACAAACTGGGTCCACTTGAAGTCTCTGTCTGCGTATGTAACTCCAAATTTGCTTCACTGGACAGCAACGGAACTTTGAATCTCATTTCTGCGTCATCTTAGCACATGTTGTGAGAGCACTCTAGGGTTCTGATTTTCCGGCGACGTTTTTCTGAAGATGAAGATGGATTCCGGGGAGACTCAGACGGTGATTGACTTTTTCTGACGAGTTTATTGAAATGCCGGTGAATTCTAGACACAAACTTGCATAATTCCTCTTCTTCCATTGCGGTGATTTTTCTGAGATGAAGATAATCGCTAAAATCTACTGTATCTTAATGCTTCAACTGCTATGCGTTTTGTTTTTTTCTGGTATGATATAACCCTCCCGTCGTATCACCATTTCTTTTTATTCAAAAATAAATTAGTAGATAAGCTGCATTTCTGGTGTCATTTTAGCATTTGTGGAGACATTTTTGGAACCATATTTTGACCCATGGATCCGAATTAGAGCTAATAAATGATCGTTTCTGCTTATGAGATCCTTTTCAACTGATGCAGGGAAAAGGATCCACGCTTTGTCATATGACTACTCTGCCACAACAGAGGCAAGAATTCTTCGTTTAATAGAACTATAAATTTACTTTCAGGTTATAAAAACTCCTCAAGTATCAATAATTGCACAGACAAGTGCCGTTAATAATAGTAATAATTTTGATAACTTCATACGTTTGCGGTAACTTAAACTTGAACATTTTATGATGAAGCAGTGCCTGGCAGAGCCCTGGAGACCGCATTATGGAGGGGGATTGATTGTTAACCCGGAATTTGATGATGGGATTGAAGGGTGGACTGTGTTTGGACAAGGAGCCATCAGAGAAGGAACATCACATAATGGCAACAAGTATATTATAGCACACAGTAGAACACAATCTCTGGACAGTTTCTCCCAGAAGGTTCAACTTGAGAAAGGAAAATTCTATAGTTTTTCCGGTAATCTGCCCCATTCTGTCAAATTCAACACTACAAAGAATTGGTTATGCTTTTTGTTGTTATGAAGGTAATTGATATTTCAGGTTGGGTTCAAATCAGTGAAGGAAGTGAGACTGTTTTTGTTGTGTTTAAGACTTCTGATGGCAAAATGATTCACGGCGGGAAAGTTATTGCTAAGCATGGTTGCTGGTCTTTGCTCAAAGGTGGCCTACTTCCCAATTTCACAAGTGTTGTGGAGATTTTTCTCAAGGTAAGGTGCTTCAAAAGTCTTTGGTCGTCTATTTTCCTGCTCGTCTATTACATTATGAAAATAGTCCAGTCCAAAATTTTATGGTCAATAATAAAGCAAAATATGGTATAATGACTAATAAAAAATCTTAGTTGATCTACGGAAATAATAATTTCAGCCAAAAGCTTAAATTGAAGTGTCTTTCTGACTACTTGTTCTGTTGTTCACTATTTAGACAGAATTCTATTCCATACTTTAATATGGTAGGGTTGACTACATTCACTAGTTTTATTGTATGAATTGTCCTCAAATCTGAATTGACACAATTTTTTTTCTTATCATGGAAACAGAGCAAGAATACAAAAGTGGAAATATGGGCAGATAACATCTCATTACAGTCCTTCACTAAGAAGCAATGGAGATCCCACCAAGAAAAAAGCATTGATAAGGTACCAACACATACATATTCATCAAACCAATTTGACATACGCCATTTCACTTTGAATTTAATTCCTGTTTGAACTTGAAATCTATAGGTGCGTAAGCACAAGGTGAAGTTCCAATTAAATTATGCAAATAAAACTTCATTGGACACTGCCATAGTTTCCATCAAACAAACCGATTCCAACATCCCATTTGGATGCGGTATGAATCAGAAAATCCTGTCAAGCACAGATTACCAGAACTGGTTTGTCTCAAGATTCAAGTTTACCACTTTCACAAATGCAATGAAATGGTATAGCACAGAGGAAAAACAAGGACAAGAAAACTATACGATTGCTGATGCTATGGTGAAATTTTCCAAGCAGAATGGCATTTCTATAAGAGGTCACAACATTTTGTGGGACGATCCCAAGTATCAGCCCGAATGGGTTAAGACTCTTGCTCCCAAGGAGTTGCGAAAGGCAGCAGAAAAAAGAATAAAGTCAGTGGTTTCAAGATATTCAGGACAACTGATTGCTTGGGATGTAGTGAATGAGAATCTACACTTCAGATTTTTTGAAGATAAACTTGGCGAAAATGCTTCGGCAGAATTCTATAACAAAGCTTACCAGCTTGATCCGAAAACAGCCATGTTCATGAATGAGTACAACACCACTGAGTGTGCTATAGATGAGGCACCAAATGCAATCAACTATAAGAAGAAACTTGAGGAAATTCGGTCATTTCCAGGAAATGCTGATATGCTATTAGGAATTGGAGTGCAAGGCCGTTTTGGTGGTGATAAGCCGCCAGACGTTGCTTACATGAGATCTTCCTTGGACATTCTGGCGTCAACACGATTGCCTATATGGTACACAGAAGTTTGTGTGGGAAATGGCACAAATCAGGTATTTTTGCCATATAAATGAATTAATACATAGATGGTGCTACTTCCAAGCAGTGCCGACTGCCCATATTAGAATAAGGCCTCAAAAACACAACAATATTAAATATTTTTTTATAAGAAAATTTTAAAAAGTCTATTAATCAAAATGTTATTTAGGTACGAACAAATTTATTAATATTGTTGTTTAAAAGTCAAGTCTGGATATTTGTTTTTGTTTTTTCAAAGAAATATAAACTGAATGTATCACATTCCATCTTCAAATTAATGTTTTCATTTAAATGTTGAGGTAAATTTCATTCAGTTCTTATTGTTTTAGTTTTAGAATTACACATTTAATTTTCGATCATTGCCACCACAAGAGTTGCATCCATATTCCAATGTATACTATTCTATAGTTTTATTGATTTCTCTTGCATATTTTAATTAATATCATTATTATTTTCTTCATAACTTTATTCATTATAACTTATATTGTAATTTTTTAAATCTAAAATGTTTACAAGAAAATATGATTTAGATTTTAAAAAAAAAAAAAAACCTCTTATAATAAGAAAAACTCACTTTAAATATCTCACCTTAGGCTTCAAACATCATTGAACCGGCATTTCTTTCAAGAAATTTATTACTTTTCTTGGCAGGCACAATACTTGGAGGAGGTACTTCGGGAGGCTTACTCTCATCCTGCAGTTGAAGGGATTATCACATTTGCAGGGCCAGAAAGTGCTGGTTTTAAGGAAATGCCTTTAGTAGACAATGACTTCAAGAATACTCCAGCCGGAGATGTTGTGGACAAATTGCTTGCAGAATGGAAATGTAAGAATCTTCAACTTGAAACTACTTCAGGTAGTGGAGGATCCTTTGAAGTTTCATTGCCTCATGGAGATTACAATGTAACTGTTAAACACCCAGGTTCAAACTCTACCACTTCCATCAATTTCAAGGTGACAAAACACCTTCCTCTAGGAATAGTAAATGTTGAGGTTGGTACCTGATTAAGAATCTAGTTGAGTAATAGCTTCTTATAACGGAAAGGGAAATCAATATTCTCAAGACTACTGCAATCATAAATAATTGTCCAATTTTTAAAAGATTCGGTGCACTTTGAATTATATGAACTAAATATGTGCCCTACTTTAAAAACCTGCTTTCATTTATTTACTATTAGTTCAAATAGTTTGCAAGTAAGCAAAAAGTAACATAATATTCACATAAGTCAAGTGTTATTTTCTTTATGTATGTGATCAAATCTTTTTCTTTGTTCTTTTTAATCCTCATTTAATCCGTTTGTCTGTAATTAATTCTTACAAAGTGTTAATGGTTTGTTTACCATTCTTGAGCTAGGATAAGATGGATATTATAAGATATTGAGGAGGTTGCTTTGGATCAAAATTACCTTTAAATTCCTACCATATGAAATTTAACTGATGTGACATTGTTTAATAACATATGGTTCTTTTTAAAATGTTGTCTAAATTTATCTCATAATCTTTTTTCATTAAAGTTGCTGGAAAAGCAACATAACAAGGCTGACAATAGAACCTAATGAATTGGGTTTGGTTTGTTCAAAATGTTGTTTAAGTTTTTTAATTTTAAAAAATCACATTCCCCTCGCCCTCCCACCGCCCCCAAAAATTTTTCTTCACCCCATTTTTGGCGTTGACGATCTCCCCTCTCCACTTTAAACCATTGATCAGCACACAAGAAGTAACATAAAACAAAGATAAAGAGATTCAATGACAAAGAGAACTTCAGATCTCTTTATTAGAGACGAAGGGATTTAAAATCTCTTCGTCAGAGATGGTTATGTCGTGTACGCGGACGAATGATTTAGGGTGGATAGGGAATGTCATTAATACTGGAGATGGTAGTCAGAGGGGAGAAAAAAAACCCTAAAGTTTTGGAAGGGGGGAATGTGACTTTTCAAAGTTAGAAAACTTTAGTAGAGATGAAATGTTAGTTTTTAAAATTTAGAAGAAAAATATAATTAACTTTATATTTTTTAATATTATCAATAAAAATAGCGATTTTACCTATACCTCTAATAAAAAATTTTAAACGCAGCTAATCAATGAATGAGATTTTAAGTTTTTCAAATTTCGCAGATATGAATTTAAGAACGCAAATAAACTTGGGTGGGAAATAGTCCTTTGGCCATATTAATTAATTCAAAACTCAAAAAAATTTATACTTTAATTAAATAACATTAAATAAATTAGATGGAGTTTTTATAAAAAACCATAAACAGTCATAAAATATCTTTTATTACAATAGGAAAACTAAAATTTTACCATTAAACTATTTAAAAAACTAATACTAATAAAATAGTCAATTTGTTAAATTATTTAGAAAAAAATTTAATTCAAATCCACCTTTACTCAATTAAAAATTTTTATTCGCGTGCATAAGATTCGGCTCTATCATAATATCTGTCTACATCATCATGTCATATACTCAAAACAAACTATCACATCATGTCTCATATCCATAATTGATTCTCACATCATATTTCACATCATCCACACCATTATGTCACATAAGATGTGCCTTTCACCTCACCAACCCTTCCTCCCCTCTTGCATTGGATCTATCTTCTCTTTATTCATCTTTTTCATCAACTTTCTTCTTACCTTCAGATATTTCTTCAAGCTCAATCTCTTCCTACCTTAGTCTTGTCATCCTTCCATGAACAGAATGCGTTGAACCAATCATCTCTATTAATTAAAATAATGATACCGATTAATTTAAAAAAAGAAAAAAGAAAAGTGGCTGAAAGTCCAACAAATGCATTAAAAAATATTTCAATCTATAACCTTCCATATCTCTGTGAGATGCATGAGTCTTCTTAATTTGACAGTTAAAATTTCACTGGAGATTTCAAAATCTAAAAGAAAAACTCAAAATTCTAAACCAAGTTACGGCATGGAGCACAGTTTCCATTATAAATTTCCATATTTGGGCGTTACTTAAATACTTGGTGATAATTTTATAGAAACAGGAGAAAGTTTGGATATAATTTATAAATGATCTGAGGAAATCATTAATGGGAGAAATTCAGAGAGCTAGCTGGCATTTGGATTGAATTAATAAGAAAGATAGAAGCTCTTGAAGACAAATACACCATAAATACAAGAGTTTTCTAGTGGCTGCTGGGGAATCTAAACCATTATCAACAAGCACGCTTAGCTGCAGCAGCCTCTGTCAAACACGAAAACAAATAATAAAGAAAAATTAAAAAAAAAAAAGAATCGCTTCCCCAGCTGCGTGCCTTATCGTGATGATCAGAAGCCTCGAAAAGATACAATACACGAGACGGCGGACATGATAATGGTGAATACGTCGTCAAAAATGTTGGAGAAACGCATTTCCTGCAAATCCCAAAGTGTACAAACAAAAAGACGTACTCCATTAAAAATCTCTACCAACATTCCCATAACTCAAATATAGAAAGAGAAGAAAGCACAGCAGGAAGAGTTAGGGAGAAACAAGATGGTGAAAGAAGCGAAGTTATTTAAAGACAAAAGTGTAGCAGAAAAATACAAGTAATGGGGTGGTCAGGTTTGCATGTGAGAGTAATTCAAAAGTGGTGAAACTGAAATTTAGATTAGCAGGCGGGAGGGTTGGAGTTATCCGGAAGATATAAAAAAGATGAGACTTGGACGATGTTTCCTTCTTCGGTCGGGTCCCAATCCATTGCTGGGTATTCATCTTTTGTCCTCGCCTCAATCCACCAACATCCATGTCTTTTTCTTCTATTTAATGCCAATAAATATTATTATTATAAATTGAAAGTAACTTGAGTTCATATTATTATTATTATTATTTTCCTTCTTTCTTTATCAAATCTTTGTGAAAAATCTACTTCTTTGTAATTAACCTAATGAATTATGTGGTGAGTCTTTACAAAAACAAAATACGAATACTTAGGTAATAAGGATTAATAAAAAGGTATAAATACATTGTGTTTTTTGAAAGAATTGACTCACACACGATAGCACCCACCAGATTAGTATTTAATTTTCCTTTTTTTTTTTTTTCTACTAAGCTATTTTAATTTTCCAATTTTCTACTTATTTTTTCTTGCGTAACGTTTTTTATTTATCAATATTAAAATAATATTAATTCCAATGTCCAACCACTTACTTCAATTCCAAACACCATGGGTCAAGGAATTCCACTAAGTGACAACCTGGAGATTGCATGTCGACAAACGACGTCGTACTAACCCACCTGATCTCCCCCGCGCGTTATACTCTGAAGCCCGCTCCCATCTGTTTCGAAACAACCAATACCATTGACTCTCTTCCACCACTTGCCCGTCTCAGCGCGTGGCGTAACGATATCAGACATACAATTCTATTTTGTCTGTACTTAATGTTAAAATTATTTGTCGGTTTTGGTTTAATCTTCCGTTCCGTTTCTTCTTGATTTAAATAGCGTGGGAATTGAAGAGAGGGAAAAAAAAGCTAAAGCAAAGATAAAGTTGTCTGTACCATCTTTCTTTTTAGTTCTAATTCAAAACCTTTTTTATTTTTTTTTGGTTCAATCAGATAAAGCAATGGGATTGTGGGAAGCGTTCCTCAATTGGCTTCGAAGGTAAGCCCTCTTATTGGTTCCGCTGAGAAAATGGAGGAAATTATTTGAATTGTTATTTTATTTTTAATTCAGATTAGTGGAATTCATGTTTTACTTTAGATTTTGCATCGTTTGATTTTCATTTTCATATATAGGAGTTTTTAATTTGAAGTATGAAAATTGGAAAAAAAGAAGATTTTTTTTTCCGTTACAATTTAAATTATTAGGAAGATCTATTATGATTCTGCCTTGTTAAGTTCCGGTGGAGTTGGTTGAATTATCAGGAAAGGAATACGGGTGATTATGATCGAGCATCTTATGAAGGGTAGTTCATTTATGAAACCTTCACCTAATTTTAAGAACTAATTTAAAATGAAATTGTGATGATTGCTTGATGGAAGTGATATTTGTTTTTGTGTGCCTTGTGGTGGAGGTGGCACTGTGGATGAGGTTAAAGCAGTTTTGGAAGTTATTTTATGGCAATGCAGTTCTTGTATTGGTGTTTTTCAAGAAGAAGTGATAATAGCAGGCAGTTAGTGGTGTTGGAAGCAACTAGGAAAGGTTCTGCGTTTCCAAAAAGTTTCAGAAACCGAAATAACCCAAAGCTGGTACGAAATGTTCTGGGAGTGTTTCAAAAATTTTTAAAAAGTTTGAAACACGTTTCAGGTAAAGAAATGTGTTTCTTAATTATATATCCAAGACGCCAGCAGTCCAAACTTTCTTTGACATGCCAGAATGCCGAACTTTCTTTTAAACTTTTTATGTAACACAATTCAACAGCCAAACATTTCTGTGTAACGCAATTTAAACTTTCTTTACACATCCAAACTTTTTCTTTTCCTGGAAAGTTTAAACTGTGTTACATAACAGGAAATCTTGCTAAAAGGGACAGCCCAAGGTGCCGGAGAACAGAGGATTTTCGTATATATGGAAAAATTAGTGGTCTGAGTTCTTTATTTTTGTTATATATGGAAAAGAGTGGATTTGGAGGTTATGTATATAGCATTTGCAGATTCCATTTCCACGGAATGATGTTTGTATGTGTTTATATAAACATCATTGAAATGGATGAACTCAGACCACTAATTTTTTGTATTAACATCGTTGCTGGTTTTACTAATTTTGAATCTGCAAATGCTTAGTTTTACTAATCTCCAATCAATGATCTTCTTCCTCTGTCTTTGGTCTGATTTTTTCCTTTGTATGTGCAATTTTATTTCCACAGAATGATGTCTATTGAAAAGAAAACTTTGCTTAGTTTGACTGGGTTTTACTTGCCCCTGCTTTTTATGGGTTACTGCTATTGTTTATTAAAAAATTGATACTCATAAAAAAATCCCCAATATTTTTATTATGTGCATGTTTCTCCACGTTTCCATTTTCTATAATTTTGAGAAAACGCGTTTCAATGTTTTCTTGTTTCCATTTCTGTGCTACTTAGTGAAACAATGACAATGTGGTTGTGGTGATGGTGTAACTGTTGGAAAGTTCATGAAGTGGTAATTGTTTCTAAACTATGGTTGTGTGTAGTCCTGGTGCAAGGCTGTTGAAGGTGTTTGTTGGAATAACATATAGATTATGGCAACATTTGTATTGATATTTTTGTGTGCCAAATAGGATTTTAGGAATTCTAATGTGTGAAATTACTAATTGTGATCTCCTATTAATACTATAAGAAGCTTCCTATATCCTTAACAAATAAGCTCGAGAATGTGAATTTCATCTTAACCTTGATAGGAGCTCTACAGCATGAGCTTTTGTGGAGTAAGAGCTTCTTCATACTAAGAACTAACTTATCCAAGACCAAAGGCTCTAGTATGTGGCTTTCTCATTTCTTAGAACATCAGCAGAATGTTTCAAATAAACAAGTCAGCTTACATATGTCAATGCTTGTAGCTGCTTATCCTAGAACAGAGGCTTTGTAGAACATGTTTGAATGAATATTTTAATTAAAGACAAGCTTGTGTAGAATGAAATCTGTGTCTCCATATCTATTTTCCAGATAGAAGATCAAACATACATTCTTTTTTTTTGTTTTTTTCCTTATATTCTCCCTGGAACGGCCCTTTGTATATATTATTGTCAATTGCTTACTGTTTTCTTTCCTGATTGTAGTCTCTTTTTTAAGCAAGAAATGGAGCTATCCTTGATAGGCCTTCAAAATGCTGGAAAAACATCTCTTGTGAATGTTATAGCTGTGAGTAAATATTTGTATGAGAGATTTAATCTCCTTCTAATATGTCTTTTTCCTGTCTCTTTGGATTCTTATGCTGATGGATAAATTTATTTTCTTGATCATCTCCTCAGACTGGAGGATACAGTGAAGACATGATCCCAACGGTGAGTTAATTTACGGAAGAACGATCTTTTGTCCTTTCATTTAACTGTTGAAAGACACTCCGCTTGCCAACTTATGTGCTTTTTGGCAAGTTTCTGTTTTAGTTAGTCTATTTCTATGGACATTTTGTTTTATGGATCTTTCCTCTTCAGGTAGGATTTAATATGAGGAAAGTGACTAAGGGAAATGTAACAATAAAGTTGTGGGATTTAGGAGGTCAACCAAGGTTTCGCAGTATGTGGGAGCGATACTGTCGCGCTGTTTCAGCTATTGTGTATGTCCTTAAGCTTATATTTTCTGTCCATCTATATACTAGCAATCTTTCCATCATTTTTAGTTCTTTCAAAATTTTATAAAAATAACCTTTCCATTCATATGATTTATCTTTCAATAAAACTATGTGTACCCACTTTGGGTACACAAATATATACACATTTATATGTGTCATCATGTGATTGGATGATTTTGAATTAAGAATAAAACAATAACCAATCATATAATGACACATATGAGTGTGTATACATTTGTGTATCCAAAGTGGGTACACATAGTATTGCTCTTTATCTTTTGTTTGTTTATTTCATTGCATATGTATTCTTCTGAATTTGTTGATCACTTTTCTAATCCATATTGTTTGTGTAAAGAAGATTATAAAATTCATTATTTTCAAAACCATGTGAATTTACTACTCTTTTGGAGATTGTTTCTTCAAGATTTCTCTACTAATTTACCTTATCAACAGTTGGAGGTTCTCTCCCATAACAATTTGAAGCCCCTTTTTTTATTTATGAGATCTTGATAAAAAATTGAGAACCAAAAATTCTGTCGTTAACATTTTGCTGGTGCAAATCTACAGCAATCATTCAGCATGAACCTGCTTGACTGTGATACTTTAATGCCTGTTTTTCGACTTTTAGTTAAAATCACTGACAGTTGACGTTAGGTTTGTTTATTTTTATTTTTTAATAAATTCTTGGAATTATTATCCTGTATGGGATATTACTTATATTTTTTCAGTTTGTGCTTCTTGTTTTCAATTGCTCTGTCTTCTTGTAAACATGCTGGAAAATTCTTTCTACAGAGTGTCTTCTCATTATATGCTCATCTTCGATTATCTTCTCTCATGATCTTTTGATTTTCTCTTGATCAGTTTGGGCATTAAGCCTGTTACACTGGAAAAATGCTTTAGTCAGATATTCTAACCAATCGGACTTTAACACTGTCAAAATTTCAGTTATGATACTTTGTTTTTTTTTTTACCCAGAGCATAGACTATTCATCATTCTTATTCGTCCATATTATTTCAATTTCTTTTAGTTTCTTTCATTCTTAATGTGAACTATGTCTTCCTAATTTTTCCTCTTGAAACTTCTACTTAATTAAGCCAATATATTTAGTTTCAGTTTTGGATGAAACTTCCTTCACAAACTTTTTTATTCATAACCTTGTTTGAAAAAAAATAAAACAATAGTTGGAAATAGTGGAAATTCTATGCATATCCTAACTTGCGTTTTCTTTATCTATCTTGGAAAATTGCAATACTCATTTAGTTTTTCAATTTTTAAGTTCCACTCCTTCAGGTCAAGTTCAGCCACATTGGTTTTATATTAATTGTACTATACTATCATTGTCTTTTTTCTTTTTCCTTGGGGACTGAAAAAAGTGAGAAGGGGATCAGGATGCTGGAAGAGATCTAGTTTCAACCTATTTTAGCCTCATTGTATCTAATGTTCTTTAAGCTGTGGAGTTGCATGATCCCATGTATTTTCTCATTGTTTTCAGTTGACATTCCAATTAACTATCCTTCGTTCATATGTATATATAGATGTTTTTTTTCCACTGCTTTTCTTACTTTTACTTGCTTAATGTTTCAATAACATTTTACTTACGAGGGTTTTCCAAGTCGTGATTCTTGAAGCTTTCATGATCTAATGTTTGTTTGCAAATAAGATGCTTCTATATTTTTCACTGTACAATTTCTGCCTGACTGTAGGAAGTGATTGTTTATTGGATTAGTAATTTGAATTTGCTTTACAACTTGATTCTTTAGATGTTAATGTCAATGTTGTAATTTGCAGTTATGTCATCGATGCTGCTGATTATGAGAACTTGCATGTCTCAAAAAGTGAACTCCATGATTTGTTAAGTAAGCCCTCACTAAATGACATCCCATTACTGGTTCTGGGAAACAAGATTGATAAACCAGAAGCCTTGTCCAAAGAGGATCTGACGGAGCAAATGTAAGTGGGGATTCTAGAAATCAGAAACTTATCTATGTGGTTTGTCAATGTTTTTATCTGCTGGAATAATCAATATCACATTATCATAAAATTGTCTCACAGCCAAAAGCATGGAAAAAGTGGGACATGCACATTTCTGCCCAGTATGTGTTGGCAATAAAATAAGCAAATGGCAACGAGAGGTTGATATTAGAAAATAATGGGGCTGAAAGAAAAAGAAATTATAAATTATATCTAGATATAGTGGCTCTTTTGACTTGTTCTTTCAATGTCTGACTGCTATACTTATTAATGAATTGAGCTTAAAATGCAAGTACGATTCTGCAATGCAGGGGACTGAAGTCTATTACTGGTAGAGAAGTTTGCTGCTACATGATTTCGTGTAAGAACTCTTCAAACATTGATTCAGTTATTGATTGGCTGGTAAAGCATTCAAAATATAAAAATTGAGTGATCAGCTCCTGTAGCTTTGAGCTTGTGTTGGCTTCATTTAACCGACTGATCAGAGTAGTGAAAGTGACTTAAGTTGTTTGCCTAATCAAAGGTTTATTAATGTGTGAGCGTTGTCTTAATTTTTGTCTAGTCGGCTTCATTCATATATTTCATTATTTGGGTTGGCATTAGAAATTGGGAAACAGTATAGATGTTGGTGTGAATTGCGTTGTAAACTTGCTATTTGAGCTGCGTTTTCAATGAAATAATGGTTCTAATGCATTTAGTTCTGGAGCAGTATGCCTCAATTTGTATTGTTATAATAAATTGTTTTGGTATTATCTAGCTAGTTATACCTCTAAAGAATGCCCCCTTTTCCACCCCTCCCCTTCCGCTTCATTGAATTGGCTATCTCAATCTAGTGCCTGGAAGCAGGGATTTTGGGGAGGACAAACTAAGGTGTTAGAATTGGGTGTGTTATCCAGTTAAAAAAAAATTAGATGAAATAAAATACAAGGTGTTTTAAAAACTTGAAATATAAATAGACTAAGTTTGTACGTTCTAACCGAGATGAGCAATATCAACCTTTTTCTCCACAAACTTTATGAATGTATCATTGTCAACCCCCATGGCCTCAACAATCTGCAGACACTACTCAGTTGAAAACTGATCTGACTCTTGAGCTTTGGCCTTGCGTGTCTCTAACTTGCTTCTCATAACTTCAGTACACATATCCAAGTAGTTTTCCATTGACTGATCAGACGGCGCGGTTGGTCAAAGAAACGATGAGCCCTTTTCCCCTTGCTGTCACCAACCTGTGGATCTGTTTCACCATCATCCTCACAGAGATTAACATGCACATCAGAATTAATATACTCTTCCCAAGCATCAGTTGTTGCAGGCATTGTTTGAATTTGGATCCCGTTTGAAACCAGTATGATTAATTAAGCCAGTAAATTCACGATGTTTCTTCCACAGGCGATTGAACTTTGACTTAAGTTGTAGGACAGTATATCGCCTATTGGATTCAGCAAATGATTCACCACATATCATATTCCATGTCTTTCTAGAAAATGTCAATGTTTGTAGTTCACCCATTTTGGTATGTTCATGCTATAAACGGATAAAGATGCCCTCGTTCCTTGAGGTCCATTCAGCTTTTTCTTCACCATCATCAACATCATAGAAGGCTATTTTCTTCTAAAATGTTGAAAACATATAAAGAGACATAGAAGATACTGTGAATATCAACTGAAGCATAAGCATTCCACAATGGAGACAAATCCACTAACTGTATATTGGTGTTACACATATACTTTCAAATATAAAATAACATTTTTCTTATTAATTATCCAATATTTGAGAACAGCCGAGAAGCATGGATTTTAACATAATCTAAATTATCACTGTTGCACATTGGGGCAGGCAAGCTTCTTCCTTAAGAATTCAGGTGTAGTAGATCAACAAATGTGTTTATTTCAGCAAAGCATGTCTACCTCTATCAGTCTATAATGTAGGTCAATCTTGTTCTATGATCTTTGTTCTATGACCTGCAATACTCTAAGTTGGCAACGACATTATTTATCAATCAAGTTAATTCACATTTCAAAGGGAAAAACAAATATATTTGCAAAATCATCCATACATGCGCGTGCGTGCACACACACAATTTCACTCAGCTTTTGCTGCAAATAAAATTAATCATGGAGTTAAAACATTATCTCAAGTAGCAAACGAAAAAAGTGTATACTCAGCTTGGTTTTTCAACAAAAGACCATCAAAACTTCAAAAGAACCAATAAATTCACAGGTTAAATTACACATGGCCATAAAAACAAACTTTAAACTTTCTTATATTTGGTTATATGGTACAAAATTACTCTAAATTAACAGCAGAAAAAAGGAAAGGCAGGAATTTAGAAATGTTCATGCATGACTAGTTTCACTACTTTTCCAATTCAATTCCAAATCTGCACAAATTTCGCCTCAGCATCAATTATCATATATTATTAGTGTCGCATTGGTTAAAAAAAGGCTTTGAGACAATAGATTTAGTTAGCAACAAGCCAAGACATAACTCCTTTATTATCAAATAGATACATAAGAACATCTTGAACTGAAGTAGAGCAAGCAGTAGAAACCGGCTTAAGTCATTGTATTTCAGATGCAACGCTACTTTACTAGCAAAACCAACAGAAACTTTAGATCATCCAAGGATTTCTCATCATAAATTTTCATACTCAGCAATCTTAACAAAAACACTACCCCAAAATGAAGATTACAATGTAACTAGAATTTGCAATGGTTCAAAAATTAACATAAACTCTGACCCTGCCGTTTTGCATCAGCTGACATGTGAACACAATTTTTTTTCCCATCAAAATGCCATTTCAGCAAGAAAGGGGAGTCTAGTTTGTATCAGTGTGATACTATCTCTTCAAAACTAGTACCTTAAGAATATTTCTGAGGAAAAACAAAATAACCGACATATTTTTAACAATATTATGCACACTCCCAAGAACAGTCTCCAAAATTTCCCTCATTTTCTCTCCCTCCAAACAGCCAGACTTAGACCAAACTTTAAAAACTAGGTAAGTAAAAAATTGACAGCCTTCACAAACTACCAAAAAACAGGCTAACCCAGTCAACGTATCACTCCAGTATCAATCAAACAAAAAACTTCACCCACCAACCAAAAATACAGTAAAAAAAAACTCAAAATACAGAAATTACATAATTTGTAGTTCCACTTTGTTTCTTTTCTATAACCATCCAAAATTTTGATTATCACAACAAAAAGGTTTTGAGCTTCCGGGCAACTCAGCAGCACTAACATAACCGTCGGGTAACATCATGTTGTAGTCCCTTATGATGATCAAGCGCATAAGCAAGAAACCAAAAAATAAAAAATATATATTTTAATCGAAAATTTACCTGAGCTAAGGAAGAAGACAGATGAAAATGCTGCTTTTTGATATAAAAGTAAAACGCAGGAAACGGAATGGTTTTGTTTTATCCAAAATCAGGGAAACAAGAAAAACGTTTTCCATAATAATTTTCTGAAAGTAATTTTAAAAATGAAAAAGATGCAATTTTATGTTGTATTTATTATTTTTAAGGTTCATCTTTTAAACATCCAATCTTGAAACACATGGTTGAATTTTTGGAATCAATTTTCTTCTTTCATGGCATTTTTTCAAATTTAATCCAAACAATCAAACGATTTGTGAAAAATTAGAGTTAAATTTATATTTTTTGAAAATAAAAAAACTTAACACATTCATGTTAAATAAATAGTGATGTTTTCTTTTTTCTTTTAATCTAAAAATTCAAATTATTTTTCTAATTAATTCGTTTTGATCATTTTTATTTTATTTCAAAAAAAAAGTAGTCCTATTTTCTCTTTTCAAAAAGATAATTGAGTAAAATAATTAATAGTTCATTGGGTGTGCATTTGAATAAAATTAATATAAATAATATTTTGGATGCAATTATATATAAATAATAATATTTATTATATAATTAAATAATTAATAATTAAAAATAAAATAATATATAATTTCGTAATAATAATAATGTATTATTTATTATGATTATAGTCCTATTATTATTTCTTTATTTTCTATGTCCTTGAACGTTGACGGTCAGCTCGACAAGTCTTCCGTGAAAATCGAGGAAATCGATGGTCCTTATTTTTCTTTTTCCAATATTTTTCCTGGCTGCCAAACAGCGCCTCACACTCCTCACGACGTTCGCGCTCTCTGCTGTAAGTACCACTGTAGCACAAACTGACAGCTTCCTGAAATTTTATATATTTTTTCTCTTTCTTTGTTTCTTGAAACAGATATAATGTTGTTGTTATGCCTTATGTTTTAGTTTTGATGAGTTTGTTTTTTGTGTATGTGTTTGAGGTCTTTCTATAGTGTATTTAATTTGTGCAAAATGTTTATGTAGGAAGGTCAAAGTATTAGGTGTTCAAGAGCTTATTTGACTAATGGAATTTGCTTGTCTCAAACTTGTCATATTTTGGTCTCAGGCACTTGGAAATTACAAGTCGTAGCTATACTGAGTCGTAGATTCTTAATGCTGTACCAAACTTTCAAACATAGAATAATATAAAAACAAACACTGTCTTATTTTCAAACTATAGGTAGAAAGAAAATAAATGGAAAAAGACTGTTTAGGTAAATCAATACCTTAATTTCATGATCCAAAATGGAGCATTCTGAGAATACTTGGATCTAATTTTCAACTATTGATTAGCTAAAGCTCTGTTTAGCCTCAGTATTTTTGAGAGTTATGCATGCATTTAGTTGACCTAGAGCATATTTAACTAGTTAGAAATATAAACAAATGGTTTATTTGTTTATTAATATCAGAAACTTTGAATTTTTTTAAGCCTTGTCATTTATCAATGGAAGAACAGGCTCATGATATATTGTATCCATATTGCTTTACTTTTCTTAACTTTGTTGTTTTATAAATCACAGGACAGCATTTATATTCCACAATATTTAAAGAACTTGTACATTTTCCTTCATGAATTGTTGATGAAAGAGTCAGTAGATCATCTGTTCAAATACCGGTTTTAATACATTAACAACGTGCCAAGAATGAGTTCTCTTAAAACCTAGGCAATGTATATCTCAAGATGTGAGATTAGAAAGAGGAGCTGAACTTTTGCATGTTTGGTGCATGTGAGCAGGTGTGTTAGAGCTTAAATATGTTTTTGGGATTTTGTCAATTAGTTCAAGTCTTTAGGTCAAGTTGTGGCTTAACAGCGACCTAATAATTGTTGAGTTGGTCCATCGTTAAAATATTTAGACTTGTGCTTTTAGAATGGAATATAGATGAACTCAACTGAAAGTTAGGCTGCAATCTTATTCCAAATTTCTGATTGCCATATTGATTATTGTTAATTAATTCTTCAGATTTGTTTGTCAAATTTTCTTATACCCATGAATTTCTAGTTTAGTAGTCCCTTGTGTTGTGTTGTGTTGCCATGAGTTAGGGTGTTTGGCAGGTTGAGGCGTATGTCTTTCCTATAATTGTTACGAGGTTCAGGCTTGCCCATCTTAAAACCAGCATCTGCTACTTATTTATTGTTTCAAATTATTGATTAGGAATTTTGTCAGAAAACAACTATATCTAGATCCATTGAGAAATTTTGTATGGTTGACTGTCAGATTGTTCACTCATAAAATTTAAACTCTACGAGGAGCTAAATATCATTGCTAACTATTTTAAACTGAAATCTAGGAAACAAAAAAGCAGGGGCATTCCAAGAATTTAACTTGGGACCTCTCACACCCTAAGCAAGAATCATATCACTAAACCAAATGCCCATTTCTTGATGCTTGTCATGCTTAACTTTCTGATTG